>NW_024104229.1:1200000-1565496 GCF_003945595.2 Pipra filicauda | reverse complement strand
AACAACTGGATGTGGCACTCAGTGCTGTAGTTTGGTTGACAAGGGGGGAATCAGTCACAGATTGGATTCTTGGAGGTCTTTTCCAACCTAAATGGTTCTGTGAATTTCCGAAATCATGATGGAGCTGCTGGTTTATATCCTTTAATTTTAGCAAGCTGGAAGAAGGAAATACCCCTGATGTTTCCTCCGTGCTTGTACCTATTCCATCCTGACCATAGCACATTGGAATGATGGGCTGTCCTGCACCCTGCCTGGAATACTGATACAGATTGAGCCAGGATTGTTGTCCAGGGCTTGTTTTATTCCTGCTATTCCCTTTTCCATGCAAGCTCCTCCAACTGTAGTGCAACTTGCCCAGACTTGCACTGCTTAGAAGTGGGAGGGAACTTTGTGGCCGATAGAAGGAAGAGAGTCCTTTGGGAATAACAGACTCCAGGAGGTTAAACTATAACCCTGTGCCAATAAGCTTTTGGTTCCTGAATTCCCGAGGGGGAAGGGAGGAAGCGGGAGCAGGATGGGGAATTCCTGCCAGACAGAGTGAAATATTGACCTCGGGGAATGAATTGCAAGTGGAAAAAAGGCTGTGCTTACTCCAGATCGGTGGGACAACGCTGCAAACAGCTGGAAGGGGATGTGGAGGGGAAAAAACACTGTTTATCCAGAAAATAGGGAGCATTCCCGATGCATTGATGTCAATGGAAGAAGGGCAGGAATGTGAATTGAGGGTTTTGTGCTGCAGCTGTCAGCCTGTGTGCCTTGGGTGTCTGGGAGTAGGAGCTTAAAGCCTGAGTTTATTCCTAGGCTTCAGGTTCCCTGTGCTTAAAGCCTGGATTTGTTTCTGGGACTTACTCCCTGTGCTTAAAGCCTGAGTTTATTCCTAAGACCCAGATTCCCTGTGATATCACCAGGCTGTTACTTCACCTTTGTGTTTACATCATCCCAATACTCCTCTGATTGCTTAACTGCTTGTCAAGGACTCTTGAGAGCCTCCAAGGAAACTCTGGAAGTGCAAAGTGGGATTGCTTGGCCACCCTCCTCCTGATGTTCCTGCATGTTAAACAGCGCTTTGATAGCAGTGGTGGAATATAAACATCTGGAGTTGGAAAAAGTGCTGCAGAACCTCTTGTGCAGCCCATGGAGATCTCACACTTTTAGGGAAATAATGGCCAACACCATTATCCTGCACTAAAAAGTGTTTCCTTTCTTTTTTTCCCTTCTCTTTCCAGATTTTATATTCAGAGCACCCATTAAATTAAGCAAACCAGGGGAACTCCGAGAAGAATATGAAAGCCAGCTAAGGAAGGTCAGTATTCTGGGTAATTGTGTATTTTCTTCCAGGAGAACTTGGATTTCCTGCAAGAATGCCATCCTGTAGAGAAACCTGAAGGGCTCTTTATTCCTGCTCTGTAACAAAAGTCATTTATTCCCTTTATGCTGTTCAGCCACTTCAGGAAATGGCTGTAATTGAGCATTTAGAAACCAAATTTTGCTGTCTTAGTCTGTCTTCCAGAACATGGAAATGTACCTTCCTTGGAGCAACTGGTTGTGGATGTAATTTCATAAACACTTTTGCAGCATAAGATATCTCCTTCAATAACATCCTTCTCCTCAGAAACAAACTATTCCAAACCAGAGCTTTTTTTTTTTTATTTTTAGGCAAGGAAAAAATGTCATTTAAAGGTCAAAAAAATGATAAGGGAAGAAAAGCTTTTCAGCTGGTGTGCAGTTAAAGTCTGTGAAAATATTTTCTCCATTTAAAAAGGGATTTTTGATCTCTGTGATGTGTTTTCCCTTGAGATGGGACCAACCCTTCATTGATTATTCTACCTGCTGGGGAAAAGGAACCCAGGGGGTGTTTCATTGTTGAATTTTCTTTGGGTTTTCGCTTGAAAATATCAACAAGAGTAGAAAGGACTGGGAAGCTGAGTTAGAAAAACAGCCTTGTCTGAGTAGGAAAATACTGTTTAGGTGATATTTAAGGTAAATAACTAGTTTGAGAAATGCATCTGTGTGAGGAGACAGTTAAAAAGTGTGGAAGGGGCTTCCCTCCTGCTTCCACTCATGTGGAATTAGCAGTGGCACTGATGGGAAATGTCACTGCAGGTTATTAGGGTAACTTTGGCTGACTGTTTCATTAACTGATATTAAGAATTGCAGACTCTTCTCCCATCCAGGTGACTTGGCAGGAAGGGAAGGAAACTTTGTGTGCAAAGTTGTGGGATCTGTGGCATTTTCAGCAATGATGAGACACTTTGTTGAGGAGCAGTTGGGTCTGGGCAACAGTGTCAGACTTTAAGTGCACGGGAATCTTACTGCTATAGAAATCTAATTAATTAAATAATTTAAATGTGCATCACTGTATTTTTCACTGTAATCTTTAAGATGAGTTGACTCAGGGCATCTTTGGCTTAAAGATGAAGAAATAAGGGTTTTTGTGTAGGTATTAACGGGTGATCTAAAGATCCCTTGCAATGCCTTCAAGGAAGCTGTAGAGGGACTTTTCGTCAGGAATTAGTGACAAGACAAGGGGGAATGGCTTCCCACTACCAGAGAGCAGGATTAGATGGGATATTGGGGAAGAAATTCCTCACTGTGAGGGTGGTAAGGCCCTGGCACAGGTTGCCCAGAGCAGCTTTGGCTGCCCCATCCCTGGAAGTGTTCAAGGCCAGGTTGGATGGGGTTTGGAGCAACCTGGTCTAGTGGAAGGTGTCCCTGCCCATGGCAGGGGGTGGAACTGGATAGTCTTTAAAGTCCTTTCCAACCCAAACCATTCTGGCATTCTGTGAGGCATATCTGGATCTTCTGGAAGGATTAAACCATCTTCTCTCCCATGATCTATGAACCTTTTATAGGAGCGTTGCGAAAAGATACAGTGTGCAGTTCAGTGCCAACACCTCTGCCTTCCCCACCAGTCACAAAGAAATATTTTAACTACTTTCTGGCATTTTGGGCCTGTTTTTGTGTCATTCCTGTTCAGCCTCCTGCCTTGCCCTTTCTGCTCCTTGCCAGATGGGAGATGGGTTTCTTTCCCATGCCAACTTAAACTTACTTTTTATGAAACTCAGCTGAAAGAGCTGTGGGGGGAGAGATTCTCTGAATCGTCATCTAAGAGGAAATGGCAGTGAAATTTTGCTGATAAAATCACAACTGATGCTGCAGTCACTGTTTCCTTATTCATTTCCTTATTCCAATCTAAGCCCCCAGTGGAGCAACTTGCACTGTTTCCTCTCATCCTGTCACTAGTTCTGTGGGAGAACAGACCGACCTGGCTCCAACATCCAGTCAGAGAGTTATAGAGGCAAAATTGGGACTGTTGTCGGTTATCAAGGGTTTCTTGGTGTCTCTGAACTTCTGAATTAGGCAGGAAGAGAACTCAGGTCCGGGAATCTAAGCTTTTCCTGATTGGGATTGCCTCTGTGTCTGGAAGTACAAGCTCTCATCTTAGCTCCCCCTGCCTGTGGAATGGGGATAACCCAGGGTAGCTTTCCCGAGAAAGGGAGAGGAGCATTTCAAAATGTTTTTACTCATCCCAGATGCGAGTTGTTTTCTAAATCTGACAGTCTGTGGAGTGAAGAGAAGATACCAAGTGTGCATTTGCCAAACTTTTGGAAATAAATATTAATATCAGGAATGATGGTCCTAAAATGGCTGTTTCTTACGCAGAAAATTATCACGTGTACGGCATTTTTCCCCTGCAGTTCCAGTGCCCAAAACGGCTACAAACAAGTTAAAATGCATTTTCTGGTAATTGTGCTGCTAACTAAGCTGATGGTCCTGCATCCAGTATTCCAGAGATGCTACTTGGATAACTTTCTCCCAGGGTAGATGTTTCACACCACATTGTTTCAGTTTCTCGTCCTCATGTCCCAGCACATTTGTATGTGCTAGCATTTGTAAAAAAATTCTCTGGGAGATAGTTTACACAAGGCTACTTAATTTTTTTATTTTTTTTTTTAATTCATACAGATTTTATCATTAGAGGTTCTTTGGTGTGCAGCCTGAATTCTGGACCTAAATTCTTTTTTGTGTCCCTTGATTAGAATCCTGTTGTTGTCTTTTTGACTGATCACCATCAGCAAAACATGTGCTGGCACCTCACCTAATGTATTTGCCCAAAATCCTTAAATATTTCTGGATGATATTACATATGTTTGTGCCTTTAGATTTAGGAATTTAGTATAATTTTATAATTTAGCCAAAAAAGTGAGGATTTCCATATAATTTTCTTCGAGGTGAGAAGTAGGAAACGGACACCGAGTGTTGGGTAGTATTTCAGCTGCCCAAAAAAAGTCATCTTTATGATAAATCTTGATGTGAATTTTTCAGATACTTCAAGAAAGGCTCCTTAAAGAGCAGAAATACTGTTGATTTACAGCAGACTATTCCTCATGCCTCGTCGTGTGGCCACAATCCGTGTTAATCAGACACTGTGTTGTAGTTATTGCCTGAGATTATTAATAGATAAGGAATTTAAAGACACATCTTCAAACAACTCCAAGCAGGAAGTCAAATCAGTCTTTGAAAACATTTGCTGAACACCCACAATCAGCCAAACAGTGGAGTTTTTCCTGGTTTCTGTCTACCTTGTTCCTCCTTCCTCATCTCTGGGAGCTCGGATTCAGTAGGATTCAGGTCTTTTCCAGCTTCAAAATCATGATGTGCTTTTCATGTAATGACTCAAGAACTCTATTTTCTTTGTTGTCCACATGTCCATGATTTGGGGATTTTTCCATCCTTCAGCAGAGAAGAAAAAGTGTAAATATTTTGCAAAGAATAAGGAGTTTTTGCAAGTTGTTGCGTTTATGAGTAGAGGGCAATGTAACACAGCAGCTTCTGAAGCACCTGAGATGCCCACACTCAAATATGAGGAAAAACACAAGGATTTGAATTCCTTGTGCTGTGGTTCATCCGTGTAATGAGGATGTGTCAGTCAAAGGTCCAGCTGCTTGTCCCAGACAAGGGTAACTTATCCACAGAGGCTGGATGGAGGAAGGAGGGAGGATCTGTTCTATTTACAGATATATGTAGACTATTCATGGCCTGTGTCACAGTGCCTTTATTGTTTTAAAAAGAAGATAAAATCCCTAATATTTGTGTCGAAAACACAAATGTGTTGTAGAAGCAAACCAATCTTCACAGTATTATGAGAGAGAGGCAGTGGCTGTGCCCTAGAGTAGGGAAATGAAGGCACAAAATTTAATGCTGTGACCAGACTCTTGGTCTTGCCAATTTGTGTGGAGGACTTCAAACATTATAAATATCTCATTTTTCATTGTTTTCAGCTGAGAGAAGAAAAACTACAAGAAGAAAAGGCATCTGAGGAGCTGATTCACAAGTTCGTTGTAGATGACATGGATGTAGGGAAAAGAAAAACAGAGGAACAGCAGAAAAAGGACGAATCTGTCGTGCTGAAAGTGAACCAAGAGTGTGTAAGTAAGCTTGTGCTTCTCCTTCCTATCCACATATCCAGAGCTTTCATCCTTTGTCTTTCCAGGATTATTTGATTGACCCTTTATAGCCCCTGAAGGCTGTGAGCTAACAGATTATAAAGATCCATGTTGATGACTGCAGATGTTCTTCCAGAGGTTTCTGTGCCCCCTTTTACCCACCAACACATGACTCTTCCAAACATGGCAGATAAATCTCTACTTTGGGAGGATCCTTGTGCCCTTCCATGAACATTTCCCCATGAATCTTCTGCACAATTCTGAAGTTCAACACATTCTTCAGGCTGATTCTTGCCTGTTTCCCATTTCATTTAGGAGGCTCTGTAGGAAATGCTCTTAAAATTTCAGTTTGATGGGCTGATCTGTGGGGGCTAAGTAATGAACACCCTGTAGTAATTTTCCCACCCTGTAGGATTTTCCCACATTTTCTTGACCAGTAAATTAAGTTTATTCAATGACTATACATAGGAGCTGTGTGCTTATTTTTGCATTATTTATGCTTTATGTCCTCTCGGTACAATCGGAAATGAGGGCTTTGGGGATCTTTACCACCTTTGCAAGAAAGAGCTTTATTTTCCAAGTTATTCTCTTTGTTGTACATGTTAGTTAACTCTTCCTTGATTGACTTCAGTTTCCTGAACGTCTCTCGGATTCAGAGAATGAAGAACCATTCCAGGGCAAGCAAACGCATCGGTCGGCTTTCGTTTCCAAGACCTCCTTTGCTTTCCTTTCAGGGTAAGATACTGAGACTTTATTCAGTGTCCCTTAAAGATGTTCTTTCAACTTGTTCTAAACGTACCTGAGATGCTTTAATTCAAATGGTTGTTTCAATCCAAAATAAGTGATTTTTTTTTTTCTGGAATTTTAGAGCAGACTCATTGTTAGGACATGGTGTCCATCTGCTTACTTCCTACCTGTTATAAAATCCAGGGGATCAAAGAAGTTAATGTTCATCCCATGAAGCAGAAAAATCATTGCCTGTAGATTTAAATCATTAGTCAGGAATCAGAATCCTGTGGGATGAACTCAGGAGTGCTGAGCACAGACATGAAGAGAGACCATCAGCCCCAGATGCCTTTTTCCCTGGAAAGCTGTTGCTTGACCCAGTGGAAGCAGCTGAGTAACCAAGTGTGTCTCCACATGAGAAGCAAAGGGTTTCCACGACTTCATCATTAGCTCTGATCTCAGTTAATTATGAGCCATGGGTGGAGGTGTCCATGTATTTAGTAGGGAGCCCATGAACACAATCCAAGATTCTTGGATCCCTTTCCCAGAGGGCATAGGAGGTATCTCTTACAGTCAGGTGCTGCCAAGGCTGATGTCTCTCCCAACAGCTGCCAGGGTTGTTGAGCTGGTTGTCCCTAAGGCCATGAACAGTCCTGTTTCCACCCATCTGCTTTTCAGGAATTTAACCGCCAAGCTGGAGAGGAGTCGGAGCTGCAACGACACCATTCAGGAGAGATCCAAGAGCAGGCAGAGATCAGCCCCAGCCAACAAAACAAAGGTACAGGCACCATCTGGGAACAGGTCGTGGTATGTAAATGTTCTTATCTGAGGTTACACAGCACCAGTAGTCTGGAGATATAAAACATGGGGTTTGTGGTGCTGTGTTATTGCCATGGGGCCACTCACTTCCTAGTATAAACCTGATGGGTTGCTAAGCAGAAAAGCAGAGAGGTGGCAGAGTTCTTGGAGGCTAATTGGAAGGATTGTCATCAGCCTTTTGTTTTGTGATTCATTTTCTTTTCAAGGCTGAATCCACAGCCAGTGAAAGAAAAATCGTATAGAATTTTAGGAAAATAATCCTTTCTTCCTTTCCCTTCCCTTCCTTTCCTTTTCCTTTCTCTCTAAAGCTGTTTAAACTAGCAAAAGTTTTCCTGATGTCAGAATATGTTCTTTGGCACTTCCATGCTATGGGAAGAGATTCTTAGGATCGTAGAATGGTTTGGGTTGGATGGGACCCTAAAGCTCATCCAGTTCCACCCCCTGGCATGGACAGAGTCACCTAGTTGCTCCAAGCCCCATCCAACCTGGTTTGAGCAAGATGATCTTTAAGGTCCCTTCCAACCCAAACCATCTTGTGATTTTGCCATTGGAAGGGTTGCCACTTGCAGCCAGAACTGACATAAATTTGAGACCCAAATCAGGCTGGGTCCTGCTCATGTCCCATATTGACCATGGAAGGTGATGTGTCCAGAGAGCACAGTAACCTCAGGTTCTCCTGTTTTCCTCTCACATTCTTGTCCTTCTGCTCCGTGACCAATATCCCGGGTGCTCTGCGTTGCCTTTCAGGTGCTGCCCGTGACTGGCACGTCGACACCGCTGGTCGGGGTCCTGTCGTCCACCCAGAACAACCGCTGCCTCTCGGCCCCAGACCTGACGGCAGAGAAGCGCCTGGTCCTCACGGCCGTGTCGTCCCTCTCGGCCCTGCACAAGCCAGAGCGATCCATCAGCCCAGAGAGCAACGACAGCATCTCTGAAGAGCTCAACCACTTCAAGCCCATTGTCTGCTCCCCGTGTACTCCTCCAAAGAGGCTTCCCGACGGCAGAGTCCTGAGCCCTCTCATCATCAAATCCACACCGAGGAACCTGAACCGGAGCCTGCAGAAGCCAACCACCTACGAGGCCAGTCCAAGGATACTGAAAAAATGGGAGCAGATATTTCAGGAGCGTCAGATCAAAAAGACTCTCTCTAAAGCGACCCTCACATCCCTGGCTGCAGAGCCTGTGGAAGACATTACGGTTCCTGACATCACCAACTCCAACACTTGCACTAAAGAGCAGCCACAAGTGCAGGATGACCGCCTTCCACCTGACACAATGGGAGAGCCTCAGCCCAAGCTGGATTCCTTCCCTTCCATCAGTGAAATGAAGCTGGGAAGAGGGAGTGAGAAGAACAAGGGTTCACAGGCCTTAACAAGAGATGACAGTGCTGCCGAAGTAGATGCGAGATCAAATGTAACCTCCTTGAACACACGAGTGTCTGAAGGCCCTGACCTAAAACTCATGGACAAATCCTGTCTTAGTCTTGGCCCGAAAATGCTGAGCGTGGGCGTTGGCACGACGCTGCCTGACAGCAGCACACTCGGAGTCCCTGCCAAGGCACCGGCGAAAAAGCAGCTGAAATACCTGAACAACAGCAAGTTGATGAACGTGCAGAACAGCACCTGCAATTCCGTTGGGAACATCATCACGGAACAGCCGCCGCTCCTGAGGCGGGGCCGGAAGAGATGCTGCAAAACAAAGCACTTGGAGCACAACGGCTCCGTCAAGAGACTGAGGCACACAGCAGGGGAGGTGCCTCCGGAGGTGCGGGAGAGGGAGCAGAAGCTCCAGCAGGAGGAGGAGGACAGGAGGTTGGCCCTGCACCTCCAGCGGATTTTCGACAGCGAGAACAGGACAGTGGACAGGCGGAAAGTCCGAGTGGATCGGTACCTGCTGCGCTCCAAGAGCACTCTGGGAGCCAAGTAGCACTGGTGGGCCATGCTGCCTTTCTAGAGGACGATGAGGTTTATCAGATTGTCTTATAGGAGAACTATTTTTTGCCCTACTTCCACCCACACCATTGTTTTCTCGTTCCAGTGGTAAGGCGTTCGTAGGTCCAGTTCGGAGAGAAGCCAGAGTCCTTTCAGATTTGAAAAAAAAAACCAGGAGAGAATGAGGAGAGAAAATCCTTTCTGGTCCCATTGGTCCGAAGGCGTTGTTATCCCTGTGAATACACTGCAAGGCCTCCACGTGCACGGGGGTTCCCCAGCCTGGAGGGTTGTGAACATGAGGTACGAGGTAAGGACCTCGTCCATCCCTTGCCAAGGGAAGTCTGAGCTCTGCTCATAGAAATTAGGTTTGTTCTGTTTTACAGTCTTCTTCTCTCTGCCTGCCCGATTTTCTCCCTCAGACTGTGGAGTCAGGCCTTATCCATGTCAAACGACTTGAGGGCTGCTGGGGAGGGAGCCTGTTCCGTATTTCTCCAAGGAAATCCCAGAGCCCCCTGGAGTACTTAAAAATGAATGTATCTCACTGTCTGCACCAGCAGTACAGACTATATGTCACTTTCTTGAAGTAAAAAACCAAATGCAGTTAAAAAAAGAGACCTAAAATAAGGATTTTACCGAAAAGCCTTATAGGGACTTGTAATTCCATGTTAGTGACAGGGCAGAGAGCTTGAGTGGAGCACTGGGTGCTGGGATCCAGGGAGCTTTTCTCTTAGTCCCTCCTCTTCCAAGCCAGGAGGGTTTCCTGTTCTTCCCTCTAACACTGAAGGGGGGGAAATGCCGGCTGGGTGATTTTGTGAAGGACGTTCTCCCTGTTGACACGTACCCTCAGGATCTTGCTTGGTTAAGAGCTCTCTCTCTAAGATCCGTTCTTACATGTCCCAGAGGAGGCATCCTGAGGGGTCTGACACATCCCTGTGCTCTTCAGGCACCCAGTGGTTGGCTTTGGAGCTGGGATGGGAGACCAGAGGGCTTCCCCTGCTCTGAGCTCCCTGGCTCCAGGTCCAAACCACTAAAAAAGCTCAGGTGAGCAATGCACTAAAAATTCCCACTTCCAGGCATAAAATTGGGCCTGCGGCAGAGCTGGCCCAGAGCCTGGGCTTGGTGGAGCGTGTGTTCTCTGCCCAGATGTGGCCTCCCACCCTTTGAATGTTTGTAACACTCATCCATCCATTAACTCTGTGGATTATTTCCAGTAATGGAGCTCAAACAACACTATTCCACCTCGATCCTTGAAAGCTGCCTTGCAGAGTATTCACTGGGATCCTCAGAGCCCACAAGGATCTTTGTCCAGGGCGGAGCTGTGGTGTTCCCCACCAGCCCACCCATGTGCCAGATATTTTTGGGGATGAGCACAGTGCTGGGGCAAGCTTCTCCATGGATGGTGTGAAGGGAGGACACCCAGTGCACTAAAACAAACAGATCTGATCTAAAAGAACATTCGTTGCCCAATTTCCTCTATCTAAAAACAGTTTAATTTTCTCCCTCCATCTTAAAACGGTTAAAAAGAAAACAGGAACTGGTTTTCTTTTTCACTGCAAGGACCCTGGCAGGTTTTTTTTCCCCTAATTGAACTGGATTTTTTCAAAAAAAAAAAAGAAAAAAAAGGACAAAAAAAAAGAAATCTTATATTTTAATGGATAAAATTTATATATTTTAAATACTATATTTCAAAAGATTGACACTTTTGTTTGGAGAAATCTTATAGCAATGATTCCATAATATATATCTGTATCTCTGGATCTCCTTGCCACCCAAACTACTGGATGGGTAAAGTTGTCCCCAGGACTGGTGAGACCTGGCCTGCTCTGTCTTCCCAGCATTCCAGGCCCTCTCAGAGCCTTAGGAGGTGTTGCTTGAATCAGGCGCTTTTGGCCCAAACTGAGTGCTGCTCCTCTTTCCAGCTGTGAATTAGAAGGAAATTGAGGAATTAGAGCCTTGGCCAGACCTGGAGGAGTAGCGTGGAGAGAAAGAGCGATGGCCTGGATCTGCCCTTGGAGTTCAGAAGGGAAAGCCACAGCTTTAACTCACAATCCATGTGGTTTCTCCCAACATTTTGAGCTAAAGTATGCACTTCCCAAGTGCATTTAGATTTAGAATTATTTTTCCACAGTTAATCCCTGGAGCCCCTGTCAGACTTCCTTAAAGTTTCCTTCTTTCTCGTGGCACTTCTTGTGTGGGTTCAGCCAGGCCTGAGCTGCCACACCACAAAAAATGCTAGATTTACATGCTGAATGTATCTTTTCTTTCCCCTCTTAAAACAGATTTCACAGCCCAATGCACCAGGACAGTGTCTTAAATATCTCCTTTTGAAAAGGTTTTATAAATATTTTGGGGGTTTGTGCGTTAATCTCCTCTTTCCAAATCTGAGCTGGGCAGGGAGGCATGCCTCAGCTGGAGTTTGTCCCCAGCCAAAAAAAGCTCCATGAGACCCCTCATTCCCCTGGCTCCCCCCAAAACAGAGATCCCAACTCCCCAAGCATCACGCACAGGCTGTGGTATCCACATTTAAGGAGACCTTTATATGTGGAATCACAATTGTGGAAGGGTTGTGGCAATGCAAAGCAGGATGAATGTTTTATTAATTTAACACTCTCAAAGCCTGTGTAAACTTGCACAAAGGAAACAAAAATTGTAAATAATTACACTCAAAAGAGCAGGATTTCCCAGCCTCTCCCATAAAAAGGTCAGAAATGGCACTACCTTTGCCAGAAATTCAGCCAGCTGAGGAGGAAAATACCTCTTGCAAGATGTGCAGAGGCCTGAGATGAAACCAAGTATTTATTCACACTTTAGGAAAGTCCTTTCTAACCCTCAGCCTTCCCTCTGGGATGAAGGCATCCTTTGTGGGAGCATCCTCCCAGAATGTGAAGCTGGGGTTGGTTCCATGACTTGTGTCTGCCAAAGATGCCACTGACTCCGGAATGTTGCTTTCTAACACTCTGGAGCAATTTGCCTGGGAAAAGCCACACGGAAAGGTCCGTGTTTGGAGCCAGCAAGATCAGATAAATGAAGGAAAAGTGCCAAAAGGGATCATACCAGGTGATTGTATGATGATGTTCTGTACTGTCAGTATTTCTCTTCCAATGCTCTTGCACCTGCAGTGCACAGTAGTCAGGAAGTGTAGCTTGAACAAGTATTTTCTCAATGAAAGCAAAGGGGGAGGTTGAAGCCTTAAAGACTCTCACTGATTTTAAAAACCAAGCCTTTAGCAATGCTCCGAGGGGAGAGACCCTCCGACAGCCCTGTCCTGTCTCCCAGCTGTCCAGCAAAAGCCTGACGAAGAGCTTATCCCGTGCATTAGGGGAAGCATTTCAGGAAAACCTGGACCATTTCACACCTGCGGGCAAAACTAACCACTGTCCACGATGAACATCCATGGATGGGAGCTGGGTAGAAGCACAGCACGGAAACTGGGATGATTCACACACCTGACACAAACTTTCCCCCTCCCCATGTCTGGAAAACGCTGCAACTCATCCGCTCTAGAATTAGCTCTTCACTATGCAAATGGGAAAACCCTCAGCTGGGCACGGATTGGGATTTGCTGTCAAACTGTTCAAAACAAACCTAGATGTCGCTACACTTTTTTTTTTTTTCCAATAATGCTTTATATTGTGCTTTTCCATTTGTGGAAAAATTCCAATTGTGCTTTCGCATTCTCAGCTCGCCAGCAGAGCACTGGGCTGGTGACAAGACTTTCACGGTCATTTTGGGTCTCAGCTGAACCACCTGAATGTTTTCAAAAGGCACCGAAGGACCGTTGACTTGCATGTGTGAAATGTGTGAGTGGAATGACACGCAGGCAATCCCTCATGTTGTGGCTTCTGTTTGTTTGAAACAGAGTAAATCCTGCTTGTGAAACAACTGTCACAAACCAGAAACACGCCAACAAATAGCAAATGTGTACAAATAATGTTGTACGTTTTAACAGCAACCAGGACTTGGAGAGAGTGCAGGGCAGAGGCCAAGGTTCAAACAGAATAAAACCAGGTTCTGACAGTGAAATCCCTGTTTCTGCCAAAGTTGCTGTGCTTGGAGACAAGCAGGATCCTACTGCTGCTTGTGCCAAACGGGCGAGGTTATTGAGTAATCAGAGAGAATCATTTAGGTTGGAAGAGCCCTTCAAGATCATCCAGTCCAGCTGTTCCCCCAGTACTTCCAATCCCACCACTAAACCATGTCACCAAGTGTCACATCCACACAGCTTTTAAATTCCCCTAAGGATGGGGACTCACTACTGCCCTGGGCAGCCTGTGCCAGGGCTGGACAACCCTTTTGGGGAAGGAATTTTTCCTGTTATGTTTTGCAGGGGGAAAAAAATGGTGTAAGTGGGTATAATGACCTGTTTTCCATGTAGGGAAGCAGCTAGTGGGCAGTGAGCATCCTCCATTGCTTCCCATCGCTTGTCCCAGCCACTCTGATTCCAGTTTTTGGGCAGGGGTGGATGAGCACACTTTTATTTTCCAGGAATTGAGGAGCCCAGCAGCAAGCAGCCATGGTTTTCATGTGCTGTCCCTGCAGCTTTGTGGCTGTTTTGATGCTTCCAAGATGGAAGTCCCTGAAAACCTGAGATGAATCTTGTCCCAGATTTTCTAGGACAAGGTTGGATTTTCCAATTCAGTTTTCCTACTAGATTTTTTTACCTCAGGAGGGGGAAAATGGCTTGGCCATCTGCTTGCCAATGGTTACAGGGGGGATCTCGTACACCATGTGGAATTGCTCCTCCTGCCTCCAGACCTGCCCTGGGGCTGGATTCCCTCTTTAGGAGGCCAGGGTTGTGAGCAGAGTGATGGGATGGCTCCTTGGATGGCTCAGCTCTCTTCCATCCCCACATGACAGGGATCCAGTTCTATCCTGGAACACACATGAAACACGGGAGCCTCAAAAGTAAAGGCACCAGCGATCCTGAGTAATTCCAAAGGGAAGGTAGATGTGCTAGGTTATTTACTATTAGCTGCAAAAGGTGCCTTAATTTCTTGCCTCTCTTCCCTCCTCTCTTCCCCAGCCAGTGCAGGGAAAAGAGCACTCGGAAGTATCAGGTTCTGCTTGCACTGGCAGTTCCAGATGGAACCACCATTGGAGCTGGGATGGAGATAAAACATGGAAGATATCCAAGTCCTACTTCATGTCGGGGCAGACTCACTTTTACTCCAAGGCTGATCTCCCAACAGCTGGGTTTGAGGTGGGGTTAATCCAGCTGTGAATCCAAGGGACCCCAGCAGTAACTGTGTGCCATTTGCCCCTCTGTAGCCACAGCATCAGGGTCCAGCCTTGTGCTGGGATGAGGGCGTTCAGTCTTTGTCTTCCCTTCACGGACATCCAGGAGGCTGCCACAGTGGGGGCACACTCAGCCTCATCTTCATCATGGAATCACAGGCTGGTTTGTGTTGGGAGGGACCTTAAAGATCATCTGCTGCATCCCCCTGCTATGGGACACCTTCCACTAACCCAGGTGCTCCAAGCCCTGTCCAACCTGGCTATGAACACTTCTAGGGATGGGGCAGTCATAGCTTCTCTGGGCAACCTGTGCCAGTGCCTTACCACTCTCACAGGGAAGAACTCCTTCCCAATATCTAATTTAAATCTCCCCTCTTAGAGTTTAAATTTATTACTGACCCTTGTCCCATACCTTTTATACCCCTCATCCCGTCTGGATACCTGTCATCTGCAGCAGGACACATTCAAGCTGTCCTTTCTTGGTTTACAGCTCCGTGCTCTCCTGCTGAAGTGGCCGGTATTGCTGCCAGAGGGTGCTCAGGAACTTGTGCCTAAACCTCTCCCACTCCCTTTCCTCTCACATTGTGTGATTTCCTCCGGGAATGTCTTGGCAGAGCCAGGATGAACCAGAACAAATTCCCACCTCCAGCTAGGAGCACTGGGAGCACCAGAGGAACGCCAGAAAGTCTGTGCTGTCCCCAAACCCAACAGAGGGGCATGTGAATCACAAAATCCCATATTAAACTGAGGGAGCTGATCCACAGCCTTTCCCACTGCTGCTGCGCTGGGAACAAAGGATGGATTTGGGGCAGAGAAGGGAAAATGAGGAGAGCAACGGCCATTTCTCAAATGAGACCTGGAGATCAGCAAATGCCTGGGGCTGGAGCTGAATTCCCAGGTTTGGCAGGAGGCTGTTTGCTTCCACTCAGTCCCATTCACAATTCCAGGGAGACTAAACAGGGAAGCAGCCGAGTGAATCACAAAGATTTGGGGCTTCATTTGAAAGTCTGCTCCGCACCAGCTGATGGAAGCAGCTGCCAGCCCCCAAATCCAGAGCCACCCCTGCCAGGTTCTCTCTCTCCAGCAAAAATGGGAGAGGCCCATGGAGACACTTGGGTCTGACAGATAACGGTCTCCCAGAGACAAAGCCTCTGGATATGGAAACCTTCCCGAGCAGAGCTGCAGGTACAAAGAGGCTCATTAATAACAGGCTGGAGCAGGGACAGGTGAAACCCCATCATTTGCTGTCACTGGAGGAAGATGCATCTGCCAGGATGTTGTCATTCCTTTAATGGAAAACTGATACCCTACATTGAAGCAGCTAAATTGGATCAGTCCAAGTGGATATCCAGCTCAGCATCTCCTCTCCAGCAGTGGAAAACAGCGGATTCCTCAGCATGGCAGCTCCACATGAAGGGTCCAATTAACGATGGATAAACATCATCCTGTGGCGTGGCCAGATCTGTTGAAGATCATGGAATAGTTAGGGTTGGAAAAAATCTTCAAGGTCATCCAGTTCCCCCAGCACTGCCAAGTCCCTAAGAGCCAGACCCACACGGCTGTTAAATCCTTCCAGGGATGGGGACTGCAGACAGCTCTTTTGGAGTTGAACAGGGCTTGGAGCAACCTGGTCTAGTGTCCCTGCCCATAGAACTGGATGGGATTTAAGTTCCTTCCCAACCAAACCATTCCATGATTCCATTATTTGAACACCCCGACCCCTACAGGAGTGACCGAGGAACGGACCACATTTCCCAGTGTGCCTCGCGGCGCGCGCGCGGGATGGGGCGGGACTTCCTCCCGCGCGGCCAATCAGGAGCGCCCAGGTGTCGCGGACGGGACGGGGGCGGAGGCAGTGAGAAGATGGCGGCCAAAAGCGGCCGGAACGGGCTCCTGGACAAGGTACCGCGGGCGGGGCTCCTGGGCCCGCCCCGACCGTCCCCCTGCCCCGGCCGGGCCCCTGGGCATCCCCCCGCCAGCCCTGGGCATCCAGCCTTCATCCCTAGGCATCCTCCCCTTACCCCTGGGGCATCCCTCCCTTCATCCCTCAGCATCCCTCCTTCACCCCTGGGCATCCCTGCCTCATCCCTGGGCATCCATCCTTCATCCCTGGGCATCCCCCCTTATACTTGGGCATCCATCCTTCACCCCTGGGCATCCCCGCCTCATCCCTGAGCATCCATCCTTCATTCCTGGGCATCCATCCTTCACCCCTGGGCATCCCCGCCTCATTCCTGGGCATCCATCCTTTAGTCCTGGGCATTCCCCCTCCTCATCCCTGAACGTCCTCATCCTTAAGCACCCCCTCCTCATCCTGAGTATCTCTCCCTCATCCCTGAACAGCCGTCCTTCATTTCTGAGCATCAACCCCCTCATTCCTGAGCATCCCACCCTTCCTTCCTTCCTTCCTTCCTATCTCCCCCCCTTGTCCCTGGGCATCCAGCCCCTCATCCTGAGCATCCTCATCCTGGGTATCCCCTCCCTCATCCTGGGTATCCCCTCCTCATCCTGGGCAGCCCCCCATCCCTGAGCATCCTCATCTTTGAGCATCCCCAGGCCCAGGAGTTGGACTCGGTGATCCTTATAGGTCCCTTCCAGCTCAGGATATTCCATGATTCTCTGAGATGTCGAGGGGAGCAGAGCTGACAATCCCAATCTCATCCCAGTAGTGTAAAGTACCTTGGTTTTGGATTAGCTTTGGTCTCAACTCAGTGTCCAGGTGTTGTGTCCCAGCTTCTGGGGATCTTTGGCAGCCTGGGAACTGGAATTAAAGACCTAGAGGCTCTTTTTGTGCTTCCCAAGGAGATGGAATTGGTTGTGTCTGTATTTATGGAGGTATCTCCAGAGGGATGGACTTGGCAACTTCTACTGAACTCTAAAACACAGGCACTTGCAGTTGGAAACACTGGGATTTTCAGTGATATATTCATCATTCCTGAAGTGTATAGTTTTCCTGCACCTGTTTGAGATGATGTTTTCCTCATATCCCTAAGAATTCCATGGTTTTCCTTTGGCACAGTAGACTTAAGCTGTTAAGTGAGTGCTTTTAGGGCATTGTCTTTGCAAACGTGCTCAGCTCTCCATTTGTGGTTAAACTTCCAGAACTCATGGAAACACCCTGCTCCCAAGGCATTCCTGTTCTTCCTGCTGTGCTCTGTGGATGCTGAGGGATAAAAAACAGGAGTCATTGGGAAGGGAAATACACTGAATCCTCTAGGGAGAAACCACTGAGGAGTTTCTACCCCAAGAACACACACGCTTGGGAATGTTCCTCCCTTTCCCTGTGTGCCTTCATTTCCTCTCTCTGCCTGAGGGAACGCTGGTCATTTCTGTGAACTCTTGTATCCATTGGTGAGGAATCACCTGAAGAATTGTGGCCTTAAGTCCATAATCTGTTCCAGTTTTTCCCTAGCAGGGAAATAACTGATGACCAGCAAGGTTTTGAAGCTTTAGGACATGTTGCTTGTTTACCTTTCTGTGCTTCCCTGAAAAGTTAAATCAGGGGGAATTTAGGGAGATTTGTGGTTTAACTATTCCATTTTTTTCATCTTTCTCACGTCCTTGAAGACTTTGTGCTAACTGGGAAGCTATTCCTGAGCATTCCCTGCTCATCCAGGGCCACCTAAGCGTGCGCAGACACAGAATTCAGGATGCTGTGGCCACAGTCCTCCTCGGGAAACCCCTCGGGATTTCTCCCATTTAAACTAATTGAATTAATCTAATTAATACCCATTTAAGCACAACACCAAGAGCTGTGTTCAGGACTAAAACTACTTCCTGAACACCAGCTGCCTTCTGTGCCCCAGAAGTGCATCATCCACTAAGGCCCTTCCAGCCTCTTGGGTCCCAGTCTGAAAAATTCCTGATTTTAGAAAGGAGGGGTTCCTTTCTTTTCATCCTTGTCGTAGAAAACACGGATTAGACACAGAAATGTTGTTCCCCGTTAAGAGTTTTTACACTGGTGTTCCTCTTACAGTAGCAACAAACCTGTTTTTACTTTATGACTTGATTATTGATGTTTGTGGTTCCAAAAGTGTGCCAGAAACTCCGGTGGAATGTTTAAAGAGCCAAGCCAGGTACCCAGGCTAAAACTGAATGGAATGTAAAGCAGCACAAGGAATAATCCTTGGGGACAAAAAGTTCAGTTTGTGTCAAAAGACACCCAAACTTAAAAAAAACTGTGTTTTGAACTGGTTGGTTTCTTCTTTTCTCCCTCAGGCTGGAACCAAAGTCTGAGTTTTAATTTGGAAGCCTTTGGAGCTCCTTTCCAAAGTCCTCTAACTGGATAACTGGGAGCAGTGAGGTCAAGCCTGGATGGGTTTCTTGGAAGCATTTTGATTTCTCTGTGGGATAAGGCAAGAGGGGTTGTGTGTTGGTGGTGTTAGTCAAAGACTTCCAATTCATTGCTTAGGAAAAAAAATATTTTTTTACACCCCCTTGATACTTTAAACTTTGGCAATTCCACTGTTGTAGGTGCTTTTATAAGGAAAAATAAATAATTGAAAGAATTCTTTCCTATTCTTTTCATGGCATTTCTAATTACCATGTGTGCTAATTAACCCTGCAAGAAAATGCTTCAAAAAAAGAAAACCTAAAATATTTTGTACCTTACACTGAACTCTGTCCCAGTTCTCCATTATTTTTAAATCCCTCTGCTTTTGTGCCTCATAAACCTCATGGATACACACAGGATACACTGTGTGCCTGATAATTCCTACCTGCAGAGAGTGGAGTATAATTGAACTTTTTGGGAAGTAGATGGAGTTTTACATCATATTTTAAAGTGGTTTTATTCCTTCCAGAGAAGGGAAAGGAGCTCTTTGGACTGGGAGTTAATAATCCAACTCAGGAGCTGTAGGAGCAGGAAATAACATGAGGGAAATTGAGGATTGCTCTACTGGCAGCTAAAATTCCATCTCCAGTCACTCAGCTGAAATAAGGAATAACTTAAAATACACAGGGCTCAAAAAATAATATAGTTCAGGGGAAGGTGAACCCTTGGAAAAGCTAAGCTGTTGTATCTGGGAATTGTTATTGGGCAGGGACCTATTTCCAAGGAAGACCTGAATATGGAAGAGCAACAGAAGCTTTTGGTTTCATTCTGGAGGATGGTTTGACTGAAACTTCATTTCTTGTTTGTGCCTTTTAGTTCTCCCCTTGTACACGGGATAGTTGGGGGTTCTTGGAATTTTCCTCCTGTCATCGAAGAGTCCATATGTAACAGCAGGAATACATTCAGAGGCAGGAATTCAGTCACAATCTGGGGATGGCAGCAAATGTAGAAGCAAATTTAGAGTAAATCTGATGTAGAAAGCCCCTCCAAACCTGTGACAAGATGAATGAGCTGGAACCTGCACGGGGAACAGGTTCGGTGGTGCTGAGGGGGCTTTTGGGTCCCAGATTCCCTCTGTCTCCACTGAGGTTTTCCCAAACAGGCAGCTGCTCTCTGGTTTGGCTTCTGTCTTTATGTTCAGGACAGGAACAAGGGCACCAGGATGAAATTCTCCTCACTCCCTATGGTTTCCTTTGCAGTGGAAGATCGATGACAAGCCAGTAAAAATTGACAAATGGGACGGTTCGGCCGTGAAAAATTCCCTGGATGACTCTGCCAAAAAGGTACCTTCTGCCACTGCTGATTTTTTCCTTCTTGGAAAACTCTCTTATTTTCTTTTCTACTTTTTTTTGGGTTGATTGTGCCCCTATACATGCCGGGCCTGTAGCATCTCTTGTGATTCCCATGGATTGTGCTTAATTCCCGGTGTTAATCAGCAAATTATCAGGATGCCTGACATTAATTCTCCATGAACTTTCTGCTCAGTTTACCTGACTCATGGAGGTTGTTTCCTCTAAACCTTTCCCAGAAACAGTTTGTCAGATTCATGGAAAGCACAAAATAAACTCAGCCACCCATTTTCTCCCACAGGTTCTCCTGGAAAAGTACAAATATGTGGAAAATTTCCGTTTGATCGACGGCCGCCTCCTCATCTGCACAATCTCTTGTCTCTTTGCAATTGTTGCTTTGATTTGGGATTACCTGCACCCTTTTCCTGAATCCAAACCCGTCCTTGCCTTTTGTGTTGTCTCATATCCTTTAGAAATGTTGTCTCACTTCACCAAAAGGGTTTGATTTTCCTCATGAAGAAAACCCTTGTCTCTCCCATTTTCAGGCCTATGGGAGTTTTTTGTCCCGAGGTCAGCTGATAATCAGACAGTTTTTCATGTGATGGGAAAATTCCTGCCTGTCTGGGTGTGATGCACCTACATTTGGGTGACCTCAGGGCAAATCATTCTCTTATTCCATCCATAGTGTGGTTACAGACATGTCTGCTCTTCCCTAATACCACAAGTCAGATACTGAGAGGGAAAAGTGGAACAGAGGGAATTCTTGCGGCACCTCTGCAGAGGGATCTGGACAGGCTGGATCCATGGGCTGAGGCCACTCTGGGAGGTTCAAGGTGAAGGATTAGTGGTGGCCTTGGCAGGGTTGGGGGAACAGTTGGACTTAAGTAGTCTTAGAGGCCTTTTCCAACCTAAACAGTTCCATTATTCTAAGGCATTTCATTGTTCCAGGCTGTTCTGGTTGGCTTTCAGCACGAACACTGGGTCTTGCAGCACTTGAAATTATTTAATTCCAAAAATGAGAAAGATGAATTGCTCGGTCTGTGCTTAGGAGGAACTCACAGTGATTCTTTCTGTGGCTCATTCAGTCTCAGGTTTTCCCACTATCTCCCAGCAAATGTTAAAGAATCTCAGACTGGTTTGGGTTGGAAGGGACCTTAAAGACCATCCAGCTCCAACCCCTGCCATGGGCTGGGACATTTTTTACTAGACCGAATTGTTCCAAGCCCCATCCAACCTGACCTTGGATGCTTCCAGGGAGTTAATAATAAATTAATTTTTTTATTATTAAAGTTAAGAATTTATTATTAATTTCTCATGCTAATGAGGCATCAGCCAAGCATGAGAATGGAGTGTCACAAGAGGTGGTTAAACAACCTGTCTGAGGGGAATCCAAGTGACTTCTCTGCCTGTCCTTGCAACTCCCTGATTTCCTTAACTTTCTCTGCACATATTTTGTGATGATGGGAATCCTGACCATCTACACCTCATACAAGGAGAAGAGTATTTTCCTCGTGGCTCACAGAAAAGACCCGGCGGGGATGGACCCCGACGATGTTTGGCAACTCTCCTCCAGCCTCAAACGGTATCCTTTGTTCCAACATCCCAGGCTTAGCCAGAAGGCACCATTTCCATCCCTGTCACTCCAGAGCAGCACCTTAAATACTCCCTTTCCTTTCCAAACCTACAAATCTTTATCAAAAATCCATGTCCTGGTCTAGAAACGGCACCGAGTGGTTTTCTGCCGCAAATGGGTTTTGCTTCTCTTTAATCCCCGTGATTTAATCACAGAACATAAAATTGTGTTAATTGTAGCTGTGGGTGCCCAGGTGGGGACTACAGTCTGGGAGGACTTTCCCCTTAAATAAGAGGAGGATTTCTTTCTCCTCAGCTGATTCCAGCTGAGATCCTGCTCTGAGACCTCTCTGCTCTCCTTGCAGGTTTGATGACAAGTACACCCTGAAGCTGACGTTCATCAGCGGGAAGACCAAGCAGCAGAGGGAAGCCGAGTTCACCAAATCCATTGCGAAGTTCTTCGATAACAACGGGACATTAGTCATGGAAGCCTACGAGCCAGAGGTGTCCAAGCTCCACGATAGTCTGGCCCTGGAGAGGAAAACAAAATGATGTCAGACACCGCCCACCTCCCGGGAACGTGCTGAGTTAACACCAATAAAGTCAAATGGCAAAGAAAGCGAATCATGGCCTCTGTTTTTGTCCTGAAATCCTATTCCATTTTTGGATTTTTAACCTTGGATCCAAGATTTCGTGAAGCTCATGGCTAAGCTTGGGCTGTGTGCCTGCAGGGCAGACCCTGAAGTTGGATTTTGGGGACCCCCGTGAGGGGAGACATGTCACTGATGCCGCCCCAGCTTCTTCCGCTGTACCTGGCAGTGCTTTATCACATGGCTCCATGTCTGAGGGGCGTTTTACTAATCCCACCTTTCCCTTCTGTGTTAGGAATTCAGGACAAAACTCTTCTGTGAAACAACCGTCCCCTGGCAAACGAGTTTTCTTTATTTTTGTATTTATCTAAGTGGGGATAGAGGATTGTTTTATATAAAAACCTTTTATGTGTTGGAGGAGGGAGGGAATAAAATATGCTACTTCTGTGTATTTGGCCACAAAGCTTCTCAAAAAGGTGTAAAAGAGGTTTTCCAAGCTGTGTCTGTCTGTCTGCCCCGCTGTTTCCTTGTGGCATCTCCTGTCCTGCGTGTCCCTTCTATAAGCTGGCATTTTTTAAAAGATTTTTTGAGGGTTTTTTTTTCAATAAAAGGGAAGAACAGACATCAAATGTGTCCTGGAGCATCTCTGGGGTGTTTCAGGGGAGGTGGAGGCCAGAGAGGGAACCCCAGTTCACAGAATCATTCCCTCCTGGATTATGAGGGCTTCACTCAGCTCCCCATCACTGACTTCGGCTCTGAGAGCTGCATATCCTGAAGTTTTAGTATTAAAGACTGAGGCAAAGAAGGCATTAAGTCCCTCAGCCTTTTCCTCATTCCCTGACACAGCTGCCTTCCACATCCAGCACAGTATGGAGACTCTCCTTGGCCCTCCTTTTGCTGCCTATTTATTTATTTATAGAAACTTTTTTTGTTGTCTTTCACCTCAGTGGCCAAATTAAGTTCCAGTTTGGCTTTGGCCCTTATCACTTTCTCCTTACATCACCTCATACTATCCTTGTGGTCCCCCCCAGATTTCCTGCCCTCCTTCCACTCTTTTTTTTCCCCGAGTTCCAGCGTAAATTCCCTGGACAACCAACGGCAGGTAATAGAGGGCGGTAAAGATCAGGGAGTTTCCTAGTAGTGTCCCTTACCCGAGCCCGAGGGAGGCAGCAGAATTCCTTGTGGGGTGGGTCCAGTCGGCTTATCAGGCCCTCCATTTCCCTCGGAAGGGAGTGGGCGATTCCCCTTTTTATCCCTTATAGAGCTGGGTGGGATTGGCTGACTCACCCCAGGGAACCCCCCGATGGTCCTTCATCGTTTTCCTGGCCCTCACTCTCCACACCTGTTCCATAGGGACACTTGGGAAGGTGAGGTCGGCCGGCAGGGGCACCCCAAACCTCCATCCCGCTCTTGGGTCCCCTCCTGCCTGTTGGGAGGAGAGTCTCCTCGGGAGCACCTCCAGCAGTCAATATCCTCCTGAAATTCCACCTTTCCCCCTCCTCTGCAAGGGGCTGAGCACATCACCTGCTCACGCCTGCACAGGTATTGGCCCTCTTGGCACCAGGATCAGGCTCTGGTATCCCGACACTTGGATCCCCGCCCATTTCCTTGGCCTCCCCGACCGCCTGATCCGGTTCCCCCCCGCTCCGGGAGCTGCAGGAAGAGGCGGAGCGGGGCTGCCTCGGCGCGGCGGAGACGGTGGCTGGAGGAGCGGGGTCTGCGGAGGGATGCGGGAATGCGGGAATGCGGCGTGTCGGGGCACGGAGGGGATGGGGGGGTCGTGAGGAAGTCAGTACATGCGGGGTGTAGGGGTGTCAGGGGTTTGGGGGGCAGGGGGTGTACGGCGGGTCCGGAATGGGGGGGATTATGGGGGGATCGGTGCATGTGGGGTGCAGGGAGGTCAGGTGTTTGGGTGTGCAGGGGGATGGACGGGGGGTCTGGGAAAGGCAATGGGCAGGACTGGTGCGTGCAGGGTGTAGGGGAGTCAGGGTTTTGGGGGGTCAGGGGTGGGAGCGTCGTTGCGTGTGGGATGTAGGGGAATCAGGGTTTGAGGGTGCAGGGCAGGTGTATAGGGGAGTCGGGCCATGGGAGTTCAAGGGGATACACGGGGAGGGCCTGGGTATTGAGGGTGGATGAGGGCATTGGTGCATGAGGGGTGAAGGGGGGGTCAGGACATGTGGGGTGCAGGGGGATGCACAGCGGGGGTGTCTGTCATTGGGCGGTCAGTGCTTTCTGGGGGGTGTGGGGGGGTTGCAGGGGGTTGCAGGGACATGGGGGGTGTAGGGTGAGATCCAGGTGGGAGGGGGTGCATGGGGGTATGGGGGCAGGGGAATGCATGGGCATGGGGGCTCTGGCCTGGGGACACTGGGGGAGCTAAAGGAGTTGGAGACTTGGGATTACTGGGGGGGCACAGGGGGTACAGACCCCTTGGGAACAGTGTAGGGGTGGGCTTGGGGGCGAAATAGGGAAGCCTGTGCAGCTCTGGGGAACAGAAGGACAGAGAGACACCACAGACAGACAGGAGAGTGGGGCGTGACCCCTCCAAGGGGCTCCGTTCTCAGCGCCCCTCTCCTACACCTCTCAGGCCCCAGCGGAAGCCACCATGTTCCAGGCCACCACCTGCCTCAAGGTGAGTCCTCATCCCTATCCCTCCATACAGGGGGGCATAAGGGCTTTTCCTGGCATTTAACTGTTTACACCTGGCATTCCCACCCTTCCAGCACCAGGGGGATGGCAGGGAGAGCCCCCCACTGCCACCACCATCGGAATCCCTGCTTGTCTCCCCTCCGGAGACACTGTTCCGACAGGGAAGTGGGGTCACCTACCGCATCCCAGCTCTGCTCTACATTCCCCCGGATGAATCCTTCCTGGCCTTTGCCGAGAAACGCTCCTCAGCCCGGGACGAGGACGCCAAGTACCTGGTGCTGCGTCGGGGCTGCCAGCACGGCTCCTCGGTCAAGGTAAAATCCACCCTGTGCTGCAGGAACAACCTGTGTCCGCATCCCTGGGAGTGACGCCGGGTGGTTCCAGGGTGCAGCGACACTGGCACACCCCACGGTTGAGCCCTGTTTCCCTCCTTGCCGGCAGTGGGGTCCGGTGGAGGAGCTGTCGGCGCTGGCACTGCCCGGCCGCCGCACCATGAACCCGTGTCCGCTCTTCGATGCCAGGAGCGGCACCATCTTCCTCTTCTGCATCTGCGTGGAGCAGGGGAAGACGGAGCAGCACCAGATCTGGAGGGGGTGCAGCGCCGTGCGCCTCTGCTTCGCCACGAGTGCCGATGGCGGCCGCAGCTGGGCCCCGCTGCGGGACGTGACGGACGAGGCCGTTGGCGCCGACCTGTCCCGCTGGGCCACCTTTGCTGTGGGGCCAGGCCACGGCATACAGCTGGATTCGGGGCGGCTCGTGGTGCCGGCGTACACCTACTACATGCACGGGCACCTCTGCGGGGCCGCGCGGCTGCCCTGCTCCACCCGCCAGCACTCTCTCGTCTTCTACAGCGATGACGGCGGGCGCCGCTGGCACAAGGGCGCCCTGCTCGCTGGCGAGCGCACGGGCGAGTGCCAGGTAGCCGAAATCCACGGCGCCCACCCGCCCCTGCTGTACTGCAGCGCCCGCGCACCGCGCGGCTGCCGGGCCGTGGCACTCAGCACGGACCGCGGGCTGCGCTTCCAGCGCCCGACGCGGTGCCCGGCGCTGGCCGAGCCACCACACGGGTGCCAGGGCAGCGTAGTGAGCTTTGCCGCGCCCGCCGGCACCGCCGGGGCGCCCACGTGGCTGCTGTACTCCCACCCCACCAGCCGGCACCACCGGCGTGATTTGGGTGTCTATGTGAACCCGTCGCCGCTGGACGGGGCAGGCTGGCGGCGCCCGTGGGTGCTGCACGCGGGGCCTGCCGGGTATTCCGACCTGGCCGTGTGTCCTGGCAGAATTTTCGGCTGCTTGTTCGAGTGCGGCACTGCCAGTGCCTGTGAGGAAATCGTCTTCTGCCTCTTCACCCTGGACTCCTCTGATCAGAACCTCAAGGCTTCCTAAAACAGACCTATTTTACTCAAGAGGGTCACTGCTGACTGCTGGCATCCTGGTCCAGACCTCACCAGCATGTTTTGGATGCTCCAGAGGCTCAGCATCGCGTAGCTTCTGTTTAATTTTATATTTAATTATTGCTTTTTAATCACCCAGTCAGGTGGTGGTGGTGGACAATCTGCTGCAGGTTGGCCGAGGGGTGCTGGCGCAGCACCCAAAATGCTGCTGCTGCTCCAAAAATTGGCATTTTTCACCTGGTAGCAGCAAAAGAGTGCCACCAAGAGCAGCTGGTTCCCTGAGGAAGTAGTCCCCTAAAGTCTTGATTTAAGTTAAAAATGTTTCCAGTTTCTGTGTCCCCCTCATGTGGCAGAGAGAATTCCTATTTTTTTAATCCTGTTTTCTTCCTCTTGCCTGCTTTCCCATAGGAAAAAGAACTGTATTCCCATAGGAAAAAGAACTCCAGTCTTGCGGGGATTTTTTTATTCTGCTCCATAGGAATAGGTTGTGGCATCCTGATGGCGACAGCAACCTCACAGTCCCCTGCTACTTGCAAATAAAGTCCTCCCAAAGCAGGTGAAATCCAGCCAGTATTGGGGAAGAAAACTGGGAAAAGTCCTGCACCCATCATGTCTTTGCACCCATCCCCCCATGGTGGAAAACAGGGCTGGCCCCTCATAGCCCCTCAGCACAGGCACCCTGGGAAACCCACATTTCCCTTCTCTTGGCCCTGCTTTTGGGAATTCAGCCAGTCCTGCCCCGTTTTCCCTGGGAAGCTCTGGGGTTCCAGGGGCTGGGGATATTTTGGGGTGCCATTGTGGTGCTGTCCCCACAGACAGGGCACCTGAGCACCTACTCCAACAGGGTTTTTTCCTAAAAAGAGTTTTTCCATAGTGAGTGTCCACATATTGATTGGGAACTCAGTGGGATGTTTCCAACCTGCCACCCTCACCCCACTGCGAGAGGATGGATAGGGACAGGACAGAATGGGATGGGGACAGGATGGGATTATGACAGGACAGAGTGGGGTCAGGTAGCAGAGGACATATAGGAGGGGGACAGGAATGGGATGGGGACAGAATGGGGTGGGGAGGGATAGGAGTGGGCCAGTCCAGTTGAGGACAGGGCAGAGTGGGGGCAGGGAAGATGGGAATAGGATGGGATTGGAACAGAGGACAGCAACAGGCAGGATGAGTCCAGAACAGTTTGGGGACAGACAAAAGGTGGGGGACAGGAAGGATGAGTGCAAAGCAGGGGTAGGCAGGATGGGGGCAAGATGGAATAGGGACAGGGACAGGCAGGATGAGGGCAGACAGTGGGACAGGGTGAGATGGGGACAGGGGAAAAATAGGGACAGACAGGAGCAGGACAGGCAGGATGAAGCTGAGGACAGGGCAGGATGGGACCAGCAGGGAATAGGGACAGGCAGGATTAGGTTGGGGCAGGACAGAGACAAGAGAGGGACAGAGACAGGCAGGATGGGAGCGGGATGGGATGGGGACAAGGACAGGCAGGAGGGGGACCAGCACCACCCCGCCCCTCCCCAGCCAGCGTGGCGGATCCGAGAAACCCCCACCCCTCTACCCCCCTTTTCCCCCATAAAGGCGGGGCCTCTCCGCCCCTTCCCCCCCTCTTTCTCCCGGCGGCTGCGGCGGCCGGATGCGGGCGCGGGAGCTGGGGGCACTGGTGACACTGGGAGTGCTGGGGGCGCTGCTGGGACGGGGAGCGCTGGGAATACCGGAGGTACTGGGAGCGCTGGGTGTACTGGGGGTTCTTTGGGTGCTGTTGGCACCGGAGGTACCTGGAGCACTGAGGGCACTGCTGGGGCTGGGGGTGCTGGGGGTACTGGAGGTACTGGGGGTGCTTGGAGAACTGGGGGTGCTTGGAGCACTGGGGGTACTGGGGGCGCTGCTGGCGCTGCTGCCGCCCCCCGCCCCGGCCGAAACCTTCTCGGCGATGCTGAGCGTTCGAGGAGCGCTGGGCGCCGAGCGCCGCCTACTCCGCCGGCTCCGGTCCTACCTGCGGGAGGAGAACGCCCGCCTCCGCCGCCTCCGCAGGTACTGGAGACGCCCCACCCCGCCGCGGTCACGGGTGGGGGCACCCGCAGCATCCCCTCCCATCCTGCCCACCCAGCCCCAAGGGTGGGTGATGCCCTGGCAATGAGGGGGGTTAATCCACCTACACCTTCCCGCAGCACCCGATTTTCGGGTGTGCCCTTAATTAAGAGGGTGGGGAGCTCAGACCGGACACTGCCTGTGGGCTCCCAAGCCGTGCCACTGGACGGGGACATGGCCTCCCCACCCCTGAGGACGTGACTCGCAGCATCCTCAAGGCACAGGCCATCCCACACACCCAGCAGGGATGGGGGCGGACAATCCCTCAGCTCTGGCTTGGCCCAAAAGTGGACACCGAGGCAAAGCCGCCCCAGGATGGGGGGACTCAGCCCCCACCCCGGAGGTGTCACCACTGAGGAGCATCAAGGTGTCACCCAGTGAGTGCCTTGTAGGTTCTATGAGAAGGTCCAGGTGCTGCACCAGGACCCCGAGGCCTCGGTGGACAATCCCTTGCTGGCCTTCAGCCTCATCAAGCGCCTCCACTCCGACTGGCTCAACATCATCTACAGCGACGAGGCCACTGGGAATGCCCAGGGTATGGTCACGTGTCCCCTCTGTCACCTGGCAGAGCCAGATAGTGGTGGGGAAAGGATGGAGGAGCAGGAGAATGGATGGATGGAGAAGAAGAGGTGAACGGGTGAAGGAGCAGAATGTGGAAGAGCAGGAGAATGAAAGGAGGAGAAGGGTCAATAGGTAGAGGAGCAGAAGAATGGAGCCAGGGAATGGATGGAGGAGCCAGGGGGTGGATGGAGAAGCAGGAAAATGGGTGGAGGAGCAGAATGGATGGAGAACCCAGGGAATGGATGAGGGAAAGGAACATGTGGAGGAGCAAGGGAATGGATGGAGGAGGAGAGCAGGCAGAGAAGCAGAAGAATGGATGGAGGAGCAGGGGAATGGATGAAGGAATGGAACATGTGAAGGACCACAATAAATGGAGAAGAAGGGGAATGGATGGATATGGGGTCCCTAGGGATTGAGAAGGCGATTACACCGCAAAACCTCATTAATTCCCCCCCGTGCACCTCATTCCCACCCTGCAGCACTCCATGCCGGTCTCAGGGAGGTGGAGCAGGAGCTGCCTGGAGCCGAGGACCTGGACGGGGCAGCCCAGGCACTGATGCGGCTGCAGGACGTCTACGCCCTCAGTGTCAAGGGCTTGGCCAATGGTGTCTTCCAGCAATCCGGCACCGACCACCCACCCCTCTACAGCCCGGGCCGGCGCGTCTCCCTCTCCGCTGATGACTGCTTCCATGTGGGAAAGGTGAGTGCAAGCCCCATCAGCCCCCACAAAGCTTTTCCAGCCCAGGATATTGCTTCCATAGGGATAGACATGGCGTTTTTTTGCATTGGATGAGATGGAGGTGCAGGTGCAGATGGGGATGGAGATTGAGATGGAAAGGGAGATGGAGATGACCAGGATGTGTGGAGATGGGACAGGAAAGGAAGGGATGACGTGGGAGGGAACCGGGATAGAGATGGGAATAGGAAAGTGACAGGATGTAATGGGACAGAATGGGTGGGTGCAATGGGATGGCATAGAATGGCAAGAGGATGGGATGGGACAGGATAAGGCAGGGTAGGGACAGGGTGGAAGGAGGTAGGGTTGAGATTGGGATGAGGATGGTGATGGGGATAGGATGGGATAAGAAGGGGATGGGATGGGTCAGGATGGGATGAGGGTGGGGATGTGGTGGGATGGTAGAGAAGGGGACGGGATGCAGGCCAGGATGGCCCAGCTGGCAGGTCCAGGTGATGTGTTGCCTCACAGGTAGCCTATGACACAGGTGACTATTACCACTCCATCACATGGCTGGAGGAGGCTGTCAGCCTCTTCCGCCTCTCCTACGGCAGCTGGAACCCGGAGGACCGGAGCAGCCTGGAGGATGCTCTGGACCATCTCGCCTTCTCCTACTTCATGGTACAGCCACAAGCCCCCTCCCCATCCCCACAGTGTCCATAGAGCCAAACCACAGACAGGGGATGCTGATGGCCTCTCCACTCCCCCATCCAGGCTGGAAATATCTCTCATGCCTTGAGCCTCTCCAGGGAGTTTCTCCACTACGGTATGTGGGACAACCTTGGCTGCAGAAGGATGAGGGGAGAGGTTTGGGACGTCCCCATCAGCTCTGTGTGGCAACAGCCTCCTTCACCCCATTTCTCGCCCCCACATGGGGCAATTCCCTAGGGAAGGGGGGTTATGGGGACATGGTATTTTGGGTGACACCACCTCTCCGGCAGATCCCAGTAACCAAAGGGTGACAAAGAACGTGGCCAAGTATGAGAAGCTGCTGGAGATGGGGACGGGGGTGAGCGCCAGACCCCTGAGACGCCCCAACAGCACCCGCCTGCAGAGCCGGGATGCCTACGAGGAGCTGTGCCAGCGCCCCAGGGGGCAGGTGGGGCTAGCAGGGGGTGCCATGGTCACCCCCCAACTACTGTGTCCCCCTGCCCCTTATGCCCTCCTTTGTCCTCTTTCTTCCCAGCCGGCCCCAGAGCAGCTCCTGCACCTTGGCTGCTCCTATGAGACCAACAGCAGTCCCTACCTCCTCCTCCAGCCTGCCAAGAAGGAGATGGTCCGGATCCGACCCTATGTGGCACTGTACCATGATTTCATCAGCGATGCTGAGGCTGAGACCATCAAGGGGTTGGCAGGGCCCTGGGTGAGCTGTCCCTGTCCTCAGGAATGTCTCTTCCCTGGAGGAGGGTGTCCCGAGAGATGAATGCAGAGATAGGAGGGGTTTTAAGGCAAAGCTCAGCCAAAGCCTTCTCCTGTAAGTCCAGGCTGGACAGGGCTTGGAGCAACGTGGTCTAGTGGAAGGTGTCCCTGCCCATGGAGCGGGGGTGGAACTGGATGATCTTTAAGATCCCTTCCAACCCAACAAGTTTGACTTGGTGACACTCAACTGTGTTGGATCTGTAGGACACCTTGGGGTGGGGATGTTTGGCAGCCAGCTGGTAGGCACCAACCTCGATCCTGACTGGGGTCTCTGCTTGGTGTGAGGGTCGCCATGTGCAGCAACCCTCCACCCTTTGTCCTCCAGCTGCAGAGATCCGTGGTCGCCTCTGGGGAGAAGCAGCAGAAAGCCGAGTACCGGATAAGCCAGAGGTGGGAGCCACCCCCCACCTTGTCCTCCAGCCAGTGTGGCCACCACCGAGGTGGCAGTGAAGCCACGCTGGGCAGGCCTGGTGCCTCCAGCAGTGCTACAAGGGTTAAGCCCAGCCTGACTTCAGGGGGCTGAAGGTGGGGTGGTCCCGCAGTGCGTGGCTGAAGGACACGGCTGACCCCGTGGTGAGGGCCTTGGATCGGCGCATCGCTGCCATCACCGGCCTGGACCTGCGGCCACCCTACGCCGAGTACCTGCAAGTGGTCAACTATGGGCTGGGAGGCCACTATGAGCCACACTTCGACCACGCCACGGTCAGGGAGCTGCCTGGGTGAACCATGGGTGGGCTGTGGGGTGATGTTCCGGTGGTGCTCTTGGGGTGCTCTTTGGAGTGCTCCTGGGGTGGCCTCTGGGATGTTCCTGGAGGTGGTCCATGGGGTGGGCTCTGGAGTGGTCCCTCATGTTCCTGGAGATGGACCCTGAGGGTGGTCTTTGGGGTGATTCCTCAGATGTTCCTGAAGGTGGACCATGGGGTGATTCCTGGAGGTGAACCCTGGGGTGGTCCTTCAGATGTTCCTGGAGATGGACCCTGGCAGGGGGGGTGGTCCCAGGATGGTGATCCCTGGGTGGGTGCCTGGGAAGGCAGGGGAGGGAGGAAGGAGGTGAGGGAAGAGGGAAGGAAGGGAAGGAGGGAGAGAAAAGAAGGGAGAGGGAGGGATTTCCCAGGGAGGGGGAGCTGCTTGGAACTCTTGGGGCATGAGGTGCTTCTGGGCTGAGCTGCATCAGCACTGGACTGACCGTTCCCACCTCCTCACTCTTGGAGCAGTCCAGGAAGAGCCCCCTTTACAGAATGAAGTCAGGCAACAGGATCGCCACAGTCATGATCTATGTGAGTCCTCCCTCATTCCCACACCTGGAGACACGGCCCTGATGCAGTCTCAGTAGGGTTTTCAGAGTGAACAGGGCGCGAGATGGGCAAGGGCAGCCCTCAGATGCTGCAGTGGGGTGTTGAACACCAATGCTTGGGCACTATTTTGGAGCTTGTGCTGCGGCAAAGCAAGGGAAATGCAGTTGGGGACTGAGGGAGGAGTCGTGCCTCACTTTCCCTGTGCAGAGCAGCTAGATCTTGGGAAGAGGGACAACCATGGCTCCTGTTTTTGCTCCTTTTCCAGCTGAGTGCAGTGGAGGCTGGGGGCTCCACCGCCTTCATCTATGCCAACTTCAGCGTGCCTGTGGTCAAGGTGAGGGTGACCCACTGAACCCCCAGGAGCAGGGAAGGCGGGATGCTGCTCCCTGGATGTCAGCTTTTGCAGGGAATTGTGCTCAAGCCTGCTCTGATGCCAAACCCCAATCCCAGGGCTCACAGCCCTGTTTTGGGGTGACAAACCTCAACCCCAGATCTCCCATCTGTGTTTTGGGATGCCAAAATCCATTCACTGGGATCCCAGCTCTGTTTTGGGGTGCCAAACACTAACCTTGGAACTCCCAGCACTGTGATGTTTTGGGATGTCAAAATCCAGTTTCAGGGATCCCAGCCCTGTTTTGGGGTGCCAAAATCCAGCCCTGGGGTTCCTGGCTCTCTTTGTGGGCAGTCAAACCCTGATCCCACAGCTCCCAGCTTTGTTTTGGGGTGACAAACCTCAATCCCAAGGCTCCCTGATCTATTTTGGGGCACCAAACCCCAATCTCAGGGATCCCAGCCCTGTTTTGAGGTGCCAACACTCAGCCCTGGGCTCTGGCTCCTTTTGAGGGATGTCGAATCCTACAGTTCCCACCTCTGCTTTGGGGTGCCAAACCCTAACCCTGGAGCTCTCACCTGTGTTTTGGGATGTCAAAATCCACTCTCAAGGATCCCAGCTCTGCTTTAGAGTGCCAAAATCCAGTCTCTGCTCCTCAGAATGCCGCTCTTTTCTGGTGGAACCTGCGGAAGAATGGGAATGGTGATGGTGACACTCTCCACGCCGGCTGCCCTGTCCTGGCTGGGGACAAGTGGGGTGAGAGACACTGCTGGGTGTCACCCTGGGGTGACACAGGGTTGGATGGGCAGGGAACACACAAAAATCCTGGATAACAGGGAAAAAGGTCCCCAATATCAGCACAGAGTTGGAGAAGGGTGCGGAGGGACAGGGACAGACCAGGATCTGTGTCCTTGACCCTTCCAGTGGCGAATAAGTGGATCCATGAGCATGGGCAGGAGTTTCGGCGGCCATGTGGTGCTGACCCAGGGGACTGAGCCATCGTGGGATCGTGGATGTGGCAAAACCATCCCAGCACAGCATGTTCCCAAGGCTGAAGTGAGAGGGAGGGAGGGAAGGAGGGAAGGGGGTGGAAGCATAGTGGGGGGTGATCCGGGGGGCTGTCACTTGCTCAGCCACGACTAAATCGTGTGGAAATAAAGTCAAAGGGCACTAAAATGGAGTCTCTTTTGGGGTGACAAACCTAATCCTGGGGCTCCCAGAGCTGTTTTGGAATGTCAAAATCCAGTCTCAGCGATCCCAGCTCTGTTTCGGGATGACAAAGCCTAACCCTGGGGCTCCCATCTGTGTTTTGGGATGCCAGAATCAAGTCTCAGGGATCCCAGCTCTGTTTTGGGGTGCCAAAACCTCAATCCCAGTGCTCCCATCCATGTTTTAGGATGCCAAAATTCAGTCTCGGGGAGATGGCAGCTCCTTCCACCCCTCCTGCCCCCCCGCCTGCCCGCAGACACATTTCCTTTCTCCAGCACGACCACAGCTCCTCAGTGACTGGAAGGCCAAGAGGAGGCAGCCGGGATCTCCAGCAGCGCCTGGAGATCGGGCAGGAGCCCCCAGCTGGTCCCCCTAGGCACTTCCCAGGGGAAACAACCCGGATGAAGTGAGGGTCGAGGTGAAGGACGCCATTGACACAGAAACTCTGTGTCCATCCAGCCTCATCTAGGAACATTTGGATGAGATTCAAATCCTCTGGGATCCCCCCCAGCTCCCCACGGGGGTCGAGGCAACCACGTCACCTCTCAGGCTCTTTCCTAGCTGGAAGAAAAAAGGACAAAAATTATTAAGGGGGAAGGAAACAGCAGGCAGACCTCTCCCAAGGGCTATCCTGCTCACTTTCAGTTAAAAAATGTACATTTATCACTCCTTGGCCGCTTTATGCAGCCCTGGATTAACCCTTACGTAGGCACACAGGGGTGGAGGGGAGCTGCAAGCAGTGTTCAGGCAGGACAGCAGGAGCTGGAGCACTGGGAAGAGGCTCCAGGAGCCCTTTGGCGGTCTGTTAAACCTGCCTGACTGTGAAACAGCCTGGAAGATTTCCAATTTCCCCAAATTCCTGCTTTTTCAAACAGGAACAACTATGCCAGGACTCAGAGATGGTTGGACAGAGCACAGGTTACTCAGCAGCCCGAGGGCCATGGTTTATTACTTCCAGATGTTTCTGTACACATGGGAGTTAGTCATGGAAAGGAGTGGGAAAAGCAAAAGCTGGTGCTAAATTCCCCATTTTCCCCCACACTACAGCGCAGGGAAGGGATGGAGGAGCATTTTGGATGACAAGAGGCTTCTATGAGTCACCAGAAAAACCCAAGGCTTGGGGATGGCACAGGAACAGCTGGATCAACACCTTTCCTCCACTGGCTGCTCCGAGGAGCCCAAGTACCACAGCAGAAGGGAAAGCAGGAATTCCTACTCCAGGCTTTTCACAAATGCTTTATTTGTAGGTGAGGGAAATGGACACGGAACAAGACAGGAACAGGATGTGGCTGACACGGGACATGGCGCGCGGTCTCTGGAGAACTCACACACACACACACACACACACACACACATTTTCCATCTGGGAATAGCAGCACATGGTAAAAGGTCACCCTGCCAGACTGGGAATGCTCGGCCACAACTGACCAAGCATCCAATAGCAAAGCTTGGATCAAATACCTATCCCTATCCCGCTGTTTTGGGATGCCTTACGGACACAGTGCCATCAGATGGGTGACTATGGATGACACAACCAAGGGATGCAAGATTGGGCAACACAAAGGGCACTTCCAGGCTGTGAGATGGGTAGTAGATGCACCAGGGCCAGGATTTCTTGGAAGGGACAACCCATAAACTCAATTTTTTGACCTCAGCTGAAGATTCATGTCTAGATTTCCAAGAGCATGGAGCACCAGTTCAAACCAGTGAATCACTGGTTGCCAGGCTCTTTTCCCAGGCCTTTCTGCTCCCAAGAGAAAAGGGAATAGTGGAAGGGAGGATAAATGTCAGTGCCAAAGTTACAGAACCAGACTAATTTGGGTTGGGAGCAACCATAAAGCTCATCCAATTCCAACTCTCTCCCACTACACCACATTGCTCCAAGCATCGCCCAACCTGGCCTTGAACACTTCCAGGGATGGGGAATCCACAACCTCTCTGGAAAACCAGGGCCAGAGCCTCAAATGTAAATTAACTTTTTCCCAATATCTAATCCACCCTCCTGGGGGGAATTTTTCAATGCATGGCTCTGGTTGGAATGGGCTTCCTCAGGTTTTCCAGGCCTTTCTGTGGCCAAAAAAGGGAAAAATAACAACTTTGTCTATAAAGGTATTACCTTTGCAAATGCCGTCACAGCCTGAGGGGAGAATTCCATCTGGAAAACCCCAGGTCTGAGTTTTCATTCCATGTTCAAGGGTTGGTTTATTCAAAGCAAGACCGCGTGCGTTAGCAATAGAGGAAATAATCTTCTTCCAACAATCTCAGTGCTCCATTCAGTCACTGATGGCTTTTTCTGGTGTGTATAATGTGGCAAAACCCGTCCTAGGCCTCATTTTTTCATTTATTTACTTAATTTATTAAATTAAAGCAAAGCCTGTGGCAAACCAACCTCCCAAACTGCATCTCATGCTCCTGCCAAGCCTTGGGATCTTCCACTGGGAAAGTTTCTACTGATCTTTAATCCAATAACTGGAACAAAAACAAGTGTGATTTCTAAATAATCCAAAGGCCACAGGAAAAACACAGTGAAAAGGTGGGAATTAGGGGGCAATTCACTCCGTGCCCCTGTTTTTCATGAGCTGAACAGAATATGCCTTCTCTCTGCAGTCCCTTTTCTCACAGCCTGTGCTATCCCTCATCCAAATCCCATTTATCCCAGCCTGTAGCTCCCTGGAAACTGCAGCAGGAGCATTAATACTTAGACAAAAGTACAGTCTCAAAAATGTACATGGCTTGACTGAACCAAAAGGAATTTCCCCTCCACCCACTCCCACACTGCTGCTGTCCCTGGAATTCCTTTTTTTTTTTTTTTTAAATCCAGCACCAGTCCCTGAACTACTCCTACTTATTTCAGGCAAGGCAGGGCTGGGAGCTCAGCACAGAGGGACGCACCATTAAATAGGCTGTTGAAACATTTATTTTCTTTTCACTCACCTCTCAAATGTTAAATAACAGAACGGAATCCTACAGCCCCAGAGGCCACAAAGGCCCCACAGATCCTAGAGGCCCCAAAGGCCTCACATGCCCCATAGGGCCATATAGGCCCCCTAGACTACATATGCCCCACAGACTTCAAAGGCCTCACAGGCCCTCTGGACCACATGGGCCCCATAGGTTACACAGGCCCCACAGACCCCATATGCCCCATGGGCTTCAAAGGCCGCACAGGCCCTACAGGCCAAACAGGCCCCATGGGCTACATAGGCCTCATCAACAGGATTCCAAAAGCCATACCTTTTCCAGTGGTGCCTGTAGAGAACACAGAACTGATCTGCTTTCCACGGAGCGGTCTGTGTGGTTGGGATTTATTTTTCAGATCTCATAAATGAAACAGATAACACGAGGAATCCCTTGGATTCTCCAAGTTACTTACAAAGGAGGAATGTGAATTCACCAGGATCATTCAGGATTATGACCACAGGCTTAATTATCCCAGGAAGTGAGACTCTGGATACAGACACTGTATTATTTAATCCCTAACAATTTGAACAAAGGAGTCGCCTGGAAAGGAGAATTTTGCCAATTTTCAGGATATGTCTCCGGAAGGTATTATTTTGCATCTCAATTATTGAAGATCCATTGAATCCATAAGGAACAGGGTGGACATCAAGGCCACAGGAAATTAATGCGGTAATTCACATGGTGACTTACAGAGGGAAATGCTGGGAACCAGCAATTTCCTTTAATCACCTGATGGCCAAAGTGCCAGGAGGGAGGAGAGCTCTCTGGAATGAGCTTTTCCTGTCCCTTATCCAGGCACTTCCCACCCTGATGTGTCAGAAGCAAGGCAAGGACCACTGTGCCCAGTGAATCAGAGATGAGTGGATTTCCACCAGGCTCAAAGTTAAACCCTTTGTCCCACCTGCACCTCTCTCAAATGCCAAGAATTCCTGATGGCTCTTGTCATGGGATATACACATGGATGCAAATGACAGCTCCCAAATTACAAAAATCATCCTACAGCAGCAAAGGGTTATGGACATCAGGCAGGAAAAAAGGGATTTCAGATATCCACTGGGAAAATATTGAGGAAAACTGCTCCAAAACATGTCTGCTCTTACACTCAAACATGATTCTGTCTAGGGATAATTTATCCCTGAAGAAAAGCTCTCTGTGTATATAGAATTCTGGAGGGCAGGCAGCAAAACGATCCAGGAAGTGACAATGGAAAGAAGGTCCTTCCTCCAGTTCCGGGGGGAGCAGTTGCCTCATCTCTGCATCCACATCAGCAGGACTGACTCCAAGCTCTTCCAGGGTTTCACCTACAGCCATTCCAGTGATACTGAGCAATGCTTAGTTGTGTGTGGCAGCTACAAGAAGGGAAGCACAAACACGTGCCAGGGGCAGGAAACAGCCTGTTGGCCATGTTGTTCCTGCTGCTCTTGGGTCTTCCCCATTAGCGCAGGCCCAGAGTCCCCTTCTTGGGATGTGTATGCAGTAGATGGAGTTATCCAGGCTATTCTTCCCAGAAAGAACTTGAAACAAGTACTAAGAAAACTGCAGGACTGAAACGGAGCTCACGGCTCCTCCTCACCTTTTTGAGTTACAATCTCATCCAACTTCTCCCAGGAAAGTGTCCTCTAGGCTCTTCCCACACCTTAACCCCTAAAGCTGGTGTTGGTGAGATGAAACCTGAGCTCTCAACAAAGCCAATTCCTCATCTGCTGTAGGGGAAAGAAAATGTGTACATATAAAACCCAAATCTAAGGGGCACTTCCAAGATGACTCCACAGAAAAATCCCGAAACTTTGGCTGTGCTGCAATGCCTTTGCTGGATCTGGACTGTCCATGGCCCTTCTGCAGTTGGGTCCAAGAAAGCCTGAGAATTGATGGAGATTGGTCTGATCAACTACTTGGGATTCCAGGAGGTCTTTCCTTGTGGCAGCAGAGAGGAGGATCCCACTCCCAAGGGTATGAAGAGCTTTTCATGGTCTTCAGTAGAAGCTGCTTCCCAGCAAGGAAGTCCCTAAGAATTTAGACTGGAGAACTAGTTCTAGGGGATGAATCTCACACCAACTTCCCACTGCTGCTGGACTGGGAGATGAGAGCATATGGATACATCACAGTGGCCTCTGGTGCAGTTTATTTACAACAGGAATCAGTGCTGGAGAACACCAGGATATTAACAAGCAGGAAACACACTAGGAGGCAAAAAAGAGAGTGGAAGAAAGATCCCATATTAAAATACAAGTATTCTCTGCAGATTCTGCAATACCCTAAATTTAGCTGCAAAGTCCTTTGGTCTTCTCCCTCTCTCCCATCAACCTACACTATATTCTTTCATTGAACTTAAAATACGCAGCTCCCAGTCCTGCATTTCTACTGTTTCATCCCCAAGGGCACAAGATAAAGGGGGAAAAAAAGGAAGAGGTCATGCAGCAATAACTCTTTAGCATTGCCAGTCCAGTGTCACACATTTTGGGGCTTTCAGCTTTTATTGAGGAATTCTTAGCTAAAAGCAGGAAGACTTCTCAGGATTGCTTTAAGAAACAGGCTGATTGTACCGCTCACCTGAAATATGATCCTAAAACACTTTCTGTGAGGTTTAACTAAGACTTTGGGAGTTTTTCCACTCAACCTTATCAGTCACACCCTCCTCTCACTGCGGATGACAGAGGCCTGGCTTCCATAGTTCATTTTGATAAGAAAACACATGGGATAAGTATAGAAAGTCTGGAATGTGAAGCACACAGCTTTACCTGCCTCATTTCATCAGTATTTCTTAGCCAAAGAAGTGTGATGGAAGTTGTTTGCAAGGCCTTGATTACTTAAATAAAATATTATTTAAGCTAAATGCCATAAAATTTGTCATTTTGCTTCCCTGAAAGGTTATAAAGGAAGGAATCAGCTTCGCTCCTCCTCTCCAAGGGGGAGGGACATAAGAAATTAGCACATGAGAAATTCAGAGGGAACACATAAACATCAAATGCATTAATGGCTGTGACTCAGAGCTGTTTGTTTACCTGTGGTTTTTAGCATCATGCCAAAATTCCAACCTCCCACCTTGAGAGCCAAACTGGCAGCAGGAGCAAAAGTTCTGCTCAAAGGCAGCACAGCTCCAGCTTTCATGAATCCTTACCACTGGAATCCTCCGATGGGCTCTGTAAACCTGTGACGGATCAGAAATGTTGCAACAGCTTCAGCAACCTGAGGAAAGGGGAAAAAAAAATCGGGCAGGATTTAAAGGGGAACAAAGAGAACAAGAAATTCAGGCAATTTTCCAAACCTGCAGCATTCCCAACAACAGTTCATGTCCTTAGGGTTCTCTTGCTGAGTCAAGTTTGCTTCTTTAAAACAAGAGCTCTGTATGCTTATATATATATGCTCATATATATATATATATACACACATATATATGCATATATACATATATATATGTATGTAAAATGCTTCCAGTTTGACTCTTCCAGTTGATCTCGCAACCAAGAAGTGACCAAACTTTTTCTCCACCCTTTTCAGTAATTCTTAAAACAAGGTCTGGTAAAATCACAATTCAAGTTATTCCTATAAAGAGCAAAGCAAGACGATAGCCTGACAGTAGCAATACTGGAATGGTTTGGGTTGGAAAGGACCTTAAAGCTCATCCAGTTCCGTAGGCAGGGACACCTTCCACCAGACCTCATTGCTCCAAGCCCCATCCAACCTGGCCTTGAACACTTCCAGGGATGGAGCAGCCACATCTTCTCTGGGCAACTTGTGCCAGGGTCTCCCCACCCTCACAGGGAAGCATTTCTTCTCAGTATCCCATCAGTATGTTTAGATAAAAATACCTATTTCAGACTGTAAAATGAAGCACCGAAAGGCTGTTTTACACTCACAGCCGTCAGAGCTTTAAAACAGACATGTTCCCAACCACATTCCTGCTTCTATCTGGACACTAATTCCAGCAGTGCCCAGAAGGAGCACTGCTCTGTCAGTCTGAAAGCTGTTTCAGGAACATTTGGTTTCCATTTGGAAAATGTGAGCCACTCAATTCAACAAAACACAGACCAACCCCTAAAGCTGCAGCTTGGTGCAAGGGATAGTGGGGAACCGCATGAGGAAAGGCAGGGATGAGAAATCCAAACTGGGAAGGATTATGTATGGCCAATCTTCACGAACAAAGATTTGGGAAAGGTCATTAACCCTTCAAGCCTGCGCAGTGGATTTTTTAGGTGAGACACAGTGTGCGCTGAACTGAGCCCACCCTTTAATCCTGAGGTTCATCTGCCGAGGCCGAGCGAGCTTGGACAGTGGCAGTGAGGTCCTCAGGATGTAGGTTTGTTTAGAGTGACCTTCTCTTAGATGGATTGACTTACAGGGCTGACGAGCTCCATCTGCCCGGGGAAGTTTTTCCCTGAGTGGGAAGGATTAGGTACATCCCCAACCCAGCATGTAACATCTTAGCCCAGGCTTTCCAGCCAGCTTCAAAATCCAAGCTGCTTGTGAAAAGCCAGTTGCAGTGCCAAAAAAAATACCCCTGAAGTATAATCTCTGCTCCATGGTAAAGAACAGATTCCGTTTGAATTTGAGCTGGGACAACAATGCAGCTTCAATCCCATGGTGGGGCTCACCTTGTCTGGAGCATCTTCATGGACTGCGTGGCCACACTGTGGGAGGACCTGCATCTGGAACTTCCCTGTGGATCAAGAGTCAGCACATGGATCTCACATTCTTTACCAAGAAATCTCACTAAAGGCATCTGCAAAGAGGGATGAGGGATGGTGTGGAAGTCTGGGCAAACTGTACAACACAAATAGGAGATGGTCTCCAAAGAATACATGGATCAGCTGCATAATTCACATTCCCTAGGTGTAACTAGAGCAGGTTCCCAGGAGTTAAAATGAAGCTAAACTTCTCGGAGCCTCTCAATGCAACTCCTTTCAGGTTGAAACTGTTATAAATCTACCTTACGGTAACATTTATCCTGTTATCGAATACTATTTTCCAGTACTGGTTGCTCTGGAAAGCTGGGATGGGTTAAAAAACCAGCCTAAATCCCAAAACATTAATGAAGATGCTTAATCTTGGTCTGATGTCTGCCAGAAACACCAGGAGACGGGACAATTTTAGATGGTTGCAGGTGTTCTACACAGGAACATTAGGAATGTAGCTAGAAAGGTGGGGAAAACGGACTAGAAAGAAGCCCTCACAGACAATGTGATCCAAGAGAAATGTGGGACTTCCACTGCTGGAACATTGAACACTGGACTGAACAAAACCCATGGCAACAGTCCTTCACAACTTTTAATTCAGCCTCTTACTCCTCAACTTCCCCACCTTTCCTCGAGGGTAAGAGTTAGAGAACACTTTGGGATGGGCTAATTCTTTAATGCACATTCGTTTGCATATAGACTGTACCCATAGCAACAAGCTGTCCTCCAAAAAGAGCATTACAGTAAGGCTGGAGTAAATAAATATTTACCTTGCATCTGCCCAATGGTCAGATCTTTATCCAGCCTGTCAACACCTACAATCAAATAAACAGATGTATTGGAGAAAAGCCAGAGAGAACATGACTGCATTTTGAAAGGACATTAGCTTGAAAAACACAAAATAAACACATCTGCCACCCACCATGAGGACATTTCACTGCTGCACCTCGAGACCGTGAAGTGAAACCGTGAAAGAAACACAGCCAAAAAATGCAAGAGCACATCCCTCTCTACAACTTCAAAGGAGATTTATCTTGGTTACACACTTTACTTCCTACTAAGGTACAAAAAGGGCCTAAGCTGTATTTGATTTTCAGTTGAGAAGTTCAAATCAGACCACAATATTTCAAAAGACATGGAAAAGCCAACATGGAAGAGGCAGGTTTGCTATTCCCAGAGAAACACAGCAGCCAAATGTTGACCCTATTTTCTAAAATACAAGTGGGACATCACTGAACACCTAAACAGGACTGGGAAAGACACGTACCAGCTAAAAGCAAAAGCTTTGGAGTGGGACAGCTCAGGAAGAGGTTGGATAAACCCCTGAACCAGCCGTCCCAGTACTTTTCTGTTTTAGCCAGTTCAATCCGCCACGTGTATAAATGTTCCTTCTTTGTCTGCAGGGAGGAGAGAGAGCTCTGCATTACTGATCAGGAAAACAGCAGGAAGAAAATGAACTCAGGGAGCCACTTGGAAGTGCACATATACAGAGATATATATAAAAAATACTGGCTCCCTCTGGTGGATCACACATGTCCAGGGGATGACCCTCCCTCCCCCAAATTTCTTTCCAAATTGGAGTCCAACTACACGAGTAGGTAATAAAAAAGTCAGCAAGAGCTACACCAAGAGCAGAAGAGCCTTCAAGACAAGGCTGAGGGACTCAGGGTAATCAATTTGCTATTTTTTTTTCCTAACATAAATAGCTCACAAATTGTTTGAACGTTCAGACTTCGAGTTTTCCATCCCTGGAGATGCTCCTTTTCAAATCAGAATGATCTGGATAATTACTGGTGACTACTCTTGCATGGGAAAGTGAAAATACAGCAAGAAACTCCCTACCTCAGTGTCATCTTCTTTCTTCCTTTTGTTGACAGAGCCTCCCCCTTCCTCATCCTCTTCCTCCTCCTCCTCCTCCTCTTCAATAATTCCCTCCACTATGGCTTTAGGACATTCAGGACTGGCAGCCCCTTCACATCTGTGAAAATAAACCCAGAAACTGATTCCTTGCCAAAAGAAAAAAAAACTCCAAACCAAAAAACCACCCAGAATTCAAAGTGTTCAGGAATTTCTCAGGCACCGAAAAAAAACCCCTCAAGTTTAGAAGAAGCTGCAGATGAAAGACTGGGATTGCATGAATGTGCAGCACGCGTATCCCGTGCAAACAGAAATGCCAACTGCTCCTTAGATGAGGCAGAAGTGGTCAAAAAATCAACTTAAGCTATTCTTAATGGAGTGTGAGACATTTGTAAAGGCTTCAGGTACATCAAGGATTCAAGAGCCACGAGCAGGTTACTCTGATTCATCCCCAAACCCACCTCAGATCACTCCTCAGATAACATTTATTTCTTAACACGTGCAGAAAGGCACGAATATCAAGGAACACACAACAGTTAAACTTTTTAAAACACAGTGGATTTCTTTTAAATCTTTGTGGGTTTTGCTCAAAGAAATTTTCCTTTTCAAGTGCACTCATGTAGCAAATATTGTAAAGCAGACTAGACGACTTTAAGAGCTCTAAAAAAAAAAAAAATAAAATAAACCAAAAGCAACCTACTGTTTGACTTGACCGACCATAGAAACTCTGGCAGATTCGAGATTTCTTATTTGTCCACTTTTTACACTAGAAAAAAATAATAAGAGAGAAATATTTACTGAAGAGATTCAGGAACCAGTAGGTCCAGAAACAGGAGCAAAATCCCTGCATAGTTCAAGATTTCCCCAAACCATTCCCAAACCCTGTTGTCAGAAGGAATTTGGAGTGGTTTGTGCTACAAGTCAACTTCAAACCACCCCCCTCCTCCCCCGTTTGTCACTGTAACTCTGAATTTAAAATTCATGTGGGAAAAGTGCTGGTGAGGAATCAGGGAAGACAAGTGATTTTAGAGACTAATCCATCCCTTACCTCCACTCAATGGCATTTTCAAGTGACTTGAATGTTTTGGGGCGACTTCTCAGGAAGTTCTGCATGCTGTTCAACGCATCCATGGCTGTTCCTAAAAGCAAGTATTTCAGCTTTGTGGCATCTGATGAAATCATTGCCATATCCCTTTATACAGAACTGGCTGCAACACCTTGAGAGAGAGCTGGAGCTCCCCGGGATTTAATGTTGTTAAGGAAAGTACAGTATTCCTAAGCCAATGGTCCTTAGTGGGAAATTAGTATTTGAAAAGGTAGGACATTCAGATTGTAAGATAAGAAGGAAACATTAATTAGCACCGGGCATTATAGGAAAAGCCACCCTTTTCCCTACTAAAAAGAAAGTATTTCAAAGCAATTAGCAGGAAATCAGAAGGGAAGAGAAGGGAGAAGAAGGGAGGAGAAGGGAGGGTTACACAGGAAAGATTTTTGTGTGGGCAGGCTATTTTAGGAGGATGGAATTGGTTTAAAAACTGAGCAAAACTTTTGGTATCCGGGGGAACTGGGGCTAAAGGAAAAAGTGGAGGGGGAAGCCCACCCAAAGGGGCGGAAGGTCACCTGAGGGAACCCACACTCACCTTCCACGACATCGATCATGCACAGCCCCAGCAGACTCGGCACCAGGTTGGCGACCGCGGTGTGCACCGCAATGGCCCCCCCCATGCTGTGCCCTATCAGCATGATGGGGGGGGGAAGGTCCCCATACAGAGCTTCCACCACATTCCCAACGTCTCTGCCAGAGGGAGAGCAAACCATGGTTGGCATCTCCACCTCTACATGAGGAGAAAGTACAGATCCAAGAGAGATTTCTGGCTTCAAATTGTCTTTTAACCCACAGGGAACAAGTTTTTTCTCCTGTCACTGCTTCATCTCGGTATCAGTGAAGGAAATCCTTGAAGCCAAAGCTTTCCCGAACATCCATGTCATTTCCATTTTTGTTAAAAGAAAGTTCTCATTTAGAAGGTACCCATTTAGAAGGTACCCATTTAAAAGGTACCCATTTAAAAGATACTTGAGCAACCCACTCTACTGGAAAGTGTTCCTACCCAGGAGGAGATGAGCTTTAAGGTTCCTCCCAATACAAATTTTGTGATTCCCCAAAGAAATCATTTTAGGTTGACATTTGCTGGTGAGAATGTTAAATAAAAGGTGAGAAAAAGCTGTCAAATCCTCTTGCATGGAAGCACAAAGCAAGAAATTCATTGTTCTGAAAGAAGAACTGTTTGGAATTAAAGGGAGAAAATAACTGAGCCCAACTAACCAAGGCAAAGGTGAACAACATTGGGCATGAGCAAAAAGACTGACTTTCTACGAGCACAGATATCACAAGGCAAGGGGCAATTTCCCCATCTTTTCCATAAGGAACCTTCTTAAATTGAAGCTGCGACTTCTTGACATTTTCCCAGGATGGGAAAGCTGGATGATGTGATCCTCAACCCCCAAAGCAGCAGCAGAGCTAAGGGTTGAAATTTACTGAAGAGCACTGTAGTTTAAAGACATCCCAGTTTCTTTCCTGACTACAACCATTCTGAGGAACCTGAGCACTGAGCAGTACTGAAAACAGAAGAGAAGGGAAAAAATAGCTTGACTAGCTTGTTTGCTCCGCTAGAGAAAATTGCTTGAGGATTTGATTTAAAAGAATAAGCATAAAGCCAGCACTAATTTAAGGCTCCTATTTAAAAGATACTCAAGATTAACTTTCAAGCTCATTGCTAAGAGGAGGGAAAGGTTTGAAAACAAAAGGGACTTGTTTTCCCCACACAGTGGTGCTGCTCCAGTTCTAAAACATTCTAATTATTTAATCCGGCATGTCCTCAGGACAGTAACACACCAGGGCCTGACAAGGCATAAGCAATAGGAATAAGGTACACAATGGAAGTCAGAATCCATTTCACACATGGCCTCCCCACAACAAACCAAGTGGATTTGTCCATGGGAAGGTTACAAAATCCTTCGTGATTTAACTGTAGTCATAGCAAAGAGTCTCTTTGTACTAAACATGGGCAGAGCATAATGTGCTTTACAGTGGGTATTTGCTTTTCTTACAGCTTTGTCAAGAGGGGGATTTGCATACCAAAGCAGGTCGTGGTAGTTGAAAAAAACAACCCTCTCTATGCTTGAAAAATCTCAGTCTGTGGCCCAGACTTTGGGGGTGCCACCAGTCCAAGGTGGTCCCACACTGAATGCTCGCTCCAGGAGCTGAGGGAGACCCAAACTGGTGATTTCAGGCTAAAATCCTCCCAGAGATCTCCAAGGAAAGCATTCCCCTGCCATTACAAACTCTCTAGCAAGTGTTGTAGGTTTAAAATGCTCACTGATGTGGAGCCACTGAGTTTACAAACTGAGGGAAACCAGAGAATGACTCCAGTTTGGAATCTGACTCAGCTGGCAAAGATATAATTTCAAACAATTTCAAACTGTCCTAAAAAGGAAGGAAAAGAAGGGATAACTACCAGAATTACATGAAGTGAAATATCCCAGCTCTTTGAATGAATGTTTTATGTCTTCAAGTAGTTTATTGTTCAAAGAAAATAAGAGGTTTGTGAAAAGAGAAATGAGCTTAAACTTCCTTACTTGGACATAGTCTCTGCAGACAGATCCTCAGGATTCCTAACTTTTGTTTCTCCTAGAAAAAAAAAAACAAACAACCCCAAGTTAAATTCACTTCAGTTGAAAACGTTCAGGCCCTCTCAGGACTTAGAGCAGGGACTGTACAGAGCTTTTTGGCACAGATACTAACAGTGAGCCTACAGCAGTGCACATGAATTATTAAGAAACACAGGATTATTGCACTATGGGTTGGAAATACTGCCCATAACTGTGCTGTATTTGCAGTGTATCTTAAAATTAAATAACAGCCCTTATTTCTCATAGTAAAGATTACCTAAAGGTCACGGAAATACAAAGGAGGGGGTTGGTGGAAGGAACAAACCCACCAGTGCCTTGCACAGAAGTTCAGGGAGTCTCAGCTCCTGGCAGAAGCCACTTTTCCATCCCTGCTTTTGAATAAAAATTGGGATGCCTTAAAATGCTTTCTTAGTAATTTTTGCAAGGAATTCACTACATCTTAAAAAAAAACAGAGAGTATAGCACACTGATGTGATCCCAGGTTTATTTATTTGACTTACCATGGCCTCGGAGATCCAAAGCTACGATCCTACACTGGATCCTGTTAATGATTGCAGACTGCAAGGAGGGACAGAGAGAGTGGGATTAGCAACATCAAGCATTCCCTAAAAACCCTTCATTGCCAACAAAGTGGCTGAACCTGGATTTGATAAGGTGTTACAGACAGCAAGCAAGAATATTCCATAAAATGATCCTTAATAAACCAAAAGCTCCATCCTTGCCACTGCTAACAAGGACATTTATTTCCCTGTGCATCAAACACTACAAACATTCACCAAATCATGAATTCAAGCTCTGCAGCACCTCTGAAAACTGAAACAGCAGTGGGATTATGGACACCAAAGGAATTCCCTCCCTCTCCAAGCCCCAGATGGTACAGAATGAACTCCCGGCTACATGGCTGACATGACGATGAAGCAGCTGCTTTGCAGCACATGTTCAATTTGCTCTCAAACAACAGAGTTTTACAGGTTGAAATGTATAAAAATTGATTAGTCCAAAGAGGTCGGGGGAACAAGTGAATAATTTTTTTTAAGGTAAAGTAGGGTTGCAACACAATTATGGCTCTATTTGTCCCTGGTAGATCAATGTAACTAAGTTATTTCAGGTATCATAGAGATTAAGTGGCATTCTTTGTTGACAGGAAGACCTCTGTGTTAAGCAGTCATTGATTATTTAAATAACAGCCCTGCAGGAACAGGGAAATTTGCTGAGGAATTCTTAATAGAACCACCTACATAAATGCCAAAAGCCACTCAGCCCCCTTATTTTGATTTTTCAGTTATTCAACTCCTAAACGGCTGTAGCAGTTGCTCTTCCAAACCCCACTGAATCCAGAAGTTAATATTTTCCAGCCCCTAGAGACACTGCAAAACTGCCATCTGCAAGGTGCTTATGCACCATAGCAATAATTTAACAGAGGTCTGCTGCTAAAAATCAGACTACTGTTAGTAGACAGTAAGGAAAGAGGATCATTGCTGTGATACGAGGAAGTGGAAGGATTTCCAGTGCCCTGAGTTTTATCCAAACTGGAGTATTTTGGCCATGAGAAGTCCAGACTCGTCACTCAAGAAGTTCCCTGCTCAATAAGCAAGAGAAATGAGGAACACACTGCTCCTGCAGGTTATTTTATTTATAGATGGTTACCCTCAATGGTTCTCAAATTGTGTTATTTTTATTTTGAAAGAGGGGTTTGGGTTCGTTTTCATAAGCTCTGGTTCATCCCAAACATTTAACACTTGATTGCTTGGGACAAATTCATTCCAAAAGGCACAAAGGACATAATTTCGTAGCAGGTGCTAAAACTAACAAATATTACAGACACCAAAATTACGGTCCAGTTGGAAAAGCATTTTTCTGGTGTGTCCCATCATATTATAAGATGGTTTCATCAGGATTACTCAACAATCCTGTTGGGAATTTAAGAGCAGTTGCTGGTGACTCCTGTAAAATGGTCATTCTTGGCAGTCACCATTAAAGTGCTAAAAAGTATTAAACGGGAACAAAGGCACAGGGAAAACATGGAGGTGTCACAATTCCATGGAAGTCATCCTATTATCTGTTAAGGACACCAGAGAACTCAAAGAGTTGCTGGATTAAAAAGGTCCTAAATAAACATCCCACGCTGCAAGTGATTTTACTTTATTTGAAGTCTTCAGTTTTCTTCCTTCATTTTTCAAAGGGAATGGGTGGGATGGAGGAATTCTGGCTTGGTCACTCCCCACAGCCACTCCTGGTTGGCACCACCTCAGTTTTTGTTTCAGAGAGTTTCAGTCTGTGTTTCAGAGAGTGGCTTGAGCAGCAAATGAGGTTTCTCAGCAGGACCTCAACCACGCAAAGATAATATTGTTATTATCTTTAATAATATTGTTTTCCTGTGTTTCCCAGAGCTGAATCCACACTCACACAGGTACATTTCCACACACATTTATTTCTCTCAAGCAGCAGCTTTACTTACAGTAAACACAGCCCAGGACAGGGCAGAGTGGCCTCCACCGTGTAACAGCAGCAGGACAGGCCCCTCTAACCCACTTTTGTAAATTCGAAAAGTGTATGAACAGTTAAGGGCATTCCAGAGAGTTACTCGAAGTCACTTGGATTTGGAGCCTGCAATACCCAACAGTGTTTTATTTCCACCCTTGTGTACCCATTTCTCCCTCTGATTTTGTTCAAGCATTACCCGGACAAAACGTAACTGAATTTAAGCTTCAAGAGTTGTTTTCCGGCTGCCCAGTTTTTCTCCTCCCCATAATTCCCACATCTCCTGCCCACACCCTTCTCCCCCTGTGCACAACAGTGAATCGAACAACTCAGAGAAAACTAGAAAGCCACTAAGCCACAGGGACTGGAACCCCTCTGCTCTGGAGACAGGCTGGGAGAGCTGGGGGTGTTCAGCCTGGAGAAGAGAAGGTTCCAGAGAGACCTTAGAATCCCTTCCAGTGCCTAAAGGGGTTCCAAGGTAGCTGGAGAGGGATTTTGGACAAGGATCTGGCAGGACAGGACAAGGGGGAATGGCTTCCCACTTCTAGAGGGCACTGCTAGATGGAATATTGGGAAGAAATTCTTCCCTGTGAGGGTGGGGAGGCCCTGGCACAGGTTGTCCAGAGAAGCTGTGGCTGCCCCATCCCTGGAAGTGTTCCAGGTCAGGTTGGATGGAGCTTGGAGCAACCTGGTCTAGTGGGAGGGGGTGTACACCTCCATGGCAGGGGGTGTAACGGGATGAGCTTTAAGGTTCCTCCCACCCCAGATTACTCTAACAGGTCACTGGGGCAGAGCAGAGGGCACCAGCCCACCCATTAATTCAGCTGCTTCCACAGTTCACATCTGCCCACAACCTTTCATACGAAGCTGAAGTTTCTCTAAAGGGAGCAGAAAAAAAATCCCAAACAACTAAGATTTGCTTAAATTTGGGATGTTTATGTGCACAACCTATTCATATAGATCTATTATGCTTTTTATTTCATACTGGGGCCTCAGGGGACTGCACATTAAACGCAGGCAAGGTGCACATCACAAATCACTATGGAATCACAGAATGGTTTGGGTTGGAAGGGACCTTACAGCACACCCAGTTCCACCCCTGCCATGGGCAGGGACCCCTTCCACTAGACCAGGTTGCTCCATGCCCCATCCAACCTGGTCTGGAACACTTCCAGGGCTGGGGCATGAAGAATTCACGGGATCAGCTGGACAAATCCATAATGACAAGCTGAGTAAAACAACAAGGAGAGAGAATTCTCTCATTTCAAAGCATCATATGGTACTGGAATTATAGGAGTAATTACTAAATTGGTATTTGGAGAGAAATAGCCTGAAAGTTTGGTTTCCCTAATCTTGGAGAAGAAACAGCTGCAGGAAAAAACCTGGCTGGCACTGCCAGAAGACTCTGATGGCATCACCACCTCAGCCAAAAATTTGGAAGTATTTATCAACATTTAAGTGTTGATGTTGAGGTTGACCTGTTGTACTGCTAAAGTTGTTAATAAAAATCAATAAACAGCTTTGATCCTGATAGGGTTTGAATTATGGGAACCTGCTGAGTGTTTGCCTGCAAAAAATGGTATTGAGCTGGTGGAAATACTGCTTTTGAATTAATGATTACTAAAGAAACAATGGCCTTGCTAGGAAGAGCTTAAAAGGGATAGTTCTAGTTATTGATAAGGAGCCCTGCAAGGGACATAATGGAAGATGAGAACAAATACATGAAAAAGCTGAAGAGAACCCCAATAAATATGTGATACTACCCCAGTCACTGAGATTATGACAAGTTAAATCTGCCAAATAAAAGGATATATCCTTGCCAGTGTCATTTTCCACCACAACATCCTCCATAGATTCAAAGTACTGGCTCCAAAGCACTGGTGAAAAATCCCTCTTTCTTCCAGGGCTGCAAGACAAAAAAAAAAAATCCCTAAGAAAGGAGTTATTTTTAAAATCTTCTACTGAAATTGGCATCCAGGCTTCCCTCCATCCACTGAAGAGAACATGCTGGTGTTATGCAACAGTTCAGGACTGGAAGTGAAATTCCCACATAACAACAATATTAAGGATTTTATGGTCAGTGAGGAAATCCTTCTTTTTTTTCCCTAACTGTTACTGCTATTGAGGAGAACTCGTGGAAACACAGAGAGAAGAGTATTTTCCTCATCAAGTAATTCCAAGGAAAACTGGAAAATGGTGATTTAGACTACACTAAGCCAAGGGAAAATAAAAGGAACACAAAATACGGAGATACCATCCCAGTACAACCTCCCAGTTTGCAGGTGCTTCAGAACAGAGTCAGAAGTCATTAAATACTTTGTATTCATAATACTTTGCATTAAATACTTCATAATTTTGCTCTGGCCTTGAGGCAAATCTGACACTCACATGGCTGGAGTACTCCAGAGCCTGGAACACAGGAAGCCATCCCAAATTTATGACTCAGTCCATGAATCATAATTTTAAAAAAAAGAATATGTTGCTCTCAGAAGTCACCTTGACCCACAGTATTGAAAAGCAGTGTCAGATATTTACTGAAGGTTACTAATTTACCACCTACTACCTGGAACAGATCATAATATTCCTAGAAATCCCCTCTAATTTTTGGAAGAAGTAACATTCAAATAGAAAGTCAACCTGTTCCAAAGGCTAGAATTGAAGAGTGTGGTATAAATTAAAATAATGTATAAATTTAATTTATAAATTATTTTTTAAATTTAATTTATGAATTAAAAACACTGTTGGAAGCAGAATAAATAAAATCCATCCGCCAGGTTTAATTTCACAGCAGCAAGTTTTAATTACAGTTCAACTGTTGTGAAATTTATTGCGACAGTTAAAAATCTGACATAAAAAGTATTTAAAATGGGAGGTAAAGCAACAACAGGAATGTGAAGGGAAGAGAGAGAACAATTAAATTAATTCATTTTGTGCTTCCATGTCTATCCTGCCTCAGTTAAGTATAAGGACCATGGGAACAACATCATCATAAAATGCAACGAACACTCCTCAAAATGCTGTTTTCCATGTCCTTAGAGCTCTACAGGTAATGTCCTGGGAATCTGACAATATCCTATCCTAAAAATACCTAATTAGGAAGGACGCTTTCAAGTCCAGCAATGCAGGTAAAACACAGTGAGGCTATATTTATTAAAATAAAAAATAAATAAATTTTAAAAGGTAGGATTTTTAAAAACTATTTTAAATTAAGGATCACAATAACAAAACTGTGCAACACAGATGCTGGTGGAGTATTTCCACACCAGGGTGGGGGACTTGGAGTGACGAAAAACTAGGACATCAATGCTACTACCTGTGGCCCCTTCACGTCTAGGAATTACCTTTGGCCTTTTTATATAACCTGGTGTCTTCTTCCATATGCTCAGGGAATAATAACTGAACAAAGGCAGCAAAAACCCCCCTGGTTTTCCCAAGAAAACATTTCCAAATTGTGAATTACAGTCATTATTCCCCATCTCCTCTTTGCAATCATTTCTGCTGCAGTTTTTTGGTGGTTACATCACAAAGCACTGCAACAAATTACCCCTTAAATGAGCTGCTCCTGCATTACTAATGTCAGGGCGTATCCAGCACTCCATGGAATGCAATCCCCCTAAATTATCATTAGGCCTGTGGACATCCCATAAACCAACTTTCAAAGGTGCCCAGTTGAAAAAAACCAATTTATTTTTCAAGAGGTGCAGCTGTGCCCTCTCCTTGTATCCCCATTTCCAACAAAAAGCTCCGCAATCAGAATTTTCCTGATGACTCAGTTGATGCAAAATCTGGTTCTCGGGCTGGTATTTACTCAGGAAGGCTAAAAGAGTAGGGCTTAATTTTGGAAGTGGAATAATTAGGCTGCATTCGAGCCCAGGATGAGTAACTGCACCATTTTAACTGTGTTTTTGCACTTCAACTCATCTGGGGGAAGAAACCAGGCAGCACAGAATATTAAAATCCAGCATGGGCGTGAGGGGTGAAAGACCTTCCCAGCAGAAAAATGCCTGTGGAAGGAAATTTCTCCTGAATTCACGGCTTCCTAAGGAAATAGAACATAACAGGCAAAGCAGCTTTTGGATTTTGTAGAAAGAGAACTCCTACTTCCCCTCGTATTTCTAGAGTATGAAACATAAGCCCGCTGCCCCCTGAATTCCAGGACCAAATTCCCTCCTGCAGGTTTCCAGACTTCTTGTCAAATTTCAATTAAATAAAACGGGGTGTCACCTACGTAAATCCAGAAAATATTAATCTCTTTTACTGCCTCAGCTTAATCTCATACTCTGATCAAGAAAAAAATATCATATTCAAACCTTAATTTTTCCCTGGAAGCCATCCCAGCTCTGATCATGTGCTCTCTCCATAGCATTCTGGTTCTTTCTGGAGATGGAGAGAACTTCTCATAGCTTGGACAAATTGCCTTGTCCCATTTTTGAATAGGTAAGAAATAAATTCCACTACCCTTTTAAAATACTGCATTTCAACTGCAACCAGACTTTTCCACAGCATGTTACAGTTGGATTTAGGTTTGATTTTCCTGAGGAATTCCAGGTGATTAGAAAATATGTTGTTACACCCCTTCCAATGTAATCCATAATCCTGGTAAACAGCAGGAACTCCCTGGTAACTCACCACCTGCATCGTGATAGCAGAGACTTTAAGGGAATTCTCTTATCCATAGGGGAGGCAGGACATGGGGAAGCTCCTGATTATGCCATGAAGAGTTTTGGCTGTATGACAAATTAATGAATTTTTCTGGAAGAAGGGTTACAGGATGGACAGCCAGGGAATCCATAACATGTGGGAGAGGTATGAAATCATACGACTCCTCAGTAGCACAAATTTGGGATATTTAGCATCAAAATTAATGGTAATAAAAAGCAAGAAATGAACTTTTTGCTGTTGTTCCACCAAGGCCACAAGACCAAGCTGCAACGACACAAAATACCTCACAGTCGGCGACAGGCTCAGGATCTGCCACAAACACCAAACCCCAGAGTTCCTACCGTTAAATGCAGATTTTTAAGCACTCGAGGCTGCCACGGGGAATATGAATCACAGTACTAACCAAAATCACCAAAACCTGCAGTTGGATCGATAAATTAAAGGTATAACTGGAAGAGGATCCAGAGAAGTATAGAAATAATCCAGACTGGAAAACAGGGCATAGAGCCAGAAGCTTTACAGAGATGGGTAAATTAAATTAACTCAGAAGCTGCTTGGATTGAAGGGGATTTTAAGCTTGTTTTCCCAAGCAGATGATTTAAGAGAACCTGGAGAACTTGGTCTCAGTCTCAAGCCTCTTAGGCTGGCCTGGAGCAGCTCCCTCTCCTGGAAAAAAGGTTTCCCATTTCCTGGGAGCACTGATACACAATCCCTGGACCACAGAATAAACCTGCAAGGCTTCTCCATTTTCCACATCTAACCACTCCCTGGGAATAGATCCAGTTTTTCAGAGAATCCCAGACTGATCTACGTTGGGAGGGACCCTAAAGCCCATCCCACTCCAACCCCCTGTCATCCCTACCTTCCACTAGTCCAAACCCTGTCCAACCTGGCCTTGAGCACTTCCTTCCATTTCTGACAGCAGAGATCCAATGCTAAAATATCCATGCAAAAGGCAGGCAGATGGTAATACCACGACAGATCCATGGAGAGTAGCTCAGGAATTGCAAGAGGAATCCATGAAATCAAAGCTGAGCCCTTCCTCAGGAACTTGCCCTGCTGATGGATTTAGCAGCTTCAACAAGAGTTAACACCTCCAGGGAAAATGTTAATAGTTGTGTGACAAATGTGGAATATCTGAGGGAAAAAAATTAACAAGAATTCCTATGTTTGCAAGGGAATTGGAGCAGAAAGTGAAGAGGAGTCGGGAATTAAAAACTATTGTCACCTCTGATGCAAATACATGATTGAAAAGAAAATACCTCCAAGCAATGCTGAAACATAAAATAACCTCAGATTTAACACTGAACCCCCTCAAAGAGCAGAATAAATGTGGAGTTTTCCACAAAATCCCAAGTGACCACAGGGGGTGGAAAACATTTCTCCCGAGAAAAGAATGAGTATCTTTGATTTTGAATTTATCTAGAGCTGCTTTTTTTAGCACAACACACACTCAAAATTCAAAATTAGAAGCGAACCCATTAAACAGCAGCTGTGGGTTTGCACCTTCCTATGCTGAAGCAACATTTTGCTGACCAAATATTTGAACTGACAAAACTAATTAGTGCTTTTTAAAGGATCCAGCAAACCAAATCAGAAATGGGTGCGAGAGAATAATTTTTCTGGAATGATCCTTAAACTCCAACACATTAAGCTGGAATTACAAAACACATTCTGGGCACCTTCTGCAGCTGTTTTATCCCATTGTGCAGTCCTGGTTCGTACTGAACTGAACCATGTAAGGATAAACTCAGCCTAAGCTAAACTCTATCCCACTTTTTCTTGTCTCCTTTCCATACAAGCCACAGGCCCCTCTGGATGAGGCCATTCCATGTTGGGTGTGCAACCAGGAATGTCCACCATAAAGGGATTTACTAGGAAACAAAAAATACAACTGTGCCACACAACACAACATTATTATGGACTGTTCCCTGCTGCTTCCAAGGGGAAGAATTCCAGGGAAATTCTTGATCCTTAACCACAACAACAGGTTTCATATCAGTGCCCTCAGGAAGTATTTGAAAGGGAAAAAAGAGCTTTATAGGACAACAGAAAACAAACTTTCCTTCATAATTCCCTAACAGTGTTTAAAAACCCTCCAAAGTGCAGCAAGACAGGAAGAACTGTATAAATTAATATATGGGATTGTTACTAATGAGCATAAATATCTCTAAATAAAAAAAAAAAAACCACAAGTGTCTATAAAACCCTTTGAAAAATCCCTGGAAATGCCCGTTACAAGTTGTTTGTTTACCTGCAATGAGCAAATGAAGCAACAAATACATGGGGGGGGGTTTGATTTGACAGCACTACATTAATTCAGTAACTTAAATGCCTTTACTTTTGTCAGTTTTTCTAACAAAAACTATCCCAAGGGTTGGATGGGGTGTTGACAAAGTTTACAGTGCATGAAAACTGTATAAAGCGCATTAAAAAATACACAAAATAGCTGTGAAGGATGAGTTAAACAGGATAAAACAAGAGGAAGAATTAAAAATTTAATTTCTCCACCTAAACCAGGAAAATTGTGCTTGGCAGACTTTGCTTGGTGAAACCTGTTCTGAACAGAGCCAGCAAAATTAAATAATATATTTAACACTGAATCTAGCTTTGTATGTCCATGTAACCTTCAACACACCACTGTGAAACCCAAGCCTTCCCATGACACGAACTGGGGAATTTGGAGTTTAGTGGCTTGTTCACAACCCCACATTTCATAAGGAAACTCTTAATTCAGGTAACCAAGAGCCACAGGAGAGCAGACAACAGTCCTGAAAGAGAGAAAGTCATTCTAGCTCACTTATTTTCCAATTTCTAAATTAATCCTAAAACATAACTTTTTTGCTTAACTAAAGGCCTTGCCAGTAAACACTTGGGTGAAGCTTACCTTTAAAATAAAGCAATGTTTGATGAAGATTTGGCACCATTAATTCATGTCCTAACAACACCAACTGCATCCCATCCATCCAAATATAATCAATGGATATCCAAAAACATGGATGGAAATCCAAAAATAATGAGATGTGTACTGACCTTTTTAAACTCTGCTTTAAAGGAGAGGAAAATGATCCTCTCCATCCATAAATACCCCAACAGTTCATTTCCATATTTCCAATAATTCCCATTATTTCTTTTAGTTATCTGATTTCCTGCATCAAAGTAGATTTCCTAGGGGAATTGTAGGATATTTTTATCCTCCTAATGGAGCAGGAATTGTGCAGAGGTTCTGAGGTGGAGAGGACCAGAGCACCAACCCCTGGTGTATCTGTCACAAGGTAGACCTCAAATTCCATACTCTCACATCCCTGAAAACACATTTTCTCCAGATTTAACAAAATCTCAGTTTTTCTCATTAATTAAATTAGTTAAAACCTCCATGTTTTAAATCTGCACCATCCCTGCCAGCTTCCTTTGCTTCCCTCTGCACTTGGAACTCCCTCCCTCCAAACCAACCTGCTGCAAGATCCTGTTTTTCTCCTCGCACCACAACCTTTGGAGGCAGAATTATGAAATTCCCTTCAAAAGTATCCCATTTGCAACCCATTTTCTCCCCTTGACTCAGGGAATAAGGGTTGTTCTTGCCCGTTTTATCCTTTCTACTTGCCATCCACATCCTTAAGTCAAACTTCTCCCACAGCTCCCAAAACGTGCTCTCAACTCCTGCTTGAAAGATTTAAGAGTATCCCAGATTTTCCATCACCTGGAGCAGGGATTCAAGTCCCTCAGCAGAGCTCACCTACTTCACAGGGATACCTGCTGCTGAGAAATCCCATTTCACAGAATCGTGGAACACCCTGGACTGGAAAAAGGGACCCACCACAAGGATCATCAAAGTTCAACTCCGACTTAGGAATCCAATTCCCAAAAATTCCAAAACACCTCTCTCCCCCAGCCACGCTCTGAGGTACCAGATGGAAAAGGTTCTTGACACTCCCTCCCAAAACTGATGGCAAATGGATTTGGAAAAAAGGGCTGGAGAGTAATCCCGGGACCTGTCACCTCCCCTCAGCCCTGAAGATACTCCGGGCAGTGCTGGAGAAGCCTGATCCAGGTGCTGCTTCTCCTGGAGCACTGGGGAGTAGGGCCACCCCTTCCTCCAGACCCCCAACATGACCCCCCTCTGCCTCCAGACCTCCCCAAAACGACCACCTCTCCCTCTACACCCAGTATGAGCACCCCTTCTTCCAGACGCCCAAATACCGACCACCCCTCCCTCCATATCCCCCAAAATGAGCCACCCCCTCCAAATAACGAGCACCTCTCCCAATGCGACCACTCCTCCCTGCAGACACCCCAAAAACAAGCCCCCCTCCCTCCCTCCACACCCCCCAATCCGTCCCTCCAGGCCCTGCAAGTATGAGCCCCCCTCCCTCCAGACCCCCCAATAATGACAACCCCGCTCTCCAGACACCCCAAATAACGAGCACCCCTCTCTCCTGACCCCCAATACATGCCTCCAGACCCTACAAACGCTCCTCCCTCCACATCCCTCGAATACGAGCCCCCCCTCCGGACCCCCCCAACACAAGCCGCCCTCCCTCCAGACCCCTCAAAACCAAGCATCCCTCTCTCCAGACCCCCCAATCCGAGCTCCCCCCCAGACTCCTCAATACGAGAGCCCCTCCCTCCAGACCCCCCAATAAGCACCACCTCCGTGTACACCCCTCAAATACGAACACCCCTCCCTCCACACCCCCCAAAATGAATCCTCCTCTCTCCAGACCCTCCAAAACGACCGCCCCTGCCTCCAGAGCTCCCCCTCTGCTATAATCCTCCCCTCCAAACTCCCCCCGGCCCCTTCAGTCGCCCTCGCCCTTCCCCCGCCTACCCCATGCGCATCTTGGAGCCCGACTGGCCGCCGCCGCCGGGCAACGGGGGCCGCGGCGAGAGGCGGCCCAGGTGCAGCTGCTTCTCCAAGGCCGACATGACGGCGAGGGACACACCGGGAATACCGGGATACACCGGAACCCCCCGAGCCGCCCCCGCCCGCTCCGCCCCGCCGGAAGCGGCCTCCGTCGACAGCGCCGCCGCGCGGCACCACGGGAAACACCCGCGTGGCATCATGGGAGATGTAGTCCGAGGCTCCGCTGCGCTCTATGGAGCGTGGTGCATGACGGGAGTTGCAGTCTACCGCCATGGCGGCAGTTGTGGGGAGGGATGCGGCACGGGGGTGGGGAACGAGCGGCCGATCTGGGCCCCGGCGGAAGGGAGGTGTGGAGCGGGATAGAAGGATGGAAGGGTTCTGGGGTGTGACAGGGGAGTCACGGGAGCGCGGAGTTGCCGGAAGGGAGGTGGCGGGGGGCCCGTGGCACCATGGGAAATGTAGTCCGCAGCGCCGCAGTGCTCTGCGGGGCGTGACGGGAGCTGTAGTTCCCCAGGGTGCGGCAGCGGCGCTCGGCGGGCGGGGACGAGATGTGGTCCCGTGGTGTCCTGGGAAATGTAGTCCGTGGTTCCGCTGGTCTCTATGGGGCGCGGTGCATGACGGGAGTTGTAGTCCCCCGCCGGGGCGGCCGTTGCCGGGCGGGAGGCGCGGGCGGGATGCGGCGGAGGGAAGGTGTGAAAGGGGATGGGAGGGCGGAGGGAAGGTTTGGAGGGATCCTGGGGGGATGGAAGGGCGGCGGGATGGGGCGAAAAGCGGCGTGGGAACTAGGGTGGCCACTGACGCCGCCTGTCCCCACAGGTCCCGGCGCCCCCCCCGCCGCCACCAGCCTCCCGCCGCTCGTCCAGGGCCCGCCGCGCTGCTTCCTCCGCTGCACCGTGTCCAGGGTGGTCTGGGCGGCCCCAAAACCGCCCGTCGTCGTCCGCCTGAGGTGGTGGGGGGAAACCTCCGGCGGCACCTTGTTCCAGCCCGCTTCCCGGCCCGGGCGTCCCGCCGGGAGAACCACCGCCCGCTTCCCGGTGCGCTGCGGGCCCCGGCAGTTCGCTGCGTACTTGGCAGGTAGGGACATTTCGCGTGGGAGACCCGCTAAAGCCGAGGAGTTTATTAGGAGTAGGTTAGAACAAGAGGACATAGGCTTAGGCTGCGCCAGGGGAGGGTCAGGTTGGACATCAGAAGGAATTTCCTCATGGAAACGGTTGTTAAACATTGGAAGAGGCTGCCTAGGGAGCTGGTGGAGCCCCAGCGCAGGAGGTGTTCAAGGAACGTGGTACCCAGTGCTCTGCCCTGGTTCACAAGATGGGGATCAGTCGCAGGGTGGACTCGATAGTCTCCAGAGATCTTTTCCAACCCCAGCTGTTCTGTGATTCTGTGGATTTTGGTATTATACATACAGGCATTTCAGTGTCTGAAGGCGTGGAAAATAGAAAGGTACTCAGCTGAGCTTGTAAGGTTATTAAGGTGCTTAATTTAGTGAAAGATATGCAGGAAATTAATGCAAGCCTAGTGTCCAGAGTCTGTCCGTAAAACCTGTGCTGGCTGTTGCTACTCATAGAATCCCAGACTGGGAGGGACTGTAAAGCTCATCCAGGTCCACCCCCTGCCATACACTAGACCATGTTGCTCCAAGTTCCATCCAACCTGGCCTTGGACACTTCCAGGGATGGGACAGCTTCTCTGGGCAACCTGTGCCAGGGCCTCCCCACCCTCACAGGGAAGAATTCCTTCCCAGTATCCCATGTAACCCTGCCCTCTGGCAGTGGGAAGCCATTCCCCCTTGTTATGTTATTTCTTTTACTGGTAATCTTGTGTTTATTTATCACATAGCAGTAATAATATCTGTAGTGACTCTTCTTTCCCTGATGTCTCATTATTATCGTTTCCATATAAAACATAACAACCTCTGACATCTCTGTCATTTTAATCAAAAAGTGTTAATTGTGACCATGAGGCTGACCTGAAACTGTTCCTAATTTTCACAGATATGGGTGTGCTTGTCCTGGAGGTTCTGACCAAGCTTGACCACCTCCCCATTGGCAAAGTGCAGATCACCAAACTGTCCCAGCTCTCTCCCAGCCATCCCATCAAAGGGTCTTTCCCCTTGGTATCACCAACATCTGCTAAACTCGGAGAGCTGCAGGTAGTCCTGATGTCTGTGCTCTTTATTATAAGTTATGTTATTATAAATTATGTGTATAATCAAGTGCCAGGATCAAGCTGTACATGGCACACTGCAGACCTAATCTCTGTCCAAGGCATTTCTGAGCTAAGGTAGCAAGTGAAAAATAAATATTGGTGGTTTTGACTCTGTTTTGTTTAGAGGGATGTGTGGTAGTTCAGCTTGATAAAGAAAATGTCATCTGTACGCTGAGAGTGAGTTTTTGCAGGTGGATTTAAAAATGGATCCTCGATTCTAACACTTCACTGGGCTGGAATTGTAGGAGATTTTGAAATCTGGAATGAGGAAAGTTCTGTCCTGCAGCCCTGGCTCTGGAGAATTGATGCTGAAAGATAATTGTCTGAGATTGGAAAACATGGAGTGGGAAACAAATACTTGTAAATCATGTCAGAGTTATGCTAAATATAAATATTACTTCATGTGGAAGAGCAACAGTTTTTCATGGCACGACAAGTAAAGTTGAATACAGTATGTGCTGCACTTAGCTAAGAAAAGAACAAAGTAATATTTTCACCTTCTGTCTTTCAGGTCTCGCTGGTTCTAGAACCTCTGCCAGAAGTGTACGACACCAGCACCACCACAGAGGGAAGTCTGGACCCTGCTCCTGCTCAGGGAAGCAGCAAGTCCCAGCTTACTGCTCCATCCCAGCAGCCCAGGCACACACAGGTGGCTGTTGCTGACCCAGAGTCTGTTGACAACAGCAAAACCACAAGCCCCAGGTACTCTTTTTTTTTTCTGCCATGACAAAGTTCTGGTTTATTTTGCAGTTCACACACATTTTTTTTGTAATAACTATACGCTTGTGAGTTATGAAATGCTTAATCTTTTTGAACGTGTATGTTACATGAAATCCAGAGTGTTGAAGGTTTCTGAGCTTACAGGGGCATTTTGTCATCTGGCAGAAATTTGCATCCTATGTTGACTTAGTTCAAGCCACGCTGGTTCACACAAGAGGTGCAACAAATCACAGAATGGTTTGGGTTGGAAGGGACCTTAAAGCTCATCCAGTTCCACCCTTTGCCATGCGCAGGGACACCTTCCACTAGACCAGGTTGCTCCAAGCCCTGTCCAACCTGGCCTGGAACACTTCCAGGGATGAGGCAGCCATAGCTTCTCTGGGCAACCTGTGCCAGGGTCTCCCTACCCTTACAGGGAAGAATTATCTCCTAATATCTAATCTAAACCTACTCTCTGTCAGTTTGAATCCATTCCTCCTTGTCCTGTCACGACATGCTCTTGTAAAAATATCTTCTAAAAAGATGTAAGTCTTTTACCTGCAGCTTGAATTGGACCTCTCATGGTCTAAATGGCAGATGAGGACTCATGGACATAACATCACATTTCTTTTTGGAGCATTTGAAGAGTTTGGAATCTCTTTACCCACCCACTTGAGTTGTTACTGAAGTAACATTTCATTTTTCAGTAGAGGAAAGGACCATTTGCTCTTCCAAGAGAACTCTGAAAACGTAAAGGACGCTCCTGCTTCTTATCACCCTGGGAGTTTACCAGATGAGCTTTGGAAAATGAATCCTTCAAATCCTTCCCTGTTGTTTCCCCCCAGCACCAATACTGGAATGAACACACGGATGCTCTCCATGAACAACCCAGCTACAAAAGACCTGCTGTCAGGTTTGTGTGCAACTGGCATTGTCTTTGAGGTTCACAACAAACAGCTGTTGGTAATGTTTCCAGTGCTTCTCCAGAGCTGAGATTTTCTGAAGGAAAAGGGATCCTTTTCGCACCCTCTCACTGTATTATGTCAAAGATAATTTTTATATTTTTTCTTTGCTTAAAAACTGCTGGTTTAGTCTTGTTGGAAGGTGACTGCAGTATCCAGCTCAGGGAAAACACGGTGGCCCAGCAGGATTCCTGGGCCTGGAGGAGTAAAAGAAAAGGAAACTCAGCTTCACAGGCTCTTTTAGTCTTTGAGATGTCTTTTGAAGTGACTGTCAGAACTGCTGCTCCTGTTCAGGGGGGTTTTGGGAGGGTTCCTATTCTATTGGCATTTTCAGGTGGAAAACTATTTCCATCCTTTTTAGACCACAGGCTGCCTGGACTGGATTGATATGAGCATCAGAGTAGGGCACATTTCCATATATACTGTGTTTTGAGCTTCATGTTCACAGAAAAGACCTAAAATCAGACATCGTAAGGTGACAAACGACTCTTCCCTAAATTAGTTTTGCTTCTATATCCTAATAATGCCTTTCCAATGCCCGACTTGGTGTGTGTGGGTGAGTTGTTTTTACGGCTCTGAGTGGGAAACCGATGCAGGATCACTCTCACTGAGCTGTTTTTTGGTGTGTAAGACATGTTTAGTCCCCAGTGTGTTAAGATCTTTTTATAACAGCAGAAAACAGAAGTTTCTTGGCTGTCATCGACACATTTATTGTGTTTACATGTTGCTTTTAAATCGCATTTGAATGCTGAAATATAAATCTTTCTGCTTGTTTCCCAGCTCTCTTGGATCAGGGCAGGAAACTCCGGGATGCCATGGTTGTCTCTGCAATGAAATCCAGCCCTGACATGGAGATTGAACTGAATAAAGTGGCTCCATTTATGGAGAGAGAGGATTTTAAAGCATCAACAAAGTGAGCTTGGAATGGGGGAAGTGAGATTTAAGTTCCAAACTATACATTTTGAGGCCTTATCAGGAAAACTTGAAATACCCATATTCATGGGATGTGTTTTAGGATTCTCATTCAAATGGAAAATTAAATTCTACCTGTGAATAAAGCCTAAATTTTGTGAATTTATTTTAATCTTGAAGTAGTAAGCCTTGATTTAAGTAACTGATTTTAATTTTGTTTTGTGGTATGTTTGTATTTAGTTGATAAGGAAACATTGATATGAAATATTAAATATTGATAAGGAAATATTAATGATGAGGAAATTGATAAGGAAATATTAAGTGTTGGTAAAGAATAAGAGTAGTGTAAGGAATTGCAAGTGAAATGGTTACTTCATCACAAAGAACAGGTTTTCAAATAAGTAAATTGGATACTTTTTATTATATATTTTATTCTATATATTATAAAATAATGCACAGTAATAATAATATAAAATAATAAACTATACAATTATGTAAAATAATATATATAAATAGTATATATTATTTTTACATGTTTTGTTTTATATTCTAATTTGTATCTCCTGATGTCAACATTCCCATGAAAATTTGCATCTATATAACTGTGTTCTCATAATTATTAGTCATTATCTTCTTCTGCAAGATTTTTCTCAGCAGATTGGGAAAAAAAAGTGTTGGTGCCTTTTCAGCTTCTAACTCCACCTTTGTTTAGCATTAGACTTAATAAATATTCTCAGTTCAATGATATTTAAAAGTATTAAAACAAATGCATATTTTTTTTAAATAGGAGAAACTTCATTTCCTTGTTTTATTTCTGGAAAAATACAAATATTTCATGATCTTTTGTGATAACCAGAAAGTAATGTCATTATCTTTGGCAGTCAGTGATGCTATTGCAAACCCAATTTAAATTATTTCTGGTCAGACTAATACTATTTATTTAAAGTAGATGATTTTGGACTCTGCAGGAAAAATTGATAGACCAATTAATGGATTAATGGATTGATCTTGAATTCCTTTTACTGTTTAATATCTTTATTTTTCCTTTTACCCTCTGTGCTTCCATCACTGTTATCCAGGAGCCCCAAAAGCTTGAAGTCCAGTTTGGTGCACCCTCCTGAAGATTTCCATCACCTTGAATCTGCAGTTTCAGAGCAGCAATTTGATCTAAACTCTGAAGAAAGAGCAATCCAGTTGCTGCTGGGCAGGTGAGTGTGATGCACTGGGGGTTATTACTGCAAAGTTGTCCTCTTTTGACCATTTTATACTAAAAAATATGTCTTGACTCCTGAAGTTCTCCACATTTTTGGGAATGTAACCAATGTGCAAGTGATGGAGGTGTTTTATGCCTCAGCTTTAATGCAGGACAGCCTGGAAAGCTTCAAGTCATGTTGATTTAAAAGAAAAATTAATCAAAATCTTTGATAAAACTGAATTTTTTAATGGTTGTTACTGTTGTATCCTAAAATGTTACTAAGTATATAAAACAAATACACCGTTTCTTTGAAGAAGAAACAGTAAATTAAAATTACAGAGAACCAATAGTTATTTTTCAACTTCCTCCAAAAATTAAAGTAACATTTTTCTCTCATTTTGTGTAGCAGTAGAATAAATGCTGCTTCCATTGTGCCCAAATCAGGGGCGTGAAGCATCCTCAACAACACAGTTTCTGGGTCAGATATTCAGAATTTCAGTTCATGTATCTTGTGCCCTGCACTTATTTTATCCCTGTAGTTTATCACTGGATAACACTGGAGTGTTTGCAGATCATAAAATGATTTTGAACTCACAGCACAGAGAAAACCCTTTAAACCAAACAAACCCCAATTTGTTCCAACCATGTTCTAAAAATACTTGGATTTACCTACTCAGATATAGTTTGTTTGTTTTTTTTAATTTAAATAAACTGTTCTCAAGTATTACTGATACCTTAAACCAAAAGTTATAAAGCAGTTAAAGATAAAAATTAGATTACTAAATTAGATATTAATAGATATATTTTATTATGAAAGTCACCAAGGGCTGGAGTCAGTTACCCACAGAGATTGTGGAACCTGCAGCTTGGGAGATACTCAAAATCCAACAGGATGATTTTTATTTGCATCATTTCCCTTTGAGCAGGGGTTGGACAAGATGATCTCCAGGGATCTCTTCCAACCTGCAATTCACACACAGTTTTTTCCTATTGGATCCACAGATGTTACTATGGGATAACCCTTCAGGCTGGGTTACAGACTGGCTCCAGCTGGTATAAAAGAGGCAGTATTGTCCAGATTCCTTAGAAAATATCTCCAGAACTGGAAAACTAAGCTATGTTTCTCTCTCTTTTACCCACAGTGCTGATTTCTCTCCGGGGCATTTGTGGGATCGCACAGGATCCCTTTGGGATTCCCTCTCTCTTGGGAGTGAGGTGTATGACAGTGAACTGGAGGATCCCCATTATGACCAGAGTCTGCTGGAGAGACTTTTTTACACAACTCCTGTAAGTGGAGATCCGAAGGAAAATGTGCATTCCCTGATGGGAAGAAAACCAGAAGTTTGCATAATCAAAAATTCAACAGATCTCAGGATTTTAAGTCTGGATAAACGTTAGGTATCATACAAAGGCTTGTGAGTACATGAGTACTTTGCTTAAAATTAACTTTTTTAAAATACTGTCAAGACTACAGAGTCAAGCACCAAGTTTGGAAATTGCTCAGGAAGAATTGTCCAGGAAGACTTTTTTTTTTTTTAAACTGCTGAAAAATTTTGATACCATTTCAATTGTTTCAAGTTAAGCAATCCTCAAGTTGGTGTTCTTTTTAACATATGTATCATGACTATTATATATCTCTCCAGACGATGCTAATTAACTTTTTATTTATGTGCCTTATTTCTGTTTCAGAAATCTGATTCCAGTTTAAGTGATTCCCTCAGTGATGATGATGTTAAATCCTCAAACAAAGCATTGAAGACAGAAACTCTCAGGAAACCTAATCCAGCAAATCCACAGAAAGACTTTAATGCCTTTGATCAGAATGTGACAGAAACTAAACCCAGGTAAATAGTTACATTAGTGCCTTCTGTTCTGACCTCATCTAATTGTATTCCCTTTTTTGCATGACAGAACCAATAAAAGTGTCCCAAAAAATCAAGCTTCATTTGTGTAATAGAATTAGTATTAAGGTGTTATGGCTCATTTTTTTAATAATTCAGCTCCAAACAATTATTTATTAATTTTTTTCTTGCAAATACTGCTATTTTTACAGTCAGGCCAACTTCATATCTCCAGAGATACCAACACAAAACCATTTACATGTCTTACAAATTACACAACTGAGATTCTAAATTATGACTAAAATCCTGGTGCTGTTCCTATGCAGCAGAGACTTTTTCTTGTGTATAACTGTGTCATCTCCCCAGTTTTGTACATGACATTGAATAAAGCTTTTCTTTTTGAAGAGTTAACATAAGATTTTTCCAAATCAACAGTGTGGAACATGCACTTTGTGGGTTGATTTTTTTCAGTTATGTACCCCGGGTATTGTAACATTTCTGTTACAGAGAGTACCAAATTTGTTGTACAAATGCATTTGAAACACACATTTTTAAAATAACATCCCACCAAGCTACAGTTTTCCCTTCATGTGGTCATGTTAAAGATGTTTCTGTATCCTGAGTCTCATTTTCCTCTCTCCAGGTGCTCCCCCACTGCTCCTCCAGAAGATCACATCACATCCTTGGATTCAGACAGGTTGGCATTTCTGCAGCAAATACACCTGGCCAGAGTCATCATTGACAAACTGAAAATCCCTCTTAAGAGCATCCAGATTTACCAGAGGAAGAAAGATTTAATGGGAAAACCTCCACGACCTGCATCTGTTAATAAGTGGTAAGAGGGATTGTGTCTTCCGAGCTTGTTTCCTGTGCCTTTAAGGTGATTTTCCTTGAGACTTGTTGAGTTGTCCAGCTTCCCTGAGTTCTCCAGGCTTCTGAGGTCTTCCTATTTCTCTGCTTCTCTCAGGAAATTGTATCCTGTAAACTTGTTAAAGATGTGACTAATTTATTCTGATGTGGCCTCACTTCAGGCTGTGCTTTTCCAGGGGTTTTGGGGAGGTCCAAATGTACACTGAAAACAAGAGGTTGTATTGGTGGAGAACCTGTAATGTGGAAAAAATTCAGAAAATAGGTGGTTCAGTTATCCTAAAAAAAAGAGTGGCAGTGTGAACATGGAATTTGCCTGCTGTGTTCACTTTTATTACATACAGTTTTTAATAGATCTTTGATGGATTTTATTTTTTAAATTATTTTTTAATTTGATTTCTGATGGACTGTGATCATCCATTCACTTTTTTATTCACAGCACTTTCTTTGTGGAGTACCACTTTCCCATGAGAGTCTCCAAGGATGATAAGGGACAGGTCTCCATAAAAACAGAAGTAATTCGAGTAGCCTCAAGTAAAATCACAGATGATGGTAAGGGCATTATTTTTCCCCCTTATGTTTAGTTTTGTTGACTCTTTCATCTCTTAGAAATTATTTAGTTGTGTTTCTATTTCTTTTGCTGCCTGAAAGTCATGATTAGTATGATTAGTGTAGAGTATGATTACTGTAGAGTTGCTGTGCTGCAGGTGGTGGAATGGTCCTCTCAGGAAGAGGGAACCCAAGTGATTTTTGAATTATTTTTTTTCTTCAAAAAGTATTGTTATTAGGATTTTCAAATTTTTTCTTAGGGAAAGAACAGCGAGTCAATAATCCCATTCCTTCATTTCAACATAAAGCAAATATCCTTTCTGCCATAGTAAGAGGAAGATAAATTACTTTTAGAAATATCAGAGATGCTTATACCTCAAATAAATGATTTTCCAGATGATGTCATGTAAATCTCCAAGAGCTCAGGTAATCTGTTGGATCCAAGGAATTCTGAGTCCTGTGCTCAAATCAGACCTCTCACTTTTCTGAGAGTCACCAGTGTTTGTATCTCTAGAAACAATTCCTGTCTTTTTCCCCTGAGCAGAGAATGCTTTAGAAGCAATGCTGTCTTCCCACAAACTGGAATTCCAGAGTGACTTTCAAATGCCTCTCCAATGTGGTCATTCATTGACTTTGCATCTTTCTGAGATTCTGAGTTCTCTTGTATATTCTCCATTTGTGGCCAGACAAAACATCTGTTTCTTCTGAACCTCCAGCTCATCCATCCTCCTGCCCTTTGCCTTGTGTAGAGTCCAGCTCTTTGGAGCCTAGAAAAACAGACTGTGCTGAAAATAATTTGGAGAAGACATCAAGAAAATCCACTGCATTATCCTTCCTGAGAGCTGTTTATCTCACTTATTAAAGATGCCCAATAGAAAAATTCCAGAGTCATCCCAGACAAGCTGTATTGAGAAAGTTTCCTGATGTCTAATCTGTGTTTTTGTCATAACAAGAGTACTTCTTTATCCATTGTGAACAAGTGAAAAATAGTACTTGAACACTGTTATTGTGCTTCTTGTGCTCTTTTTGCAGACTTTCATTCCATGTTTTCTTGCAGATGTTCCTTTTCTCCTGAAGCTGTGATTTCTCTTGCAGCTCAGCTTTGACTCTCTCAATGAATACTTTGAACTATATAACTCATAATGATACAGAGTTCTCCCACTGAAAAAAGGGCAAGACTTATTGTATACAGATGACAGAGACTTGGTGTCAACTGCAGCCTTTGAATGCTGTTATAATCTTAATTATAATCTTAATTTTGTCCTCCTGTTCTTTTCGGGCCTTGGAAAATGAAGAACAGTTTACTTTGACCTTGGTGTTAATAAATTATGCAAAATTAAATGATTGTGTGTGTAACAGAGTGGTCTCCAGGGGGAAGTTTATTTATATTCATTTACTTTGGAATATTTGTTGCTCCTGTCTTCCAGGGGTGAAATTCCAACAGCGATCTGTGTTCCCTGTCCGTTTTGGTGGAACAATGATAGAGCACTGGTGGGACTCTGACCTTGCTTTTAAAATCTACATGAGGAAAAGCACCCAGAAAAAGGTATTGATTAGTTGTTGTTTCTACTTTGTGTCTTGAAAAACAAAGAATTCCTGGCATTTTGATTTCCCACACACACTTAATGCAGACAACCAAATATTAAGAAGGGAAGTGCCATTATGTGCAGATAATATAAGTTGAACTGATTGCTGTTCTATCATCACAGAATTCCAGAATATCTTGAGTGGGAAGGGACCACTAGGATCTAAGTCCAACTCCTGGACTATAAAATCCCACCCTGTGCCTGAAAGTGTTGTCCAAACACTCCTTGAGCTCTGTCAGGCTTGGAAGTGACCACTTTCCTGGGGAAGCTCGTTCCAGGCTCGTCACTCTTTGTCACTCCATTCAAGGATTTTCTGAGTTTGAAACCGACAGGCAAAAAAAATTGTCCTTCCCTCATCTTTAAAACTGATCTCTTCTTTTTAAAAACATTGGATCAATTATAAGCATTGTTCTTCAGTGAGAACACAGCTCATTTAGCAACACAAAATGAGTTCCTGTGGATGCAGTTTGTATCTTTACCCTGCCCAGGTTAAGAGGAATAACATGAGCTGTGAAAAACTGATGTAACTTGTGCATTTGGGGGGAAAAAGTGCATTTCTGTTCACTAAGATTATTTTTATAATCATCTACCTGTGATGAAGAGGGGAGAGGGGTTAACTCAGCTTATGTTGGATTTTAATCAGCACTAAGGGTATGTGCTTTTCTTTTAACAGGTGAATAAATTGCATCTTTAAGTATGGAAATTTTGCTCAGTTACTAGGATTTGGGATGGCAATTTTTTGCCTTAATCTGGAATTCTTTTACAGTAGATTCTGGGAGTTGTCTTACTGTTGTTCTAGTAATTGGAACTAGGGGAAATTTTCCAAATCCCTGTTGGTACTACTAATGTTGTGGGAGTGAGGAGTCTGTGTGGCTGCCCATGGCTTCCCAGAAAGCTTTTGTTTCACAGAAGTCCTTTAAACCTGACAAATCTTGCAAAATGGATTCTTTGCCTGTCCTCAGCCCGTGGCCATTGGCTCAGCAGTGCTTCAGCTCCGCAGGGTCATCCAGGCCAAGCTGCTCAGTGTCAGCTGGGAAATACCTGTGGAAAAAGAGGGAGATCACCCACAAGTTGGACCACTTACGGTACGTGTTTTACCGTCTCGAGTTTGTTAAGCAACCTCTTACTACTAATTTTGGCTGCACACTCCTTTTTTTCCCTCCTCTGTGTTTTCTCTCTTTGTTTTAATTTGCTGGGTCTTGGATATGGAGGTTTGTTAGACCAAAACAAGATAATATGAACTTTTTTTATTCCTTGAGGGTTTGGAGAAATATTTTGAACCTCCTGCATGTCTAAGGATGTTGTCAATAAGGTGGGGCTTGGATACAGAAACCACTCTACAGGCAAATTTTGAGGGGCACATGTATAGGGCTGGGAGCTCTGCCTTCTGCTTCACATGTGGCAGGAGCTGATGTGCAGCCTGGTGTTCCCCGTCCTTGGTACCACCTTGTCACTTCAGGAGTTATTTTTTCCAGTCAAAGTTTCTACTCAGCTCCTTGTTGAGAAGGATTAAAACTCCTGCACAGCAGATTTGCCAGTTCTGAAGATAAAGAGCTCTCTAGATTAGCAGCTGAAGGCTTAAGAAAGTATGGTTAGGTGTGGGAAGTGTTGAAGGCAGGGAGGAGAAATGGTGTGTTTATTCAAGGAGAGAATGGAGTGCAATAGGGTGTGAGAGATGAAAAGTAGAAGATGTCGTAGGAAATTAATGAACCAAAGTTCAATGCAAGAACTTAGCGAAGGAGAAGTTAATACTTCAAGAAAACTGATTTTGGTTGCCCTGTGTGCTGGGTTTCAGGTGCACAGTGAAATACCTGATTATTTTGTTTTCCTTATTTGGTCATTTTGTGGCTCAAATCCTTTGCTGTATTCTGTTACTTTATCTTCTGGACCTCAGTTTATTCCTCTCCTTACTGCCTTGTCACCTGAATGCATCCAGCAAATCTATGGTGCTCTGTAGCAATTAACACTTGCAAATAGCTAAAATCAGCAGGCAACGTAAAAGTGAAAGAGCAATGACAGAAAACATTTAGAAACACTTATTTTTCCTAATTTTTCTCAAGCAGCATGTGCTGTAGCAAAGTGGAGCAAGTGACAGTTGTGATACTTTGTCACAGTACTTTTCACCTTGGCTGGGTAGGGGTTCATTTTCAGCCAGCTTTAGGCTTGGGATTGGTTTAATTTTTTACTTTATTCAGAGAAGGGTCACCAAGATGATTAGAGGGATGGATCACCTCCTGTGAGGAAAGGCTGAGAGAATTAGGATTGTTCATACTGGAAAGGGGAAGGCTTTGGGGTGACCTAATTGTGGCCTTCCAGTACCTGAAGGAAATGTGGAGAGAGACTATTTACAAGGGCCTGGAGTGACAGGGCAAGGGGGAATGGTTCAAATTGAAATAGAGTAGGTTTAGATTGGATATTAGGAAGGAATTCTTCCCTGTGAGGGTGGGGAGGCCCTGGCACTGGTTGCCCAGGGAAGCTGTGGCTGCCCCATCCCTGGAAGTGTTCAAGGCTGCATTGGACAGAACTTGGAGGTACCTGGTCTAGTAGAAGGTGTCCCTGCCCATGGCAGGGGGTGGAACTGGATGAGCGTTAAGGTCCCTTCCAACCCAAACCATTCTCTGAATCATCTGTAATTGTGTGGTTTTGAACTCCAGTTTGGGCTTTATTTATTAAAACCACATGTTTATTTTGCAGTGACAGCTGTAGCTTGTAACCAGCACATGCCTTAGGGTGAGACAACACAGCTCTTGAGCAAAGCATGAGATATATTTTCCATAGTTTCTGTTGCAGTCCCTTGCTTTGGGATGGGGCACACCCGACCAGCCCACTTGGCCTTACCTTGCAGGGATTCTTAGAGCTTGCAGCCGACAACAAGGACTTCACCTGCACAGCTGCCAGGTCAGCTCCTGCTGGGCATGGAGCCCTAGCTCATGCTGTGAGAAGTCCCCAGCTGGAATTCCAGGAGTCCAACAGGATGAGTGCAAATGCAGAAGGCCCTCACTGCTTGAAAACAAGCTCTGAAGATTCCCAGAAGGGAGGAGTGGGCAGCAGGAAAGTCGCGGCCCAGGATGTGCTGACCCAGATAACCCCATCTGAGGGAGATGGGTTATTGCTGCACGTGCTACTGATGGTGCCTGATGGGAAGGATTTTATTGCTGGAGACAAGGGGCTCCCCAGTTCTTGCAATGTGTATTTAAACTGCAAACTGCTCAGCACTGAGGGGGCAACGAGATCCGCTGTCGTGTGGGGCTCAACACAACCTGCCTTCAATTTTTGTCAGGCAAGTCACACATTTTCCATTTCACACTGATGATTCCACACTGACAAACACATTTCATAGATAAATTACTTTTATGTATGTAGGAATATCTCTACTGGACTCTGTTTAATATATCAGAAAGTATTTTCAGTATTGTTTTGACTGGATTGCAGTTTGAAATGCAGTTCCTTGAATCATCTAAATAATAAATGAGGCCTTTGAACTATGAAGGAGAAACAGTCAGAAAAGTTTAGGTTAAAAATGAAAAAAAATGACTTTTTTTTTTATTTCAGAAAGAAAACATGTTGATGGTGACATCCTAATATGGAGATGTAGAATTTTTATGTGTGTTGCATTGTGCTCTTTTTCTTCTCAGTGAACATATCAGAGGCTTACTGGCCTAACATGAGCCAGAGCTGTCCCCCAGCAACCAGCAGAATTTCAGGCATTCAGTAATGTTATGACTTTGTAATTTTTATTGATATTTTCCTTTGGAAAAGTCAAGATGCTCAAACGCATTTGTTTTAACGATAGCGATTTGCAAGACTCTTCAGCTGAAAGAAACGTAAAAACAGAGCAAACCACGTCTGAAACAGTTGTGTGAAATGATTTATGTGTTGTTTAGTAAACAGGCATTTGAAGGTAAAGCAAAGTTTTTTAACATTACACGTGATCTTGTGATAAAATTTATCTAAATTGGATGTTCCATTCCTGTAAGTGTCCAAGGCCAGGTCGGACAGGGCTTGGAGCAACATGGTCTAGTGGAAGGTGTCCCTGCCATGGAGGTGGAACTAGATGACCTTTAAGGTCCCTTCCAACCCAAACCATTCCATTATTTATTTTCCTGGCTAGCTCTTTTCCAAGGGTACCAGTTTTCTGAATTTCCTTAGGCAAATGCACATTTAATTTTCAATTTCCACCTCTGAAAAGCACAATTCTGTAGACTGGAATAATGTAGTGTTACCAGAATGCTCCTGACTTAGCCAGTATTTTCCAGTTTATTCTGAATGCTAATTCTGTGTTAAACCCTTCCAGGTGATGCCTTTTCCACTGAGTTCCAAACGTTTGGAGAGGCTGAAAGACAATGTCATGATTATTGAAGCCTGGAACAAGCTGGGAAGCACTGGCTGTGACAGACTGCTGGGATTAGTGAAACTTCCTCTGCATCAGTTTTACATCTCATTCAAGTAAATATCTTTTTTTTTTTCCATATTTTATTGGGTTGGGAAATATCCTCACTGATGCTGAGGGAAAGAAGTCATGGATGGTGTCTGAGGGTTTTGTGGGAGGGTTCTTAATGACACTTTTTATAGCAAAAGGCATTTTTGCCCTGGTAAACTTCCTATAGTGAGCACTGTATGAGTAAGTTACACTGTCCTTGTCCAGAAGTACAAGTTCTTTGTTCTTTTTGGGTTTAATCTTTTGGCTTCTTGTTCAGTCAATAAATATACCTGCTTAACACAGTTTAAATTAATGGAAATACTGGACAGAAGAGATTCTTTCTGATACAAAGGATTAATTCCTTTTATTTTGGTCAGACTTAGTGGTGGGTGTAAAACATATGGTGCTGGAACTGGCTGAACACCACTTTGTTAGTTATTACTGTGTCATTTGTGTAGTTTTTTCAGTAATCCACTGTATTTTACTTGTGCATATCTTACAATCCCAGAATGGTTTGGGTTGGAAGGGACCTTAAAGCTCATCCAGTCCCATCCCTTGCCATGGGCAGGGACACCTTCCACTAGACCAGGTTGCTCCAAGCTCCATCCAACCTGACCTTGAATATCTTCAGTGTGTTATTAGAGATTTTTACATTTTTTCTAGGAGATTTTTTTCTGGGAGAACAGTTCCTGTTCCTTCTTTTCATATGGCCCAAGTCCATCCATAAAGGCACATAACTGCCTCATAGAAGTATAATATGGCTACTCCCATTAACAAATGGAAGTCTTCTCCCATCTGATCATGGATCTCTAGGCTGGCTCATAGGTGAGGCTGTGTTAGTTTTCGGAAAGTTGTGCTTTTTCATTGCTGAAAATAACATTTTTCAGTCAGCAGCTCACAGATCTGTGCTGTGTGAAACAAATTTGGGAGGAATGGAGATAGATTGGTTTTTAGCGGCATTGAAAATCCCACCTAAGATGAGCTTCATGTGATCCTGTTCTGACTCAAATGGCTCTTTTTTTTGTTTGTTTATTTTTTTGTTTTAATCCTTTGTAGAGACCCAAAGATTTCCCACCTGCTCCTCCAGGCTCAGTACCCAGTGGTTGCTGTGGACAGTTACATGCCTGTGGTTGATGTTTTTACTGGCAGCACAAGTGGAAGCCTCAGAGTCATCTTGGCAATGGGATCAGCTGATCAAATAATGGCACTGCAAAGGCTAAAGAACGGAGAAGGAGTGGTACCTTCTGTCCCACAGCGTCCTTCCCACTCTCTGGACCCTCCTCCTACAAAACCCACAATGGTATTTATTGTTCAGTAAATCCCTTTTTATTAATTGTTCAGTAAATCCCCATTCTTGCTGTTAGGGACGTGTGAAAAGGGTTTTACCAGTAGTTCATTAACAGTTGAGTGACCCCCAACCTCTATTTGAAGCTGTTTTGTCATAAATGATCACATTCCACACAGAATTATATTGTTTATATTCTTTTCTTACCAAGTGGCTATCACCAGTCTTGACATTATTGCCCTTTTTGTTTCCTTGCATATCCACTGCTTCTATCTATACAAGTGCAGTAAAAAAACAAACAAACAAACAAATTTTAGAAAATCTTAATTCTCACAGCCTCATTATGAGGTTTTGCCACTACCTTTGAGTTGGATGTGTAAGAACTTTTACGTGCTGAGTTTTGGGGTTTGCAGGAAAAAAAAATTGCTCTCAAGCTTTCAATGTTTCTGTGACCCTGAGGAGGAAAATGGCAGATAATGGCTCTGTCCCTCATCTCAGGCTTCTTAGATTCTCATCATGCATAATTATTTAGGTTGGAAAAGCCCTCTAAGATCATCAAGTCCAACCATCCCCCAGGATTGCCAAGGCCACCACTAGCCCATATCCCCAAGTGCCACATCTACACATCTTTTAAATCCCTGCAGGGATGACTCAACCACTTCCTTGGCCAGCCTGTTGAAATGTTCCCAGTTTTCCTAGAGGGTCATCCTTTCCATGTGGATTCCCTTTGTTTTGTTAGCAGATAGACCCAGAAGGAGAAGATCTGATGGAACACGTGTTTGAGATCCATGTGGAGAGTGTGAAAGGACTCACTCCCTTGCAGTCCACGGTCTGGGGAGAGGCCGACTGCTACGTCCAGTACCATTTCCCGGTTCAGGAGGCTGGTTGTGCTGCACTGCAAGGCTCTGGATTGCATGAGGATGGTAAATTTGGTCTGTAGTTCCTCCTTATTGCATTGCTTTACTTAAATATTGTTTAGTCATTCTCTCTGCCTAAGGAAGAGGGGGTGTGTTTTTCTGAGCATTCATGCAGCCAGTGCTTGTTTTCCTTGTAAGCTGTACTTGGACTCTCACCAAATTAAAAGCTCGGGGCAGTGGTGGAGTCAGCATCCCTGGAAATGTTCAAAAACATGTGAGTGTGGCACTTGAAGACATGATTTAGTGATGGCCTTGGCAGTGCTGAGTTAGTGGCTGGACTTGATGACCTTAGTGAGTATTTTCAACCTTAGTGATTCTATGATTTTCATGGATACACCAAGAGAAGACTTGCTTGGTTTAGATCATTAGGACTGTCATGGAGTGGTTTGGGTTGGAAGGCAATGTAAAGATCAACCAATTTCACCCCCTTGCCATGGGGAGGGACATCTTCCACTAGAACAGGTTGCTCCAATCTGGCATTGATCACTTCCAGGGATGGGGCAGCCACAGCTTCTCTGGGTAACCAGTGCCAGGGCCTCCCCACCTTCACAGGGAAGAATTTCTTCCCAATATCCCATCTAAACCCACCATTTTTCAGATTATAAAAGGGTTTTTAAATAGTTGCAGTTGTAGAAAAGAATGTAGGGTTGATTTGAGGGCTTTGGATCACTAACATGCAATCCCACTGAAAAATGACAGTCAGTAGCATTGTTCCATAGCAAATCCTGTGGAATTTGTCAGCTTTCAGCCACATTTAGCAGTAGTTTCCAGCCTGTGGCTCACAGGATCATGGTGCTGCATGGATTAGTTGGGTCCTGCCTCCTGAAGGATTGCAAGTGGGAAAAGTTTGAAACCCCTAAATGTCACCATTTTTAACCAACACTGCTTATTTTTTAGGCATCAAATTGAAGCCATTTCGAACAGCAACCACTTTGTGTGTCCCTGATCCCGTCTTTAATGATGAGCATCATCATTCCCTGGTGGTTCCTGCTGATGTCCCAGTCCAGAGGCTCCTGGTTAGTGTATTTATGGCCCCAGGAGTGGCTGGAGGAGGAATCCAGTTTGAAGTCTGGTGCAGGTACAGAATAACATCCTATTCTCTGTAGATGGCACAGCAATACAGGTAGAGATGTATTCAAAAGCTGTGGAATGGATATTGCACAGTATTATTTAATAATAACTGAAAAAAATTAAAAGGTCATCGACATTTGATGATAAATATCTGCATTTCCAACCTGTAAACCTTTTTTCCTCCCCAAAAGTGCTAATTACTCTGTTCTTTTTACAATTTCTTTAAAAAATATATGTTCTTAGTTTGCTTTCTTCCACTTTTTTGTCAGCACAACAATCTAAAATTAGTGTTTAAAGGCTTGACACATCTACATTTTACTTAATAGCACCCTGAAAGTATAATTTCATTGTATTGGGTTTGATTATTTTCCTACTACAAAAGAAATACTATAAAAGAAATTATATAAAATGTTTTGTAAGTTCAAATTGTTTCTTTGGCAACCAAAGATAAGTATCAGTGGTGGGAAGCAGAAGCCATGAAGACAAATAGCTTTAGAAAAACACAATAATCTGTTCATTCTGTAGTAAACAAGTCAAGCATTTTAAAGTTTGCGAAGTCACATGAGAATTACTGCAAGTTGTCTATTAGATAAAGTGCCAAAACTCACTTCAGGATTAATGTGAAGCCATGTAACACAGTAAGAAAAGGTCTGGAGTAACTTTTTACACTCACAAATTTATACCACAAATCTGTTCTTCAAGAGGCATTTTCATTTATTGATGGAAATTGAGAGTGGAGAATATTTGGTGCCAGATCCTTCTCTAGTTTTAATTTGGGATGCCAATTTTTTAGTGGAGTTTCTGCTTGTTGACCTGTTAAAACCAGTGAAAAAATATATTTGTAACATTATCTACTCCTTTTCATTATTATTCATTACTTACTTTCATATGAAATTATTTGATTACTTTCATAGCATTAACTTAAGCACTTACTGATTCTTATTCCTGTGAAAAATCATTTCCTTGAGATTTTAGCTATCGAGAGACTAATTAGGGTTTGAAGACACACAAATTAAAGTTGATTTCTGTGCAGTTGTGAGAGAAATGTTGATGCTGCTTCTTTGTGTCTTCTCAGGTATTATTACCCAAATGTCAGAGACCAGCTGGTGGCAAAAGGGACCTTGCCTTTGTCACGGCTCTGTGCCATGGTAACTATGCAGCATCGGGAAGAAATAGGGATACAGACTTTTAATCTTCCATTGGTCCCCCGGACTGATACCTCAGAGGAATTTCATCCACGGTCTTCAGGTAAGGAAGCCTTTGGGTTTTCACTTCATGTGGTAAAACCAGGCTTAGTAGAGAAGCCTAGGGCAGTGTGTGTTAGTAAGGTCCTTCATCGTGCTGCCTCAGGAGAAGCAGGAAATGAAGATCCATGCGGGTGCAAAGACACAAGGGATATGGATATATTAGGAACCACAGAAGTGCATGAGCAGGGTCACATAAGAATTAGAGCTTCTCCCACAAAAAAGGATGTCGAGATCAACAGCCCAGCTGAACTGCTTCTACACCTGTGAAGGAAGCAAACAGGAGGAGCTTGATTTCACTGTGCAGCAGGAATATTGGGCAGACCCAAGCTGACTGGAAGTTGGCAAAAGTAACACCCATCTACAAGAAGGGCTGGAAGGAGGTTCCAGGGACTTATAGGCCTGTGAGCCTGACCTCAGTGCCGGAGAAGGTCATGGGACAGATCATCTTGCACTTGGCTCACGACAACTCCCTGCAGTGCTAAAAGTGGCTGGAAAGCTGGAAAAAGACGTGGGGGTGCTGGTGACAGTGGCTGAACATGAGCCCAGGTGTGTCCAGGTGGGCAAGAGGCCAAGGGCACGTGGTGCCCCTGTGCTGGGCACTGCTGAGGCATCTCCAGTCCTGGAGGCATTTCTGGGCCCCCCATGGCAGGAAGGACATTGAGGGGCTGGAGTGTGTCCGGAGGAGGGAACAGAGCTGGGGAATGGTCTGGAGCACCAGGAGTGGCTGAGGGAGGCTCAGCCTGGAGAAAAGGAGGCTCAGAAGGGACCCTTTCACTCTCTCCAACTCCCTGATGGGAGGGTGGAGCCAGGTGTGGGTCAGGCTCTGTTTCCAGGAAACAAGGGACAGGATGAGAGGAAACAGCCTCAAGTTGTGCCAGGGAAGGTTTATGTTGGATATTAGGGAAAATTTCTTCCCCAAAAGAATTGTCCTGCTGAGAGCAGTGGTGGAGTCTCCATCCCTGGAGGGATTTAACAACCATATGGATGTGGCACTTGGTGACATAGGTTAGTGGTGGCCTTGGCAGTGCTGGGGGAACAGTTGGACTCCCTGATCTTATGGGTCTTTTCCAACCTAATCAATTCGCTGATTCTGTGTGTAAAAATAAAGTCTATTTGCTTCCAAGGCAAATAAAAGTATGTATTTTTGTTGGCAAGTGAAGCCAACCAGGAGTGTTTTTCCTTCCAGCTTTTCACTGTTGCCATAATGAGTGAAAAATCAGGGATTAAGCGTGGGCAACCCTCGAATTCCCAAAAAATTGTATCAAAATGCTTTCCTGACAAATAAGCTACAGCCTGTAGTGAAACTTCCTATGTAAGGCAGGGAAAAGGGGATCTGAAGAAGGGCTGTTTATGATGTGAGCAGAGACATCTCTGAGTTCTCTCGTGGCTTTTTCAAATAACACAAACATCAGCTCTGGGAAGGCCACAAGGAATTATGAGGCAACTTCTTAGAAAAAAGCACTGTGAAACGAGCTAGGGCCAGACAGGTGAGGTCACTGTGCCACAGTTACTTTGTAATAGGTGAGTCACATGCAGCAGCAGAACATCTGTTCATTCCAACATCTCTTGGAAGATTTTGTCACTGCAGTGCTATAAAAAGTTGTGTTGAAATGCTTGAGGAGGGTATTTTAAAGCTCTGATAGTGAGTGCAAATATGAGGGCTTGTATTAAGAGGTATAGCTAAGTATTGATTGTATTGGATGTAACTGTATTAAAAACTGACCGCTTTTTTCCTTCCTTTCTTCCATTTTTAATCCAGGTTTGCTCGATGTGAGTGTGAGATACCAACGATCCACGAAAAAAGCAGGAATAACTGCTGATGCCGTTTCTCTTTCTGTACACATACACAGAGCAGCAGGTTTGCAAGCAGCAGCCAGGTAAAGCCTCATTCAAAAAGGACCATTTTTCACTTGAAACAGCTTTATCTGGAGGCAGCAGGCTGAGGGCATGAGATTGGAACAAATTGTAACTGAACAGCTTTCCATCCGCAGAGACCAAGATTCAAAGTGGGTTTTGCTCTGAAGAAAAATTACCTTTATAAAGTCCATCAGTGGTTATTTTGGCCACTGAAGCTGCAGTACAGGGTGGCAGCATTTGTCCAGTGAGGGATGAAGATTGGAAGGGCTTCCTACATTTCCACATTTTTCTACACCATGGGCTGATATAAAACTGATATAAGACAATACCTATTTGGTATTAGATCTTAGTGTTACTGATGGTATTTGAAAGTTAGCTGAGCTCTGTTTTCTTGCATTTCACTGTGAGAATCTCAGTAAACTAACTAATAAATGAAACATGTTCCTTTCCACCATAAGGCTGCTGCTCAAAGTGCATAGGATCACCTGGATTTAGTTCCAATATGTGATTTTCAAGAATTAGAGAAAAGCCAACACTAGAGTCAATTCCGTAAGAGAAGGATGGCTTCTTTCATTCCAGATCAATGTTCTGACCCTTTCTCAGTATTGCTGAGCTCCTGGTCCATCTTAATTCAAGTAGACCCTGTAAGATGAGGATCCCTGCCAAAGTCAGGGAAGTGATGGAGATGACCTCAGACTCCTCATCGTTCAGGTGTATGACCTCAGTAATATCTGAGTCTGGTTTACTTGTAAATGATTCCATCTGCAGATTTCCCCTCCTTTTGCTCGTCTGCAAAAATAATTTGTCTTGGCCTTTGGCTCCCTTCTGGAGCAGGGAGCAGGTTCTTTGGGAAGTTATTCTAGAGTACAGTGTATTTCTAAGGGTGCTGAATAATTTCTCAACCACTTACACAGGTAAGAGGAGAGCCATCAGCGATGGACCTCGCAATAGTTCCTCTTCCCATTTCCTATCTGTTCCTAGTTTGTTCAGATGAAAAAAAGATGACAAATAATATGCAACCAGAACCCACATCTATTTGGACTTTGAACATTCACTGTTCTGTCTCATCTTCTCACCATGAGGCCTTAAAACCTTTGCTTTAATTGTGTTGACTTCTAGATTCCTTGTACATTATATTAATTCGATTTATTCTTTTCTTTTTTTTTTTTTTGCATATTAAATGAAGAGCTGTGGCACAAAAGAACCCTGCAGTCCAGTACTATGCAGGTGTGGGAGTGAATTCTTATGTCTCTGTGCTCCTCTCCTTCCTGCCTGAGACAGAGACACAAAACACACAAGCCGTGGCTTGTACTTTCTGCCCAGAATTTGAGCATCATGTAGAGTTTCTTTGCAGCCTCATCATTCAGAAAAGCAGTGGAGAATCCTCTAGTCTGGGGGAACTCCTGCAGTCTGGCAACATCATCTTCTCTATCTACCATCAGAACACCAAGTCAGGTGAGGAGTACAAGTGGTAACAAGGACTGAATGCTGTTGCAGAAATCCCTTTAATTTTTAGTATAGAAAAGAGAATAGTCATAAAATCATAGAATAGTTTGGGTCAGAACTTCCAAAAACCATCTGGTCCAAACCCCTGCAATGAGCAGGGCCAACCACCACTAGGGCAACCTGAATTTGAATGTTCCCAGGGCCTGTTCATAGCTACTAGAAGTAATTATCTGAACTGGCTTTGGGAGAGACTGTTCCCCTGGTGCAAAGAGTTTTTAAGACTCTTGGTGATCAAGATCATTTCTTAGATGAAGAGATAATGCATTTAAAAGGATTAAAAGTGTCTTCTGGATGACAGCTGAGCTATTTGCTGTTGAGGCAAGAGAGCTTTTCTTTGAAAGGAGGTACTAAATCTTGAGTTCCAGTATGGTGTATTTACAAAATCATTTCTTTTCCAGCCACTGACAGATTGGCTGATCGGGCATCGAGAGATTATCTCCTTGGGACAGTCACAATTCCAACCAGAGACCTGCTGACAAGAAGATCAGGTAATGCAGCAGCATTGCACTGCTGACATTCTGTGCAAATGCTGTTGGAATTTCTTAAAACAAATTTCATTCCCATTTTTGGAATGAAATGAAATCAAACCCATTTTGTGGTTTGTCTGGGTTTTTTTTAGACCAAAGTTCTTTCAGACCATGTGTTCACTAAAAATCCTGTATTAGAAAACTCATATAAAGGTTGTTTGAAGATCTTTTTTCAGGATGCAGGATGAATAGTAGCTGAAGGAATAATCTGAGGCTACTATGAAGAAATTTAACCACATCTCAGCTAAAACGAGCACCTACAATCCTTAGGATATTATTTAGTTTGTTTATTTTCTACCTTTAAGATGGAAAGTCCCAGAGTTGTAGTGTTTAGTGGAGGATCAGTGATTGCTTTTCAGATGTCAAAGCTGGAAACAAAGGTGTTAGATAATAAGAAAACAGTAGAATTAACTTGTTTGGTTGTTTTTTTTTAATAAGGTCTAAAATATCTCGATGATCCCTGTGGGTCCCTTCCAGCTCAGAACATTCTGTGGAATATCTGTGAAAAAATTATTCACATATCTTTCCACTCATGATCTCCTCTATCTAGTGTTAGTTTGGGATTATTTTGTCTTGTAGTGATGATGTTTTCATTATTGCCCTGGTTATTTCTGCTTTAAGTTCAGTATAGTTCTCATTTTCTCCAATACAAAATTTTGGGGTTATTTTTAATGGGAAGAGAGAAGGAAATAAATGAGAATACCTAATTTTCTAATTCGAGATCCATGGTATGTAGCTTCATTGTAAAATGGGTGTTGTAAATGAAATGGAAAGCAAAGTGCCTTTGGGATTGGAACTACTGAAATTTTCTGAAGTCTAATAGTTGGCTGCTTTTTCAGTTTAGAAATTATTTCATAAATTCCAAATGAGAAATAAACACCTCAAGTTCTGGTCCTTGACTGGTGGCCAGAGAGGTGACAATTCTTCACTGACATTTTCCAAAGGGTAGGATGAGTCTAATGGTGATCTTTCCTCCCGAAGGTATTTCAGGCTGGTTCCCAGTGACCCTCTCCAACAATCCGATGCCTCCACACTGCACAAACATCACACAGGCCATTGTGGGGGGGCTGGAACTTTCTGTTACCTTTGCTCATTGGGGTGACAGAGAGCGTGTTTTGGAAACTGCTAAACTCCTGGGATGGAGCAGTGAGGAGATCCATGAAGACAGCATGGAGGAGAGCAAAGACTGGGAGCAGAGTGCCAACCCAGTGACTGTGACCATCTCCACCCCAAGAGTGTGGCTGCCACTCCACTGTGTGCTGCTGGCAGGCCAGACACACCTCGATAAAAGCACTTTTTGCTACCTCAGGTATAAGCTGTACAACCAGGAAGCCACATGGACTTGCCTTAGGCGGCCAAAATTGAGCAGCGACGCAGAGAATGTCACAGTGAACTTTAAGAAGCCAAACAAGGTGACGCTCAGAAGGAGCCAAGGGCTGCTGTGGTTCTTCAGGGAGGAGAAATTAGAAATCCAGGTGTGGTGGGCATATGGCAAAGAAGATGAGGTGGAAAGACCACTTGATACAGATCGTCTGATTGGATCTGCCTATGTCGACCTCGCAGCGTTGGCAGAGAGATCAAGGAGAACACTAAGTGTTAGTGGTGAGTTCCTGAAGCAGGGTCATGTTCATTTCTCCTTATTGGTGATTTAATTTGGTTCCTTCTCTAGTCACTTTAAGCAAAATGTTTACAGCCTTGCTTTGTCCTGCATAGAATCCCAGAATAGTCAGGGTTGGAAGGGACCTCTGGAGATCATCCAGTCCAACCCCCCTACCAAGGCAGGGTCACCTAAGCAGGTGACATAGGAACTCAGGTGGGCTTGGAATGTCTCCAGAAAGGGAGACTCCATGCCCTCCCTGGGCAGCTATTCCAGTGCTCTGCCACCCTCCATGGAAAGAAGTTCTTCCTCATGTTGAGGTGGAACTTGTGTCTTAGTTTATGGCTTTATGGTACCCATCTTCCACCAGGTAGATTTGTGGACAGGTCATTGGCTCTTTTTTTAAATACACTCAGGAAAGGGAGCAGGTACAAGAGTTAAAACAAGTTTTTATTCTGGGTATGTGTTGTATTCTGCATAGGTCTATATACAATTATGCAGAGTCACTATTCCCAGGGCTCTCAGGAAGTTGATGGGGTTTAAAACAGTAATCTGAGCTGCGAGGGGGAAAATGAAGGTTTACCTAATTTGGGGGATTGGTCATGGATTTTAACCTTTCCAAGCTGATCCTTCTGACACCTCGCATAGAAATTACACTGAAAATCAAAATTCCTTTTGCTGGGCTGCTAGGAGATCTTTGCTGTAGTGAACTATACCAACTGTTTCCCAAGCTCCTGCTTTTCCTTTGGCTTGTTCAGCTGGTTGGTTGTGGATTCTCCTGCAGGGGTGTATCCGTTGTTCAGATGCAACGCTGCAGACCTGGCAGGAGCTGCTGTGCGTGTCCACGTCGGCCTCGCTCCCACTCCTGCTGCTCTGCCCAGTGGAATTCCCTGTGCCCAGGAATGCAGCAGCAGTGAGGATGAAGGCACAGGGAAACCCCCTGATCTGAGCCAGCAGGTCCCTGAAAATCAGCAGCTGGATATTTTAAATCCAGGAATCACCAATGGCAAACCACAGGAAGAAGATGTGATGTTTCTGGAAAACACTGTTGCTGTCAATATCCTTGTAGAAAGAGCAATGCATCTAAGTTTAAAAGGTAATATCACCATCCCCCTTTTTTATTTTCTCTTTCTTTTTTCTTTCTTTTTCGTTTTTCCTCTGTTCATACTCTAGCAAAATTTGAAACTTGCAGCCCCAATCACTGTGTAAGTACAGGAAAAGCAGATTAAACTATTCAGCCTGTCTCCATGAATATTATCCAAAATATAAGTAACATTATGTTCCCTGTTACAGATGACAGCTGAATTCTGAAGTTAAGCCTTACCTAAATAACTAAACCCGAGACTCTCCTATCTTTGCTCTTTGCTTTGAAATTTAGGCTGAGTGTATTAAAATATTCCTTCCTGGCAGGGGATGTTTGGGTTTTGTTGTGCAGCAGTTGGGGAATTCATGGGTTTATGGAGCCTTTTCCCTTGCCTGTAAAGGAATCTCTTTGTTCAAGATGGGTTAAACCCTTTCAAACACCTCAGGGGCTCTGGCCTTCACCCTGGGCCAAAATAGAAATAGGAGTAAGGAACTGATCCCAGGTGAGTTTGCTGGAAACATCTCTGTTAAGATCCACAGTTTCACCCTCCAGGTGATATGCCATGAATATGGCATGGATGAAAGTATGACATGAATTGAAAATTCAGCTTTTTGCCCCTGAGAACACAACTAAAAGTCAAATATAAACCATCATTTAAGTGTGTGTAATTCCAAAAGATTCTGAGCCCTGCAGATGGATTTTTTTGTAATGATTGTAGAATCTTCTGGAATTCATAGTCTTTGGGAAACTGATGTGACATTGTTTGCTACTGCAAAGTTTCTGGTGAGATAAAGGAGGTTTCTTCTGAATATTGCAGAAACATTGCAATATTTCTGCTTTTAATTTACCATTTTAGGGGATTTTTGGAAGTAACTAATTGAGAGGCAATGGATACGCTGAAACAAATATAAGCTGGTTTCAAGAAGAAACTTTGTTCCTTATTACTGTCAAACAGGTGGCTCAGCACGGAGAGTAGCTCAAACACTGGATAGGGTCCTGTGGACCTGGATTTTATTCCTAGCTTTGCTTCTGACCTCTCAGATGATCTTGGGCAAATGGTTTTTCCATTTCTCCCTTGAATATTCCAGTTTCTGCTCTGTAAATGTTCATGTAATATTTGCTCCCATTGTAAACATAAAGGGCTTTCAGCTCCACCAATGAAAAGAAGTATTTTCTAGATGGTGGATTTCTTTGCTAATTGTCTGGTTTTAATTGCTGAACTGTCTTTAGATTTTTTTATTATTACTATTGATAACAAATTTGTATTTAAATTGTGTGTAATTTTAGGAAGTCCTTTGACAGAACGGGAAGTAACAGCCCCCAGTAGCTGTGTATCATTTGCTGTTGCTGGTGCAGATGCTCCAATAACTACTCCAGTAGTAGAAAATACAGACTCACCAGTCTGGGACTTCCAGGAACAAGCCAGGTAAGAAATGGGAACTCCCAGAGAAACACCCTGGATCTGAGAGCCAGGCCAAGTGTGAAGAGGACATGCATGTCATGGAATCACAGGTTTGGGTTGGAAGGGACCTTAAAACTCATCCAGTTCCACCCCCTGCCATGGGCAGGGACACCTTCCTCTAGACCTCAGCAGATCAAGTAATGCATATTCAGGAATATTCAGGAATAAACCTGTGTTTCCAATCTAGTGGCTCTTCTGGCATTTCTAATACCTGAATTGATTCAAACAACTTAAAAACTATTCTACAATTTGACAGTTCAATTTTCAGTTTGGGTTTATTTTATTTCCAGGAATGAACCTCAAACATTCCAGCTTTCAACCATGACCTTGGTACTTTGCTGTCACTGTGTTGTTGGGTCATGAAATAAGCATATTTCTGTTCCTTCATGGTTTTATTGTCCCGTCTTTTAAATATGCAGCAAGAGTGAGGAGAGGGAAATAAGCAGAAACCCAAACCAAGTACATATAGTTATGCTTTGAGGGCTCAATAATTTTGGGGTTTGTTTTGTTCCTGCCCCTATCAGTCCAGAAAGAAACTGGGAAGATACAATGGCATTGAAGGTCCAGAGGCATTTTGCTGTACTCCTTCTTTTTCCTGTTTTGCATAAAATATTATGATTTTTGTTCTTAACAGATTATCCAAAGAGCTTCTGCTGGATCCACAGCAAACCTTGGTCTTCAAAGTGTGGCACAAAGCAGGTAAAGTTTGTGGTACAGTATTGAGAGGAGTGTCTTCTCTGCATCCCTTTCCTTGGGTTACTTGTATTTAATTCAAGGAAAATAAATTAAATAAATCGAAGACTAGAATTGTGATGACATTTTTACCTTGCACGAGAAGAATGCTAGAGATAAATACCTACTGATTTCCCGGCCCTTGGCATCCTCCTTCTCCCTATTAATCATCTTACAAGGTCTGGTTTCTTTGTATCCTTTCAGTTTTATTTTGACAGCACTTTAGAGATTGGATTTTCCTACTGAAGAAAATTCTTTACTGTGTTCTTTCTGTCAAAAAACTCTTTACTCTGTTCTTTACTATCTCTTTCTTCAAAAATGCTGTGTGGTGTCTCTGCAGTTGGTTGAAGCATAACCAGTTGTAACTAAATACTTTTATTTCTTTTTTTTAATAATAAAGTTCAGCTGTCTGATTTTTGCTTCCAAAATAAACTTCCTCAGCCTTCCTCTGTATTAGCCAGAGTAATGTGTGTTTACAGTGATACTCCTGCCAATCCCTCTCCCTTCCCTGGGCTTTCACTGGTTCTGCAGGGACATTTTTAGTTAAATAAGATAACCAAATAACATCCTCTTCTTGGATAGGATTGGTTGTTCTGGAAATTTGGTTTATTTCCAAGACATAATATAAGGGCTGTATAGCTGACTGTGTTTCAGCATTCCTGAAAATGCTTCATTTCAATGAATATGTGTTTTATATCCTTCTTCTCCAGAGACTGAGCGAGTGATTGGATTTGCATCCGTGGACCTTTCCCCTCTCCTTTCCGGCTTCCAGCTTGTGTGTGGGTGGTACAACATCACAGATTTCAGTGGGCAGTGCCGAGGACAGATTAAAGTAGCCATTTCACCTCTCCAAAACATAAATAATCTCAAAGAAGAAAGACAGGCCAGGGCCCGAACCCAGCCAGAAAGTTCTTCTGTAAGTGCTTCCATTTCCTCCCCTCTGATATTTAATCAGATTCCTCCTAATTAGCACCGAGTCTCCAGGTTTCTGAGCAAATTCACAGCATTCTCATGGGCCAGTCTGTGTAAAGGTATCAGAAACACTTAATTCCTTAGGAATTCTGCTCCATGTGTCCATGGGAGCTGCACACCAACACTAGTTACAGCACTCAAACCAAGTCATGGACATTCCCAGAAGCTTCACTCTGCTGTTTGGAATTTTTTTTAGGATAATAATCTAAATAGTGTGGGTTTGGATGTCTGGGAGCTTGGCATTGTTCTGTTCTGTTTGCTGCTTTGGGTGGCAGCTGATGGCCAAAAACATACCATAAATTCAGCCTTTCATTTCTAATTTGGCAGGAATCTGTTTTTCTGGAAGATTTGTCATTTCTTCTGGGTTTTTCTTTATTCTCTGGACTTTCCAGATACACTGGGGTGTGTTATACACATGTAATGGAGCCTCTATCCTACTTTTCATCAGTTTCCTCTTTGATACATGGGAGGAATTAACAGAAGTGTCTGAAATGAGAGTGTTGTGAAATGGTACTTTGGCCCAGTGCTGGAAAATCCACTGAAAATTTAAAGCTATTTAGAAAATGTGAGTTTTTGTTAGTTCAGCAAGATAATACTTTAATTTTTCTTATTTTCCTGCTGTAGAAGACTCGCGTACAGTGTTCCTCTTCATTCTAGGGAAAGGCAAGCTTTCTACCATTTCCTGGTAATGCTGCAAACTTTTCTAAGAAGATGCTGAATTCCTTGTCAAAGGAAGTGAGTGTTTCTACCCAAGAGTGGTGAGTCCAAAGACCATCAACCTTCTTGATTATTTTCAGGGCTCAGATGAAAAAGGCAAACCCTGTCAAAGGTCTTGTTCTTAAAAACTAGAGGAAATTCCCCTTCCTAGTGAGAGGGCAGCACAGGAGATTGCAATTCTGGGACAGGTTCCTTTCGACACAACCCAGATGTTCTTTTTCTTCTCACTGATATTTTCATTTACACCCTTGTAAATTAGGATTTACATGATGCCATTCCTAAAACTGGCAGGTTCTTCTTCCAGGCTCTGATTGTGTCTATCTTTACTTTTATTTTTAATAAGTTAAGAGAGAGTATTCCTGATATATCCCCTTTATTTTGCCATAAATTCTGCCTATGACCAGTAATGATAGCTGGTAAAATGCTGTAGTATTACATATTCCAGGAGTAAGACTGTCAGATATCCTGCAGTAATTCCTTCTTTCTGTTCCTTAAAACAAGCACCAAATATATTTAACTAGTGATAGAGTGTTTTAATTCATGATTTGTTTAATTAGCCTACAGAGATGATCCTTTTCCCACATGTATCTCTGAAGTTTAGAGGGATCATGGTTCCACCATTATGGGATCTGAGCTAGCATGGGAGCTGTCAGTGGGCATGGAAAATTCCCAGCCACACCATTAACTTGATTTTGGTGTAAATGCCATTCCCATAGACATTTGAAAGAATTAATTGTGGCTCTTTAAAGGATTTCAAGACACTGGATGTTCTTAGTTGGCAGACTCTTCACAATTGGAGATTTCAACCTGTTTTTTGGCGTTAAACATAGGGCTGTTTTTAGCAGGATTAGTACGCCGGGAACACACACACCCCGTCATGAAGAGCACATGCAGAATGTGCGCAGGTTCCATGAATCCCTGCAGCAGGAGGGGAACACGCGTCGGGCAGCGAGGCTGGACTCGGCATCACCGTCATCGCGTGTCGGTCTCCTCACTGCCCTCAGGTAAAATTACAAGGGAATGCCAAGCCTTGGGTTTGCAGAGCAGAGCTTGGAAGTGAAGGATCCAATTTCGAAGGACTGGAGTGAAACAGCATTAGCAGTGTTTCCAAATCAGGAGAGAGTGCCTGGATTTATCTGTCCTGTCACGCAACACGTGCCATGAAGCCAACAGTCCACTGAACTGGTTTACAAAGATAAGCTGTAAGCATTTTTATGGTGTGTGGAGCAGGTTATCCTTTCCCAACAGGATGCATTTCTATTTGCTAGAAGCACTTTTCTCCTGACTGTATTCTAGGTTTAAATCAGGTATAATTTAGAAGAATATTAAAGTCTGTAGGACTGAAAGAGACTTTCTGAGGTGTTTGATCTCTTCCCCTGCTACCACAAGCAATATATCTTAAAATCCTTGGATCTTATGCAGGTAGGAATGCTCAGATTTTTATCAAGCTCAGACACAAAATCAGTTAATATTCTTGACTTTATGACTTGTTGGAAGGTCATCTCAAATCCAACTGCTTTGATTAAATAAGTTTAAAACTAGCTCTTTTTTTAACTTCCAGGCTAAGTTTCATGGCTAATTCAGGATTTGTTCATGAGTGTTATCCTCTTACTTAGAGCAATCTCAACATTTACCTACTGATCTATTTTTCAATAACCTTTAATCTTTTATTTGCATATTTACATGCTGTTGACTAGAAATATACAATTAAAACCCATTCACCACAGGCTTTTTTATCCCATTCTTACCAAATTTCTTACCACTGCTTCCAGAAGAAACTTGAATGAGCTGGATGAGGTTCAAAGATACTTCAGCCAGAAGCTGACCAGGTCTTTTCCTGACTTCAGTTACGGCAACACATCCAAACCAAGCCATAAGGAGCAGGAGAGGGACCATCATGGCTCCATGAGCAGAGAAGTGGACCCCAAAGGATGCCATCTTTTGGAAAAATCCAGTCAGTTGGTGTCTCAGGTCAGCAGTCTAATCAATGGTAAGTTGTTGCTGCGAGTAGCAAAATGACATGGAAATCAATTTAAAAGCTGATGCTTTTAAAATAATTTATCAGAAGAGAGAATAAACTGTAGCTCAGAGCTACAATTGCTGCCAGTGGAAAAGTTACTCCATGCTTTTTCTGCCGGTGGCTCCCTACAGGGAAGCAGCCCTTCCAAGAGATGGAGTTAAAGGGCACATCCCTTTTATGCCAGGATTTGCTGTTCTTGTATCACCACCTAAACTTCTCTTTTATTTTTTTTCTCTTTATTCTTCAAGTTTTGCTCTTTTTATTTCCCTTCTTATCCTTAGTAATTGTTTTTCTGATTCTTTACATGCTTTTCTCTACAATCTGCCTCAGACTCTTCCTTCTCCTTTCCCAAATGCCTCGGAATTGTTTCCCATTTTACCTAACACTGCGAGCTGTGAATAGGATTTGCTCACTAGGAACCAAAAAAACCGTGATTGTGGCTTTTTAAGGAATTTGTAAAATTCCTAGAGATTCTCAGGATTGCATAGATGTAATTAATTCCAATCCCCTTTTCCAGGATCTGTGTTAGGAAACACAGCCCTGCTGTTTGCAGCCCTGACAATTTTACCACCACAGCTGAGCAACAGTGAATTCCTGTGTTACAAATATTTCATTAACAATTGTCTATCATTTGATCCAAGTTGGGAAATTCGACTGGAAGCTGGAAAATATCAGTAACAACTGTGTGCATAAAACTGGAGAACCTGTGGAATTGAAAGGTGGAAAGATTATCCTGCCCACCTTTCCTGTCTAGATTATTTCTTTTTCCTTCTCATGTGCTGTGAACTGTCCAAACTGGATTTAACCACTCCAAAATACCAATAGAATCATAGAATTATAGAATCACAGAAGGTTTGGGTTGGAAGGGACCTTAAAGATGATCCAATTCTTCTACCCTCTGCCATAGTCAGGGACACCTCCCACTAGACCAGGTTGCTCCAAGGCCCATCCAACCTGGCCTTGAACACTTCCAGGGCTGGGGCAGCCAGAGCTTCTCTGGGCAACCTGTGCCAGGGCCTCACCACCCTGACAGCCAAGAATTTCTTCTCAATATCCCGTCTAACCCTGCCCTCTGACAATGGAAAGTTATTCCCCCTTGTCCTGTCACTCCATACCCTTGTCCAAAGTCCTTCTCCAGCTCTCTTGGAGCCCCTTTAGGCACTGGAAGGGGCTCTAAAGTCTCCCCAGAGCCAGTATTTTGCCTTTTTCATTGGGATTATCTGGAGAAAGCCAAAATAAATCAATTGTAAGCTGAATTGTTGCTCCATGCGTTCACTGATGCTGTTTTTTGTTAACCAGACTTACAGACCATAACTAAAAATAGCAAAGAAGCTTCTGATGTGCATCCAGACAGCAGCAGGAAGCCAGGTGCTGTGGATGCATCCAGCTGGAAGGAGGAAGGAGCCAGACTCGAAGTCCATCAAGGCCGGCTGGACTTGGACCCGCCCAGAATTTCCAGTGATCCACAGCAGCCGTGCAATTCTGGAAGACCTGTGTTTGAGAGACACATGTTGCACAAACTCCTAGACCCCATTGTCCCTGAAGATGAGCATCCAGTGGATTATATCCAGGACGATGAAGGTGCTTTTGACATCCAGCCACACAGTGAAGAGGAATATGAGGAAGATGTTATAGAGCCACAAACTCTCAATGAAATAACAACCATAACAGACAGGATGAGTTCCTGGTCCAGTGTGATCTCTGAAACTGGGCAGGGGGCTGAGCAGCATTCCGTGGACTCCAGGCCTGGAGATCAGCACTCCATGGATGTGGGTTGTTTCCAAAGGGAAAACAGCAGCACCAGCATCCTGCAAGGGGACAACCAGAGTGAGCTCACCACCCTGAGCCCATCCATGAGCCCCCATGCTGGTGGGAATGGCAAGAGTCCTTGGGAAGCAACAGAAGGCTTCCAAAGCTTCAACAGCGGCATGGAAGCAGCAGAGAAGGAGCCTCTTCAACCTGCTGGACAGAGCCTCTGGGACAGAGCATTTAACTCTGAACCCAGAAAGACGAATGTCGAGGTCCATGCAGGCTCCAAGGAATTACTGCCGTTCCCAGGAGACATGGATTTGATCAACCCAAAAACCAGAGGGAGAGAGGAGGAGGAAAATGCAGAGGATTTAAATGAAGAGCATCGTGACAAGGAAGGAAGTGGTTCTGATGAGAATTGTGTTAGGAGTGTATCAACCCAAGCTGGCTCAGAAAGAAACAGTGAGAGTTTTCCTGATGACGCCAGTGAAGACCCACTGGAAGGGTCAGAAAACTCCATCAAACCAAAAATCACTTTGTATCCTTTTTACTCTTTCCTTAAACACTCCTTGCATTCCCAGAGCGTCTTCCTGCTTACTTAGACTGTCCCTGGCCTCGGGAAAGAGAAATTTACTATGTGGAGCTCTTCCCTGGAAAATGAAGACCCTGTTACTTGTGTTTCACACAATGTAGTGATAACTCTCTTGAAGCTTTTAACCAGTATATTTTGTGATCTTCATTTTGGGTAATTCCAATGTGTCTTCTTGCATTTTTTCCCATGTTGTTTTTCTCCATGTAAAAGAGCTCTTGTGTTTCTTCTGTGTGAAAAGAAATGTGATTTATTTTGCTTTTAAGATACTTCCCAACGTTTCTTGCACAGATCCCAAATCTTGCACTCAGTTCCACTAAGCATTCTTGGAATTTTTGCAGGATGAAGTGCTCTACAGATTTGTGAGGTATTGCTGTAAATCAGGTCAGTGTTCCATGCTCTGTGAGAGAACCAGGCATTCAGAACAATAGAATATTGATTTAAATGAATGAGATTCACTGTCTGGGATCCATTAACAAGCTTGTTGCACATCTGGAGCTGTGTGCAACTACTCGCTGCCAAAGGTTGTTCCTTAACAGCTCTGCTCAGATCTGATCCTGTCATTGTTCCGAACTTCTTCCTCCCACCCCAGGAGATGGAAGCCTCAATGAGACTGCTCAGCACTTCTTCTCATCCTTCCACGGTTCTGAAAGTAAGTATGGGATGCCATTTCCTTCACTGTCAAACTTAAGTCCATTCCTTAAAGCAGGAACAGAAGTACTTCTCTCTTCTTTTGCCTGCCAGTGCTTGGCTTAGAGGTGGTGGCTTCCAAATCATGTCAAGGAGAATCTTTCTGATCCCTTTTCTCTCTGTCAGGATCATTTTTAATGTTCAGTGTTCATAGGTGTGTTGTCTGTGCTCATCAGGATGAAATGAGGGAATTTGCAGCAGGAGAGGCTTTCCTGGAGACGCATCAAGTAACTGTTCTGTGACACAGGGAATAGCAGAATAACTGGCATGATTGTTCCTCCTGCAGCAAAGCTGTGTTTTGCTGAGGTTCACTTTTTTATGTGCATAAATATTTATTTACTGCAAGAGGTTTGTGGCTCAGTCATTTTGAGGTCTACATATTAGTCTTATTTTCAGTACTTTTCATAAAAAAGAGGGAAAGCGACTTCTTACACAGGGAGATAGTGATGGGATAAGGGGGAACAGTTTTAGACTAGAAGAGGAGAGATTTAGGTTGCATATTAGGAGGAAATTCTTTGCTGTCAGGGTGGTGAGGCCCTGGCACAGGTTGCCCAGAGAAGCTGTGGCTGCCCCAGCCCTGGAAGCATTCAAGGCCGGGTTGGATGGGCCTTGGAGCAACCTGGTCTAGTGGGAGGTGTCTCTGCCTATGACAGGAGGGTTGGAACGACATGAGCTTTAAGGTCACTTCCAACCCAAAACATTCAGTGAGTCTATGATTTTATAGAAAAGTTTATTAACTCTCTCATTTTTAAAATCCATCCTCATGCCCCCTCTCAGAGCAGCGTGTGGAAGAGAAGGACCTCAAGAACCGGAAGCCCGAGTCTGATGGAGAAAAAGAGTAAAAAAAAAAAATCTGGGTTTCATGAGGCTCTGCAAAACTCGGACCCCTGGAAGGTGGTCACAGATCCAGGCTGAGGCCTGAGCTGCCGCAGCACCTCCTGAGGTCCCCACATCCTCACAGCAGGAGATGAGACAGCATTTTTGTCTCAAAATGCTGCCAGCCATCCCACCTTACCACTGCTGCATCAGTCTGTGAGGGAAGACTGGGAAAGCAGGGAGTCAGACAAGCCAGAGAGGGGTGGCAGGAGCACTGGAAAAGCCAGGAGAGATGTTTGCCAGCTGCCATGTGAGTGAGAGGAGTCTGGTGATCTTCAGAGAACAGCTCGGATTGCAGCCATGCTGTCACGCTCAGTGTTGGCTGAACTGTGCAGAAACCAAACAGCCCAGGTTTAGAAACTGATGTTCCCAAGGCGAGTTAGAATGAAAACTATGAGAAAGCAGTTTTGGTGAACTCTATTTTACCACTGGCAGCAGCAAATTTTCTTCACACAGGGTGTTTGATGGAGCACAAGGCACAACAGAGTCCTGTCTCAGCAGACCCTCCAAGTGCTGCAGCTAATCCTGGAATGAGGCTGGTTTGAGATTAGCTATATCCAAATAGTGCCTTGCTAATAGTCTATCTAATTATTAATCATTTTCAGGGCTGTATTTCCAGCCACTCAGCTCAGAACTGCCCAGAGAGGGAATTCAAATAAAACTGGTATTAGTGTTAAACCACAGGGTTCCATGAGTTCAGAGCTATTAGATCCTGCCTTATTCTGTTCTGATTCGTCAAGGACACTGTTTCCAGTGACATAAAGGTTCCTTAGAGTGTTCGTTTTGTAGGTCATACAGAGGGAAATCAATGCATCATCTTATCTGGGAGTGATCAACAAACAGCCTGAAAAAGAATCATGGAATCCCAGAGTGGTTTGGGTTGGAAGAGATCTTAAAGCTCATCCAATCTCACCCCCTGCCTTGAGCAGGGACACCTTCCACTAGAACAGGTTGCTCCAAGCCCTGTCCAGCCTTGAACACTTCTGGGAATGGGGCAGCCACAGCTTCTCTGAGCAACCTGTGCCAGTGCTTCACCACCCTTGGGAAGAATTTCTTTCCAATATCCCATCTAACCCTGCCTTCTGGCAGGAGGAAGCCATCCCCTCTTGTCCTGTCACTCCAAGCCCTTGTCAAAAGTCCCACTCCAAATATTTTTTTATTTCTTTCCCCCCTCACCTCTAGGAATATTCCAAAAGGATGAAAAAAACCAGTTTTACTTAGAAAAATTCTTATTTGTGTATAGATAGATTTACCTTCAGTGGGAATTAGACACAACCTTGATCAAATTCACAATAACAGGTTTTATATGTTCTAAAAATGTCGATGGCAGCAACAGCCGAAACATCCTTTTTTGGTTGTGTTATGTCTTCTTGATCTGCTGGGTCTACTTGATTTCCTGCATGGAAAGCAGGAATAGGTGCAACTCCCAGGGGAGGTTGTAGCCTGTTAACACACGTTTGCTCTCCTTCATCCCTGGGCACAAACAAAACCACCAGCAAACCTGCTGAGCCACAGTCCTGAAATATTCCCTGGCTCCAAACCCTACCTTCTCCATGACCTATAAAATGCTCATGGATCTGTTTGCTTTAATCCAGCCCCTGGATAATCCTCAGCTGGTGTCAGTGTCACTGCCATTCCTATAAAAAGAAAAGTGAAGTGTGATCCTCAGTGCACAATCCCTTTCCCAATGGAATGTGGGAGCTTCCTGCCTGAGCACCAGACACTTGAAGTCTGAGAGAGAGAGAGAGGGAGAATCCTGGGGTGGGCTCTGTGTGTGCTCAGGTCAGAGTCTGGATGAGCCTTTTCCTGGGGTGAGGAGTGGTGTAAACACAACATTTTGGATGTGTGCTCTGGAAAATATGCAGGAGGTGAAAACTGATGAGTAGAAACTGCCTGTTCGGTGGATCAAAAGGGAGGTTTGATGTCCAAAAAAAGAGCAATGGAGCTGGGGAAGAGTCTGGAGCACCGGGAACAGGGGAACTGGGGGGAATTCAGCCTGGAGAAAAGGACGCTGAGAGGGAACCTTCTTGCTCTTTCCAACTCCCTGACAGGAGGATGGAGCCAGGTGGGGGTTGGGCTCTGCTCCCAGGGAACAAGGGACAGGACAAGAGGAAATGGCCTCAAGTTGTGCCAGGGTAGTTTACGTTGGATATTGGGAAAATTCTTTCCCTAAAAGTGTTGTCCAGCACTGGCACAGGCTGGAGTCCCATGTGGATGTGGCACTTGGGGACATGGGTTAGTGGTGGCTTTGGCAGTGCTGGAGAACGGCTGGACTCGATGATCTTATGCATCTTTTCCAACCTCAGCAATTGCATGATCCATGACTCTGGTTATCTGTGCGAGCTGGGAGTGTTAACAGTGCTTTTAAACCTCTCTCACTTTGATTCATGCCTGTACGTGTAGAAAAGCAGCAAGGAGAGCTGCTAAACCTTTCCCACAGCTGGAAGTTCATTTTTAGGAACATCTTTGGGATAGATACACACATCCTAACACCTCTGCATCCTGCACATTGGAACAGAGGTGTGAAAATGGGAGGAGGTCTATTTTAGCTGCTTCTGTCTGAAACAACATGTTAGTGACATGTTTTTTGAGCACACCTTGTTTACTGACTTCGGGAGCAAACAAACTGCTCTCCTTCACCTTGGTGAGGTCAAATAGCATCAAACACCTGCTCCTGTGTCGTGGTTTCCATTCCTGGAAGTGTTCAAGGCCAGGTTGGAGCAACCTGGTCTAGTGGAAGGTGTCCCTGCCCATGGCAGGGGGTTGGAACAAGGTGATCTTTAAGGTCCCTTCCAATTCAAACAAGTCTGGGATTCTATTCCTCACTTTCAAAACGAGAGGTGCTGGCTCTCCATCCCTGGTTGAGCACGACAACATGTGTGGCACATGGAAAAGGGGAACTGTGAGAGGTGGGAAGTGCAGTTTCATGCACCTCTGAAACAGGGTTAATTAGCAGATTTGGGGAATTTTCTAGAGAGCTGCATAGTGATGAACTCCAGGATCAGCACTGAGTCTGGTTACTGCCCCTCTCCAGCTGCTCCTGATGTTTTGGCTGTTTGTGGACACATGGGCAGAAAACAGTGTGGGAAGAATGAGCTACTGACTTGGTCTTCTCTGGACAGTCCTGCGCTACCCAAGAGAGGTTCTTTCTGCAGAGAGCAGCTCTCTCTGCTGGTTTTTAAGCTTCCACTGTTGCCAGGTCTGCATTTAACCTCTCTTGGCTCCTGACATTTTGTTTTAGGAAAATCATCCTGGAGAATTGTTAAGAAGAAACAAGAACAAAGAAAAGATTCTCCTAATTATCCATGTATGTTATTTCAGTGTGATAAAATGGGAAGTGTTTTAAAGTATATTTATCTGCACACTGTCACTTGAGCCTGTAATGTACAGTTAACCAAACACAAGGACTCGCTTGTTCCTAAAAAAGCCATTTGCTTCTAAACATCAGAGAGGAGTTCACTGAAACAGAATCCTGGTCCCTCCCTCTTGGGAGGGAGCTGGTCACCTCAAAAGACCTTTCCTGGGACTCAGAGAAGCAGTGATGTAGGTGAAAGGCCAGACTGGTGGATCAGCTTTCCAGGAGCCTTTCCTGGCCCCGCAGCTTCATCCTCTAAAGGCTCCCAGACCAGATCATGGCTTTCTCAGTGCTTCATATGCATGAGCTGGCTCCCGCTGGGGAGAAACATGAGTTTCTTTGTAGCTGAAATTACCTGTCTTTAGTGCTACAGGAACATCTGGGACAAAGCCAGGCTTCTGGGAGGCTGCCAACAAACCACAGAGGAGGTGACACTGCTTAATCCAGGGGTTTTCCTCTTGGGGAATGCTCCTTTGGGGTCCCTTCAGCTGAGCCTGGCTGTTCTGATCCACTTAGATGCAGAGGGGAACCAGGTTCTAAAACATTCCTGTAAGCGAGATTAAGGCACGAACGAGGCCAGATGCTGGATCCCAAAACGATAATTCAACTTTATTTTGTAACACAAAAGAACAGAGAGAAAGAAGGAAAACAGAAAAGTAGGAAAAGCTAAGGGTAACTTAAAAGCACAGAGAACAGGAGTTACCACCACCATGAAGTGCCACTGGCTTGCAAGCTGGTAGATCTCTGCTGGGCTTCTTCCCTAGTTGCCTTGTAACCTCCTAGGAAGGAGCTGAACTGGCAGAGTAACAGTGGCAGCAGCTCCCGCAGCAGTCCTCAAACAGCCCCTGCAGGGGGCATGGCCCTAAATACCCTCACCATGGTAGCCCCTGGATGCCCGCTGGCCAGTTCACCAGTATCCCAGCAAAGGTCACCTGGTACCAAGATGGGCCCTGAGTGTCCATTGGCTGGTTCCCCAGTCTCCAAGCAAGATCTGCCTGGCATACCTTATTTTGGAGAGTAACTCCTGGCCGTGTTCTTGACTGTAACAAGTTTTTATCTTTTTTTGCTCGTCTACCTGCCTCTGCTGGCTTGCCTCCTGGAGCTTTGGCAAGTAGCTCGGCTCCTGCAGCCACCCGGCTGTGGCATCAAGGCTTTTTAGCTCCATGCTCGAGACGATGGAGAAGCGGACTCCATCGTTTAATCAGTCCATTACACTGGCCCATCCCATTTGTCCTGGAATCATATGTTTGGGTTGGAAAGGACCTCAAGGCTCATCTCATTCCACCCCTCTGCCATGGGCAGATACACCTTCCGTTAGAACAGGTTGCTCCAAGCCCTGTCCAACCTGGTCTTGGACACTTCCAGGGATCCAGGGGGAAGCCACAGCTTCTCTGGGCAACCTGTGCCAGGGCCTCACCACCCTCACAGGGAAGAATCACTCTCCAATATCTAAATCTCTCCTTTTTTAGTTTAAACCCATTCGCCGCCTTGTCCTGTCAGCCAGCTTGGATTTGTTGTGCCAGAGCATTGCCTCTCCACTGCAAGGGGGTTTGGTCTTTAGGGTTCTGCAAATTAAAGAAATTAAATAATTGAAAGCCAAAACACAGGAGTCAGATCCCAGTGACTACACCAGTGTCATTCCTTTGGCTTCACAGAGAGAGGCTTTGGCTGAGGATGGACTTTCACAAAGTCAGAGTAAAGGGTTGGGACCTTTCTCATTGTGGTGGTTTTTCCTGTGTATCCAACTGATTTCCCCGTGGTTTGCCACAACCCAAATCCAGATGCTGGCAGAGTTCTCACACCTGATCCCTTCTCTCCACAGGAGAGAAGGAGTGGAGCAGTGCCAGGGGGGATCCCGTACCGAAGGCCAAATCATCCCAAGCCCACACCCAACCTCTCAGAAGAGGAAGCCCAAAGAATTGCCAGGATCTTCTCAGCTCAGCTCTCCAAGAAGGAATAGCATTCATGAGAGACCATCCACAGCGGAGCTTCCCGATCCCAACCTCTGGGTCCTCCAGTAGAGGGGAGGTGAAAGCCACAGCTTTCAGGCTCTGCTTTTAGTTTGCCTAATTGGTTGGTTAATTGGCATCCCCTAATTAGAGGGGCTTAAAGCCTTTGATCACCCACAGGGAGCTGCAAGACCATGTGTCTTGCAGGGGCAGGTCCCCGAAGAGATGCACCCCTGTGGGTGACCCATGACCTCTCCACATTGTCTAATTTTGGGATGTATTCCTGTGAAATCACCCTTTCAAAAATAGCTGGTGGGCAGCACAATTTGCAGTTTCTAGAGATGCCCAAAGTCCTTGTGTGAACACAGGCCAAGGGCACTGTAAAACGCTGCTGGGTGTACAAAAGGGGGGGGACTAGAAAGATGAAATTTTTTTTAGCCTAAATTATTTTTGTATATTTTTATGTCCTGCACCTTTTGGAGAACAGACTTTGATGCCAACAGAGCTCAGTTATTTTTGTACTGCTCTCTTTCTAGTGTTTGTGTTTCAATAAAATTCCCCTGGTTTCTTGTCAGCTAGTGCAAAGTGTCCCCCTCAAAAGGGAATAGGACTCCTTCTTCCACAAGCTTCCAGGGTAGAGAAATGCTGCTGGAAGCTGGGCTGGCTGGGAACACATGGAAAGGTCACTGCTTTGCCAAGGAACTCAGTATCACTGTGCAGCACAGCTGCATGGGACAAGTTGCTCCCAATTCAAGCTGCTTTTCAAATCATACATGGAATTCAGGGTTTAAAGGAGCCAAAGGATCAGCAGCCCACTTCCTCCTCCCTCTGTTGTGTTGTTTTTCCCAGGGGACACCCTAAATGTGTAATTCACTGCTGGCACAACTTGCCTGTGATCCTGGCCCCTTTGCCTCCTGCTCTTACTTGGTCGGGATGAGAGGTAAACATGCTCAGTGTCCCCTGCAGGGACAGGAGTGATGTGCAGGCTGCTTTCTCCCAGTTGCATTCCCAAAAAAACCCAGGCAGGATGCCAGCTGGGCTGGGAACACTGTCACAGAGGAGGTGACAAGTGTTGACCCCTTGGGTATGAGATAAACAGCACCTTCCTCTTGGGTTTAGGTCAGCGGCACAGACGGGCAGGAAAATAAGGCAGGAGCCAACTGGAAAAGGGTGTCAGTGCCAGGCAGCTTTTTCCTGGAGCTCAAGGGATGGAGCAAAAGTGGTTTCAGGGCATCACGACCACTCAAAGTCCCTCTTATGCGAGGCAAGCTCAGGTGTGAGCATGGAGGTTCCTGGCACATCCAGAGGGATGTGGCCCATCCCTTCAGGCTTTGTGAGTGTGGTACTGAGGAACACTAAGGGTTAAACACATGAAGTTTTTAAAACTGGAGTTAAAGGGGCATTTTTGCACTCCACCTTGGCCTCCAGCCTCTTGTCTGGAGCCTTGTCCTCCCCAGAAGCCTCAGCCCCAGTGCCCAGCCACGCTCTGAAGGGCGTTGTGGGGATGGTGGTTTTTTTGGGCGTTTTCTACATCTCATTCTTCCTAGAGCACTTTTAGGTTAAAACCTGACATTCCTCCCCAATCCCTGCAGTCCCAGTGGCCACCTGGACATTGCTCGGTGCTTCCCCACAGCATTGCTCCAATGGGTGCTGGGGATTTGGGCAGGATCCCTGCTTCCCATGCCTGAGCCCTCGGTGTGGGCAGAGGGTTGAAACAACAACACTGTCATGGGTACCAGATGACCCCACTCCCATCAGCTCAAATGCCACAGGGGGAACTCAGTTTCCCTGTCACCCGATCCAATCCGTGGCTGCTGGAATGTCATCCTGAGTGCTATATAAGGGTGGGGCCAAGGAGTTGCTCTCAGGGTGCTGCCTGAGCAAGGCAGGAGCCAAGAAGCGGTGCCGAGGTCCCTACGGTGAGGCCATGGGGGGGACACGGGAGAAGCTCTCACTGAGCAACCCCCGTTATGGCTGGGGCGGGATAGGGGAGGGTGGGAATGGGTGAATCCCATGCTGAGCAAGGAATGGGTGAATCCCATGCCTCAACTTCCCCGGGGATGCAAGTGAGGAAACAGGGCCGGATATGGGTTTTGGGGTTGTCCCAAGCCAGCAGAAACCACCCCGGCACATCATCACCTCCATCACCAAACCTGCGTGAAGCCCCATCCGTCGCAGCATCCCGGATCCCCCACAAACCCCTCCCCTCCTTCCAGCCCCTCTGCCACCATGGTGGGTCTGAAGCCCCCCGAGGTGCCCCCAAGCACCGCCGTGAAGTTCGTCAGCGCGGGGATGGCCGGTTGCATCGCTGACCTCTGCACCTTCCCCCTGGACACCGCCAAAGTGCGCCTGCAGGTATGACCCGCCGGGCCCCCAGAATCCCACGGGCAGAGGGAACACCCTGCGACAGTGGGACTCCCCATGCCAGCTCCACCCCACAGCTGGCATTTGGAGGGGAATGGAAGGCACAGTGACATGGTTGGCACCCTGCAGATCCAGGGCGAGGTGAGGATCCCCCAGACCACCAGCTCTGTGGAGTACCGGGGTGTTTTGGGGACGCTGAGCACCATGGTGAGGACAGAAGGACCCCGCAGCCTGTACAGAGGGTTGGCAGCCGGGCTGCAGCGCCAGATGAGCTTCGCCTCGATTCGCATTGGGCTCTATGACTCCGTGAAGCAGCTCTACACCCCCAAGGGTGCTGAGAGTGAGTGTTCAGGTGGTCCAGACATCCCTGCACCCCCCATCCCAATGCACAACCCTACCCTGGAGGGGCACAGCCCACCCTGGGGTGAGCAATCCACTTGGAGGGGCGCAAACCCCCAAGATGACCCTTGGTGAAGTGCTGGGGTCCCCACTTGCCCCAGGGTCCCCCCATAGCCCAGGGTGCCCACAGGGCTGAGGATCCCTGCAGGTCCAGGGTTCCCACACAGCCCAGGGTCCCCCTTGCCCTGGGGTCCCCACGGGGTTGGGGTTCTCACAGGGCCAGGGATCCCAGCACCTGCCTTCTCCAGACACAGGCCTGGCTGCGCGGCTCCTGGCAGGCTGCACCACAGGGGCCGTGGCTGTGGCCTGTGCCCAGCCCACCGATGTGGTCAAGGTCCGATTCCAAGCCAACGGGGCACTGCTGGACGGGGCCCGCCGGTACAGTGGCACTGTGGATGCCTATCGCACCATCGCCAGGGAGGAAGGGGTCCGTGGGCTCTGGAGAGGTACGGGGGAAAGGGATGGGAAGGGATTGGATGGGAATGGAAATGGAAATGGGGAGAGGAAGGGGACAAGGATGGGGACAGCAGGGCTGGGGCACCCGCCCAGGGTGCTCCAGGAGGAGATGTGACCCCCATTTCCAATGCCCCCCCTCTCCTACCCAGGAACGCTGCCCAACATTGCCCGCAATGCCATCATCAACTGCGGGGAGCTCGTCACCTACGACCTCCTCAAGGATGTGCTGCTGCGGACGGGGCTCATGGCAGGTGAGAATGGAATGGAGGGACACTGCTGGGGCCTTCCCTGTCCCCACAACATCCAACCCCAGCTCTTCCCTGCCTTTAGACAACATCCTGTGAGGGATGATGTGGCCAGGGCCCTCTCTGTCCCAACAACATCCAACCCTTGGCTCTTCCCCCTGTTTAGACAACGTCCCGTGACAGGGGAATGCGGCCAGATGCTATCCTTGTCCTCACAACATCCTCAATGACATGAGGGGGGATGCAGCCAGGCACCATCCCTGTCCCAACAACATCCAACCCTGGCTCTTCCCTGCCTTTAGACAACATCCCATGAGGGGGGACATGGGCAGGGCCTTCCCTGTCCCCATAACATCCAACCCTGTCTCCTCCCTGCCTTTAGACAACGTTCCATGCCACTTCGTGGCTGCCTTCGGCGCTGGGTTCTGCGCCACGGTGGTGGCATCACCAGTAGATGTGGTGAAGACACGGTACATGAACGCCAGCCCTGGGCAGTACCAGAATGCCCTGAGCTGCCTCCTGGCTCTGCTCAAGCAGGATGGCCTCGCCGGCCTCTACAAGGGGTGAGTTGGGAACACCCCAATGAACACCCACAAACTCGCCGTGACAGCCGTGCGGCCATGCGGCACTGAACTCCAGATATCCCAACCCACGAGCGGGGCTTTGGGGAGGGGATTGTCCCTGGTACATCCTCTCCAGTGTTGCTTTTCCCGGCACAGATTCATCCCATCCTTTCTGCGGTTGGGCTCCTGGAACGTGGTCATGTTCGTGTCCTATGAGCAGCTGCAGCGCGCGGCAGTGCTGGTACGGCCAGCCCTGGCCTGACCCCACTCTGGACCCTCTCACCGTCCCAGAGAGGCTCAGCATCAATTATATTAATTGTGGAAACGCCGGGGAGCAGCAATGCCACTTCTGGAGAGACAGAAGGAGAAACGACGCTGTTTGAGGAGAATTATGGGAGAGTAGAAGTTTCCAGAGAGGAGTTTTAGGAAGTAAGAAAAGAAATGTTTCTAGGTTTTCCAGCTGGGAAGAGCAGCGCTTCCCAGGGGCAGCGGTGCGGGCAGGTGGGACCAAACTGAGAGATGGGGGCTGTGGCAATTCCTGTTATTCCTTATTGGCACTTCCAATAAACCACCCCTATGGGGTCTGATCAAGCTGATTTTCTCTCTCACTTCTGGTGCAGTGAATAATTCCCCATTAACCTCTAATTATTCAGGTCTGTCACAGTCACCAACACCAGCTGTCACAGTTTAAATTCTCTTGTATTTTTTCCATGCCACCATGAGGGGGCTCTCGCTGACAGAGGCGCAAGGCGGGGCTCAGTAGCCCCCCCACAAACCCAAGCAACCGCCTGAGGAGGAGGGTGCTCCTCGCCGTGCCCGGGGCGCCGGTCCCGAGTGGGCGGGGGGACCCCTGGAACAGATTCTGCGGGAACCGCGTGAGAACTGGAGGCATTAAAGCGCCTCTCTCAGCTGCGGGCTGGTTGCGGGAGCTTCCGCCGGCTCTGCTCGCCCGAGCACCTGCGGGCTTCCCGGCGCCCTGCCCGGGCCGGCTTTGCCGCGGCCCCGTTCCTTCCACGCCGGGTCTGCAGCCGCCGGTTCCTGCCGGTTCGCCGCGCCCGCCGGAGCTCCCCCGTTTCCCGCCGTCCCGCGCCTCCCGCTGGCCCCTGCCGTTTGGATCTACCTGGAGGCTGCCAGGGGTCGTCACAGGTTATTAATGAGTGTGGCAATAATCAGGGCAGGATTTTGAAGCTTGCCACGTCCATAGCCAAACCTTATCCAAAGCGAAAGAGACCTCGCAACTGGTCAGAGGAGGTGACCCCCATCCGCAAGCCGGTGTGAGCATTTCCTGGAATGAAAATACGGAATATGGGTTTCTGTCCCTGATAATATGATGATTCAGAATAAAACAAATCTTCACAGGTTTAAAGATAAGAATCCAGTTCTTACCACACCAGAGAAGTGTTGGGATCAGAAGGCTCATTGAAAACCTTCTCCATCAGCAAAATACCCTTTTATAGAAATATCCTTTAATTTTTAAAGCGAATATCCTTTTATTTTGGGATCAGTGGGTGAGCTTATCTTCGCTTGGGAGTGTTCTCCCTTCTTGTCTCCTTAAACATACCAGAAGCAGCGTGATTCCTGATCTTTGGAATCCTACCTGCATCCCAGCAGAAATATTTCAACATCTTTAATGAACACGGAGGATCAAACCTTTACCTGGGGTCAATCCCTGCAATCCCACCTGGATTCAGTTTATAATGGCTTCGGGAGAGGGTTTTTTTTTCAGGGGACTGCACTTTATTTTCCTCCTGGGTGTGGAGAGAAGGTCTTCGGATTTTTTTTTTTTTTTTCCGGCCGGGTCATTTTTGGGTTCTTCAAGCCCCGAGGGAGGTCCCGGTTTCGCCTCTGCCCACTGCCTGGACGCCTCCTGGGAGCTGCTGAGGACTAAAGGAGCTCCCATTCGTCCCCCGCTCTCCCCGCTTTTCGCTGGACGGACCGGCACCTCCGTCCCTTGCCGGCTGCCGCCTCCAGAGCCCGGGGCTGGCGCTGCCTGCGGAGGGGCTTCAGCCGCCCCCACTCTGCGATACAGCCAGATAGTCCCTGTGGGGGGCTCGCCCTGGGGTCTCGGCCCAGCTGCCGCGGCTGAGACCCGCCCTTTGCCGCGTGGGCTCGGCTGGAAGCGGGAACCGCTCCCTCGTTCCCCAAAAACCGGCACCTCCCGGGGCCCGGCAGCGCCCCCTGCTGGGCGTGGCTGTAACTGCGCCGAGGGGCGAAAAGCGGCTCCTTGTTTTCGGTGGGAGTTTGGTTACGGGGCTGCTGCTTGTTTTGTGGTGTTACCTATATATATATGCGTATTCTTTACTAAAGAGCTGTTATTTTCCGCACCTTCTCGACTGGAGCCTCTAATTTCGAAGTCATAGTTACTCAGAAGGAGGAACTTGTTTTTTCTTCTATCTCGCCCTTCTTAGCAAACATTTTTGTCTCGTTAAACTAAGACAATAGGTCTAGGTACTTTCCTTTTCCCATAGATGGACTCTCACCTGCTCTTCACTCTCACAGATCTCACTTGCTAACCATAAAGAGTCCAGCAGCTGAGCCCACGCCAAATGTCCGAGAAGGAAAACTCACAGCTGATTTTACTCTTTCCCAGAAACCAAAGACACTTCTCACCTATTCCTACCATCCAAACTCTCAATCTTACAGCCTAGATCGAAACTGAGCAGTTTCCAGATACAGCCCAAAAAAGAGAAGTGTGCCAAGAGAGAAAGCTTTCCCTGACCTACCCCTTCTAATTGCAAATTTCGAGGCACTCCTAATTAAGTGACAGTCACTTTCCCCTTGCAGCCTTTAAACTGTACACACCCCACATTGCACTGCACAGGGAAAGAACAGGCATGGGCTCAGCTGCTGGACTTCTTAGGGTTAGCAAGTCAGATGTGCAATAGTGCAAGAGAAGGTGAGAGTCCATCTTTGTGAAAAGGAAAGAGCAGAGCCCCAGGGTGTAGTGTGTAGTTGAAAGGCTGCAAAGAGAAGGGCTAATCCTGTAACTGGTTTTGCCTTGGCCTGTTTTACTCTACAGGAGCTGTAGTAGACACTCTGGACTCTACCAGACTGAAAGTGCTTCAGTGTACATCTACCTGAGAAGAACATGCAGTGCAGAGTGGGATGAGTACAGTGGGTTCCTCCACGAACTTCTCCCTCAGACCACCAGAGACCCCTTGAAAAGCCAAACTGTAGCAGGTAAGGAAGGAAAGACACCTCTGCCTGACCTGTTAGGGACAGCACAGATCCTGCTGGTCCCAAGGATTGGGAATGTGGTGGGAGCCAAAAGCACCTTCCCCAGGCCGGAGAGTCTTTCCTAAAGCACCATCTCTGGGAAGCAAAGGGTTACGGAAGAAAAGGAGGGGTTACTTACAACAATAATCATAATAATATTGGGGAAGAGCAACAAGTCCAAGGGAGCAGGAGGGATGCTGAGCTTCAAACAGTGTTTGAGTGAGGCAGAATCTCCTGGGATGTATAAAAGACAGCTCCAGGTCTGGGATTACAGGTTCAGTGCAAACTCCTCCTGTGCACGCTCTGTATTTGCCTCCTGCTGGCACTTGGCACCTTGGGCATGTTTAGGTGCAAGTGCACTGGTGCACTTGAGGGATCAGGAAAATTGGCACTAAACCACTTCGCACAGGGCTGACTCTGAGCTCTTGCTGGGGAAAGCATGTGGCACCTCGGACGTTTCAATAAAACCAGTTTCCATTAATCAAAAAGACGTTAATTTGGGCTTGAAGCCAGACTGGTTTCAACATCGCCTGGCCCCTCTCAGCCCCCCACTGATAGATTTGCAAATAGGGCATTGTCCTAATGAGTTGCTTGGTCACTTCCAGGGGAACGTCTTCCTACACCCTTAACCAAAGCAGTCGTGTAGGACAACATGGGCTGTTTGTGGAAGGCCTGATTCAATTGGGAAAAAAAAACCTAAACAAACAAAACTGCCCCAAATTTCAGGGTGAAAACACAGTGCTGCTTTAATAGGAGCAAACACAAAGTCTGGCACCACGTTTCCTCTTTATTCCTGGTGTCCTGGAAACCCACAGGGAAATACAATCCCTCAGACCCTGCATTCCTGAACACGAGGGTAACTGGAGTTTTAACCAGATCCCAGTGACCTGTACAACTGTGTGGACATGCGCATAAGCTCATCACTCCATCCAGCCCATCCCTCATGTCCAAGAAGTCCCAAAGAAGACTCCAAAAAATCCCAAATCCTCCCAGTCCTCCACTGCATCTATGCTGTGGCCAATGCCTGCAGTAAGCCCAGCTCAAGACTGTCACCCAACCCTGCATCAGATCCATCCCTGGGAGAGCTGGAAATACACCAAGAGCTCGGCTCCCTGGGGTCCTGAACCCTCAAACCAATCCTCAGACTCACAAATAATGACCGACCTGCACCTCTCAGCACAGCCAAACACCACAGCTCTGTTATCCCAAATTAACCTGGCCATTCACTCCTTCATCTCCTTCATCTCTACCATTTTCCAGCAGACACATGTAGGGCCAGACTGGAGTGTAAAAGAAAGCCATTTCCCAGGGAGTTAATCCCAGCAGACAGGAAAAGAGAAACGTGTCCCTCTGATTTACCAGCCACCACAAGCAGGGCCAGGTGCCCTCCAGTGCAGGGCTGGAGGCTGTTGGGTTTGGCTGCTTAAATACTAAAGCAGTTGGCATTGCTGGGCTGAATTGAGATCCCTGGCTGACCACACCCTGCCATCCCTGGAGTCTCTTCCACTATCCCTGAGGCAGGAGCAGCAATTCTACCTGTTGCTGCTCCCAGCTGTAGCCCAGCACTTTCCGTCCTCCCATTATTTGAAAGCCCCTGGAGCAGACTGTGCACCTGGAATTCCTCAGGAACAGGGAATTGTGCATTTTACATAAAATAGAGGTCCCCTTCAGTCCAGCCCAATTCCTGCTACAATTCCTGCCTTTTTTGATCTAACCCTTCTGTTTTCCTAACACCTCCTTCTTGAGCCTTTTCTAAGCTGTGTCCATTCCTCACAGGACTCTGCTAGGACATGAGAGCCTGAATGTGCCCCCAGTTGGGATGACAAGTTGCCATCCTGGTTTTAATCACACTCTGTGTTCCTTTGGGATTCCTGCAGCATGGCCCCATTTTTCTTTACATCCCAGTTAGCTTTTAAAGCAAAAAATCTCCCTCAGGGACTGCATCCCGTTTTTTCCTGCCTCCTACAAAATGACACTGACTGTAAAATTGTGTTGTATTCTACAGACCCATTTTCTGGTTGTTTTCCCCATTGTCAGTTCCTAACGAGGCTATCTGTGATTGCAGAATCTCCCAGGTCATGGGGTCACCAGGAGTCAGTCAAATTTACCCCAGTTTTTCAGGATCATCACCAACATGTGCCAACACAGTACTGGAGGGCAATGTCACCATGATGTCTCCATGATGCCATCCCAGACCTGGGATTGTGGTCCCAGAGGGTCCCAGTTCACAGTTTAGGAGGTACAGAAGGGTCTGGGGGGCACCTGGGGGGTCCCAGAGGGTATTTTAGGGTCCCCAACCCATATCTCCCTATTGTGACAGACAGGCAGGAGCCACGCCCCCATCACTGTGGATTTTTCTCTAATTATTTTATAACGAGGAGTCATTAACAAAGCATTGGGGAGGAGTGTGTGGGGCACCCTATAGGGATGTGGGCCCCCCAGAAGGACACCCTCCAATCCACCTAGGGGACCCAGGGTTGCCCCATAGGGATGAGATTATATAAATTATATATGACCCCCTACACAAAATATATATGCCTCATATGCCCTGGGGGGTGTGTCAGGCACCCCTATAAGGCCCAGGGCCCCCAACCCCATTAGACTTGGGGGGGGGGGGGGCAGGTACCTCCTAACCAAGGAGTTTGGGGTGTCCTGAGAAAGGCTTTGAGAGGCACTGAGGGATTTAGGGTGGTCATGAGAGGGCATTTGGGGAACATAGAGGGGTTTGGGGGGTCCTGAGAGGGGATCTGGGGGCACAGAGGCTTCGAAATGGGCCTGTTAGGGTACTTCAGGGGCATAGAGGGGTTTGGGTGTGTCCTGAGCAGGAGGGTTGGGGGAGGCTGGGGAAAGGGACAAGAGAGACTGGAGGTATATGGGAGAGATTGGGAGTTGGAGAGGGATTTTATGGGAGACGTGGGGAGGTTTGGAGCTCCCTGTGAGAAACAGAAACCCAATCGGGCAATTTCCAATCAGAATTTTATTATATGATAAAAGCAAATTCAGCGCTGGGTGATCAGGGAAGGGGTTCAACAACTCCCAACGCCTGTCACACCCAAAAAGTACAGTTGTTCTACATTTATTCCCACTACTTCATGCATATTCATTATACCTAAGCATAAACATTACACATTGTTAAGTCAGATATTCAACAGATGCTTTCTTAACAAGAATGTTATCTATAAGCATCCATAATATATTGTCAAATCAGACATTCAGCAGATGTTTGCTTGCTATCTATACAAAGTTATAAATTTCAAGAAAGGTCCTATTATCTATCTAACTAAACAAAATTGTCTCACTATAAATCCTACACAAGGTAAAAGGGAGGTAACTTGTTTTATCTCTTTATAGGGGCCCAATTAAGTTTTACGACTTGTTTTTCTTTTCTCTCCAGGTCATATTGAGTTTACACTGTTTCCTCTTAATCAGCTCGAATTATTTTCTCAGTTTATCACATCCCTGAGTGTGTTTTGGGGGTTGCAGGGTTTTGGAGGTCCCTGACCTGTTGTTGCCTCCAGTGCTGGCCCTGGTGATGGTGCAGGACAGCTCTATGGGGGGGATCTGGCTGCACCCATAGTGTTATTCTGTTTCAGGAGCCCACATTCAAAATTTGTATGGCACCTGCAAATAGAGTATGTCAGGGGGTTGCTCCCACACTGGAGATGCCAGGACAAAAAGCTGGTCTTTACATCCCCTGGGCAGCCTCTCATCTGCACCAACAACACGAGCGCCAAGTTCTTTCTTTGTGTAAATAAATGTACTGCCATAATTTTTTGCTGTCCTTTTATTCTAGAACCTTATTTTTGGGAGCAGTGGCTTGATGACTCAAATTGGGAAGGGGACTTGTGTAAGGAATTAATGGCATTTCTAGCTGGGAAGAAAAGTACAGATCCCCAGTGTTAGGCTGTGAGGAGTGGGGTAGTCCAGCAACTGCTCCTGTCCCGGCACATTTTTCTGTGCAAGATGTAGATGGAAACTTTTTGGTTTAGTTTTTTAGATTGAGAGAATGTGATGGTGTCTATAGCTGAGAGGGAAAATAGAGGGAACCAGGGTGTTTGCTGTAGTGTACAGGCTGCAAGAGGAAGGTCAAGGCCAGCTTTTTGTTCCAGGACCTTTTGTGTGGGAGCAGCTGCTGGATATTTTCAGTTTTGAAGCTAGGCTCTGTGATAGTGAAAGACTACAATGGTACAGAGAGCTGAGAAGCAAAGGGCAGAGCTCCAGGGGGTGTGTGGTGCAACACAAGGGATGCAAATTCATTGTGGAGCCAATAAGATCTGAGCACCTAAAGGTGCCAGGAAAGAAAGCTGTTCCTTCCCTTTACCTTCCCTGGGCAACCTCTCATCTGCACCACCAACACTGGTGTAGGTGCTTTCCTTCACAAGGAAAAGCACTGTCATCCACTTTCAGGAGGCCAACTTTGAAATTTGAATCTGTGCTCCAAAATTTAATACATCCAGAGATTGCTTGTGCTGGAAATTATTAATAATTATTATTGTATTTTAGTGTCTTAAGTCTTGCTAAATACTCAGTGAAGTCAAGTGGAAATAATCTTAAAAGGAATAGTTAAGATCACTTCCAAAGGGGTGAATTGTTGGAAATGATACAACTTTCCCAAAATTTTCATTAGTGGTAGCAGGTAGCTAAGTTCTTTTCCTCTTACAGACTCTTGTCGATTTGATCTTTAAATCACCAAAGCTTTGAGTTTCTCTGGATTGTAGCTATTGAAACTCTAATAATCTTCAATAAACAAAGCTTGATGGAGCTGAGGATTGAACACCTGGGATCTTAAATTTATGGTCCTTCAAAGACACGTTGGAGTAAACAGAAGATTCAGAGGGCAATAACAAAGACATTACAGCCTGCAAGTTGGAGACTCTCTAAGGAAAATGATAAGAGGACCAAAGAATGAGGACCAAAATTAGTCAGTGAAGAACAGAATACTAATTAAATGAAGAGAATCGGGTAACTTAGAACCAATGAACATTAATTTATTTGCTAAAATGTATAAATACATGAAAAGTCTTGAAAGGGTCATAGGTAGCTGGAATGATTCGCTACCTGTTTCTGGCCAGAATAAAGTAATGCCTGGCTCATCAACACTTAAAAGGTAGTGCTGGAGGGTTTCATTTCTTCCCGACTATTTTCAGTGACAGTGGGATTGCTGGGGTGTCCTGTGCAGGGCCAGCAGTCGGACTGCGATGATCCCCGTGGATCATCCTTCAAGCTCAGGGCATTCCGTCATTCCATTCCTGCTGCCGGGAAGAGGCCGGCTTTAGGCGGCTCTCCGCGCTCCCACCCGACCCGGGGCACCCGGAGCGCCCGCCCTCACAGCCCTGTGCCCGGCGCCCTTCACACAGCGCCGCGTCCCAGCCCCCAGGGCCACTCCCGCGCCTGCCCCTCGGGTTTTGCTCCTCGCACGGAGCACTCGGCAGGACGGGAGGCCCACCGCCTTCACCGCACGGCCGCGCTTCAGCGCAGCCCCGCGGCCGCCCCTCCGCGCCGTGCCCGCCCCCCGCCTTCCGGGGCGGGCGGCGCAGTGCGGAAGGGACGCGGGGCCGGGAGGAAGCGGCTCCCGCCGGCTCCGCGGCACCGGGCGGGGCGGGCGGGCGGCGGCCGACGGTGAGCGGGGCGGCACCGCTGCGGCCGCGGGCTGGGGCCGGGACTGGGCACCGGGGGGGCTTCGGGACCGCGGGGGGGCTCGGGCGGGGGCGCCGCCGGCGCCAGGCAAGATGGAGCAGGCGCTGCCCGCGCCGTGCCGGGGACGTACCCGGGGACGTACCCGGGGATGTACCCGGGGATGTGCCGGCCCGGCGCGGGGAGGCTGGTGGCCCCGAGCCGGGAAGTGCGTGTCCGCCCTGGAGGTCATGGAGCGGCCGGGAAGGGAGGGCACAAACCCCCGCTTCTGCCGTTCGGGAGCAGTCCTCCTTCGCTGTGTGCTTCCTGACCTTCAGCCCTTAAGAATCACGCTGCTCTCGCGTTTGTTTAGTTTCTTGCTGCGTGGGGTGTCTGCTTTTCAAATTATTATTATTTTTAAGGTCTCACCCCCGCGGCTGACGGGCAGCGTCACTGCTGTGGTACTGCGATGTTTCAGCCACTGCAGGGCAGGGTTTAAATCCAACCCAGCGAAAAAAAGGAAAAAAACCCAACCAAACAAACAACAAAACAAAAATAGGTTGACATTTCTGTAAAATCTTTTAAGATGTCTTGGTGGCTTCAGTGTTTAAAATATATCATCTTTCTGTACAAGGTCAGAATTAGTAAAATAGATACAAAAATTGAGGCCTGCCCAGACTTCTGCCCCTCTGCTTTAGGCATTAGTTTATCATTAGCATAGTTGCCACTCTTCCTTCCATATTGGTGGTAGCTGGAAAAGCTTATTTTTCTTTTTTTTTTCCCTAAGAAGAAATCCTATTTACTAAGTATTGTGAAAGAAATTGCTTTAAACTCAAAGAGAGTGAAAAAAAAATTGCTTTAAAGTGAGTGAGAGTAGATTTAGATTAGATGTTGGGAAGAGATTCTTCCCTGTGAGGGTGGTGAGGCCCTGGCACAGATTGCCCAGAGAAGCTGTGGCTGCTCCATCTCTGGAAGAGTTCAGGGCCAGATGGACAGGGCTTGGAGCAACCTGGGCTAGTGGAAGGTGTCCCTGCCATGGCAGGGGGTGGAACTGGATGGACTTTAATGTCCCTTCTAACCCAAACCAGTCTGGGATTCTATGAAATTCTCATTGTCTCCAAGAAGCTGTTAAAAATTTTTAAGGTGTTTCTTTGAGTACGTCTGGCTTTGAAACATTCTTATGTCGTCTTCAGATAATACTTACATTTGTTTTGGAACACGAGATAAAATAAGTCTCATGAGGTAGAAAGAGGGAGCAGGTCTTTTTGTTGTTGTTTGATAAACACATAAAATCCCCAGGAACGACGTGGGTCAGACCTGCTTTGCAGGAGGTGTCTGGAAGCACGGGGAGGTTTCACTAACAGACATCATCTTGTGTTGGACAGGGCTGCCTGTGATCGGGGCAAAATGGCTTTCAGTAAAGGATACCGTGTCTATCACAAGCTGGATCCGCTTCCCTTCAGTGTGATCGTGGAAACTAGGAACAGAGAGGAATGTCTCATGTTTGAATCCGGAGCTGTGGCTGTGCTCTGTAAGTCCATCTGTTTTGATAACTACAGTGTAGAAAGGTGGCAGACTTGACATGGTATAAGCTGTTTATTTGTGGAGTGTAAAGAGGCAACTGTTCTGTTTTCCTATTTGCTAATGGAGAGGGTTGTGATTTAAATGGGAAAAGAAGGAGAGACATTTTCTTACCTTCACCTGTTGAGAGTCTTACACAGTTAATTGCATTTCATCATGCATGTGTATTTTCATGTCCACTTAATTTTCTTCTAATTGCTTCCAACAACATCCGCTTATTTCTTTGCTTCTGAACAACTTTCTTTTGAATATGTGATAAGTCATTGACAAGCTAATTCTCTGTGATGTATTTCATAATAAAAAATTCTATATTCTTAAATGTTACATCATCGTAGTTTGTTTTTATCTCATTTTATTTTGTCCCTGTGTTTTTAACCCATCTTGAGACTCTGTATTGATTTGTCTTGTAATAAAATGAGTAATATTTGGAGCAAGGTGTCTTGCATTACAAAGTTATTTTTACATGTTTTAAGTAATAAATGTATGAAATATTTCCCTTAAATTCGTTAAATTCTGCCCCCTCTTTCCGAATAAATTCTTCCAAATAAATTTTTGTCTTCCCCCCCCCCCTTTTTTTTTTTGGAGGATACTGAGAAGTGCAGATGAGAACCATGAAGCCTCTACATAGGGTTTTAAAATATCGTTTGGTTAGAATTCTTCAGGAAGTCAGAGCACCTGGTTGCACAGGGTTTCTAAGCTTGGTTTTGACTCTTTTGTAGAAAGCTTTCATACCATGGAGGTAGTTTTCTCTTTAGCTGGTGCCTGTTAGAGGCCTGGCTGTGATTGGTGTGGTAGCTGTGACTGTGTGATGGTCTAGGTGAAGAACAAGGGGTGCTTTTCTCCTGTTTTTGTAATTATCTTCTTTTTTTTTCTGATACAGTTTCTTCTTACTATATATTTAAGAATATATTGGCAAGGCAAGGCACTGTGTGGTGTGGATTGGGAGTAAGTGTCCAGCCATAAAGCCACTGAACAGGGTTAGTGCAAGCACTAAAGTGCTTTGAAGATTTGTGGAAAATGTTATTTTAGCATGTATTTAGTAACTGGGGAGCATGCTTAAGCTGCTTAGGGGCCAGTGCCTGAAAAATTATTTATTCCTGAAAGTTATGCTCAAAAAGGGCAGTAAGTCAGTTGCTTTTTATGCTGGGATACACTGCAGGCATCTGGATAAACTTTCTTCCCTAAAAATTAAAAACGATTTCCAAGGTCCTGTACTCTTCTGTGCCTCAGTTTGTTACCAAAACGAGAAAGCAGGACCTGAAGGAAGCTTGAAATCCTCTCTTCTTCTTTGTTCTGTACTTAGTGATAGGATGTTAATAATCTGTAAAATGTTGTCCTTGAAATTCTAATTGGTAGGTTGCAGCATAGCAAACGTTCATACTCAGCTGGAAGTAGTTACTCTGAATATTGTTTTCAGTAACCTTAATCAGGAAGCTGCTTACTCTTTTTCTGTCTGGTACATGGGCACAGTCTCCCAATGAATACTTAGCAGTGGCATTTTGCTTTAATTCTCTTTATTTAATTTGTGTTTAATTCCCTGAATTCTTTAGGTACTGAAACTTTTGCTAGTGGTTGGAAGATGACAATCTTAAACTGACAGCAGAAAAAGCCCAGGAGTTCCTCAGCTCGGGATTTTTTTTTCCTCTTTTTCTGCTTGCTGTTCCTGTCTGGTATAATTTCTTTTTAATACTTATTTAAATGAGTACAATTATTAGTGCTCAGGAAAGATTTGTAAATTGCTACTTCTCCAGCTCTCTTGCCATGCCACAGAACCCAGCCAGAAGATTCCAGTCTGTAGCCAAACTTCCAGCTATTGGTACAAATAAAAGACAAAGTAATGAGAAACTGTTCCTTGGGGAAGATTTCCTGTATGTTTGTAAAATCTGTGTGAATAGACAGAAAAATAGTCCAATCAAGCATATATCAATTTAAATCCATAACAGCACCACTTTAAACTGCTAAAAACTTGTGGGTTTTGCTGATGGTGCCAACCCTTTTTAAACTACAAAAAATTGACAATACTGATCTCAAACTGTAAGGCACTTTTCCAAATATTTTAATAAATACTGGAAATTAAATAAGGTGGTCAGCCTGATCATAGTTATTACCAGTATGTAGAATGTATAATATGTGCACAACCTAGTGAAATGCACTTTACCATTAAAACTGATTCTGTGTCTCAGTTCTGAGGGCCTTAGTGAACTGTACCTCCTGGAATATCCACATATAGAAATTTGGCTTTGAAATGGGCTAAGAGAAAGGACTGAAAGCTTACTGATCCTTTAAATGTCATCTCAAAGGAATCACATCTGTCATTTTGCTGAGGGAAGGATAACTGCGTTAACCTTCATCCGCTGTGCACTCAGTGAGGCACTGCAAGACGATGATTCAGAGGATTTAGTTAGGCCTGGGTATGAGATGCTGCACAGCTCAGATGATGGGTGATTTTCAGTGAGTGCTCTATGTGCTGTTGTTCCAGTCAACAAAGTCAGAGGGAAGCCAGGAAGAGGATTGAGGTGGATAGTTCAGAGTTGGTTGTGTAATTATTGTCTGAATGTGGGAGCAGCCCAAGCCACGCTTCTGCTTGAAGTTCCCCGTGTGGATCAGCTGTGGCCAAAACAGCTGGGCAATACTTTGCATGCCTTTATACATTCAACCCCTCTTTTATCCACACACTCCTAGTACTGTATCCTTAGCCTGAGATACTGCAGTCTGAGGGGGATCGTGCCCAGTTTGTTTCTCAAGGCCTGATGAGAGCACTTGGGTTTAAATGTCAGCACCCTCACTGCTGATTTGTTTAGAATTTAGTGGGAGGATGTTGTAGATCTATTTTTCTAATTTGCCGTATGAAATAGACAGTATGTTTATTCCTTGAAGTAGGACTCTTAATAAGATATTACCTGTAAAGATTTCATTGACTGGGTAGGAGTGTGTTCTCTCTCCCTGTTCCTGCTGATGAGTCATCCCAAAAGGAGTGGGAAGCTGCCTTTACTCCTGTCGCCTGCCAGGCGTACAGGAGAATGTTCTGTCATCTGGGAAAACACTGAGTGGAGAGAGCAGGAGCATCGTGCACATCCTTGGACTCCAGTCCTGTGGTAGAGTTGAGAGCAGGACAGGTGTGAGCAGGAGGCACTGTGCCCACCCCGAGCTTTCTGTGGGGCTGGAGGAGAGCCGTAGTAACCTGTGTGCAGCAGGCGTCTGGTGTTCATGGCTAGCACTGCTACTCGTAACACTTCTTGAAACAAAAATTCTCCCACACATTTAAATCCAAGTGCTTTTACCAGGCCTTGAGAAGCAAGTTGGCAGGATCCCCTCAGACTGCGGTATCTTGAGCTGACCCAGTACCAGCAATGTGTCGATAAAAGAGGTGTAGCAAAAGTAATGAAATGGTTCTTCAGATGGTTAATTTATAAATGAAAGTGGTGACTCCACTCTGATTGTAATGTCACCTATGTGGTAATGTTCAAGTGTTAGTTTTAATTTAAATCCTGAAAGTTTAACCATCCTAATTTGAAAAAGCCTGAAAACTTCAGTCTTAAAAGCACAAAATTAAACTATGTAAGAATAGTCCGTAAGTTTTTTAGATTTTAAACTTTTTGAGGTGACAGTAGCATGAACTTTTTCTTGTCTGATGTAAATGAGGAGTCTTGTGCCTGAAGGAACTGCATATTGTGTCTTTGTTCCCAGCTCAGTCTTATATTCTAGATGGAGGCTGTAGCCACTAACTTGAAATGTGTGGTCATGGCAGTCTGTGAACTCACCGAGAACATAAATATAGAAAGCCTACATGGTGACTTTTAATATGATCTGGGCTTTATAATCGTTAAATTTGCAAAACTAATTTCTAATCTGGAATTAAGCAGAATACATGTTGAACCAAGTTATCCTAAAGACAGGATTGTTGATGAGGTTTCATTTGTGTAAGACTGGGAGGGCTGACATATTGCCTTTAAAATAATTGAATTAGTTACCTTAAATGAGTCCGTGATTTGTAAGGTGTGATTATTACAATGCACATTTAAAAATACTGTGACTTGTTAATTCTTAAGGAATATTGACTTGAAATTATTTTGCTCTTTTTCTGTGACACTGCAAATGGGGCTTGCTGGATTTCTACAAGAACGCATTGCAATTTGACTTGAAAACCACATCAAAAGTGTTGTGATTTTGTGGAGATCAATGTTGGTTTGTTTTGGTTTTTTGGTATTGCTAAATAACAATTGCGAAAGGATAAAAAGTTTTCAATTCTTGGACAAGTAAGGAGAGGGTCAGTAGAACTGCCTTGGGTTTCTGGAGACCAGACTTTGGCCTGTTGAGGCGGCTGTGCAAGGTCCCTTGGGAGGCTGTGCCGGTTCAAATGGAAGAGGATGGGGAGGAGTGTGGTGGAGCTGTGTCTTCTTCCTGATTTCATCTTGGTTTTCAGAAATCTCAAATGCTTTTTCTTGATGTTGTAACACTCCTGATGGTGGGAAGTTCCTTGTTGTGCATTGCCCCAAAAGCAGGAGCCTGGGGGTGGGCGAGCAGGGGCCAGGGCAAGATGGATGAAGGGGAACCCATTTGATGTTTTCCCATGTGAATTTTGACCTTAAAAAAAAAATGGGAAAAGTGCAGGCAATGCCAGATAGAAATACTTATATGGTTTCTGTGGAAAAGCTTTGCTGAATGCATACTGAATTAAGTCCAATGTCACTGAAAAACATCCTTGGAAATGCTTTTGGTTGGTCCTTGGGCACTTTGTTAAGAAAATAATAGTTGACAGGCCACAGTAAGTTTTTCTATTTCCATTTATTTGTTTTTGCAACTCTTTGGTGCTTTGTTAGGGGTGGCCTTTTTTAGTTGTTCTGAGTTTGCAAAGCGCGTGCTACTTAATTTACTTATTAAGGCTTAGCAAGGATAACCAGCATTCTCTGCAATGGAAAAAGAGAATAAATCCATCGTAGACAGGAAGGCCATTGTTCTGAAATGTCATTTAATACTGGCAGGCACCTTTAAGAAAAATACTGCAAGAAGTTTGAAACTAAACCTCATCTTTCATTAACAATTTGAAATGCGGAGGAAGAATGTGGCAGCTCTCTGGTTACCAAAGTTGAGTTTAGAAGAGTACGTTGATATCACTAAACCCTTGCTGAAAAACAGTTTGAAAGAACCAGGTTTTGAAGTTTAGAAGTTCTTTCCAGCCTGGTGGTCTTCTGGTTGAGAAAAACATGGTTTGATGATGCTGACAAAATGTGTTTAGATTGGCTGCAGGTTCTTAACACTTATTCTGGGAGAGGATTTTGGAAATAAATCCTCATGCTGCTGTAACTCTCTTATCTTTAGCATCTGTATTACAGGAATACAGGGTGTCAGTACAAATAGGTAAAGAAACTTCTTAAAAATCCACGTAATAAAACATTGAATAGGGTTAGATTTCAAACTGCAGTTAAATAATTGTTTCATCTATATTGGATTTTCTGATTCACTTTGATTAAGAGAGCTGGCGGATATTTGAACAGAAGGGATAGGCTTGTGCACAGGCAGGGCTATGCTGAGCTTAGGGAATGGTCATTAGGAAGAGCAATTCTAGATAAAATAGAGCTTTTTTTATTCTAAATAACACATAGCTAATGTGAGAGAGAGCGTAGCAGAATGCCAGGGCAGTAGGCACTTTGATTGGCTCTTTAGGTCAAATTCTGACTTTTTTAGTGTCAAAGTGAAAAGCAGATAATTTCTGAGAAAGGAGACAGTGCTGATCATTGGTGACCCAGAAATCTTGATCCCTGTAGATCCACTGCCAAAGCTGGATCCTGCTGCTTTGCAGCATCTCTTACCTGGCTCTGCTGCCAAGCTTGTGGGCCTGGCTTTTTGAGTGCTGATTAAAGGGCTAAAGTGTTACATTAACTCCAGGGTGAGTAATGGCAGATACACTTTAATTTCTTCTAAAATATTACAGGGTGTTTTTTCAAAACTAACTGTGAAAACTGTGTTTTCTTAATCTGAGATATTTCTTTTAATTACCATTTTTTGTGGACCTGCCAGAGTTTTGCTTTTCTTGGAATATATATAAAAATAGTTAAAATGCACTTTTGATAATCTTGTTTAGTTCTTTGGAGATAATGCTGCCACATCGGGGTTTCAATAGTTGGAGAAAAAAGATAATTTTTTCATGAAAAAAGCAGCATTTATAGAATGACAGAATCACAGAATATGAAGTGGAAGAATATGGAAGAGACCCAGAAGGCTTATTGACTCCAACCCTCAGCCCTGCACAGGACCATCGCCAAGAGTCACACCATGTGCCTGAGAGGAGGGCATTCCCATGGATCTTAATTGCCTGCGTTGTAGATTCTTTTTATATTAAGAGATGATGCTGTTAAAAATGCCAACATTCTCCTTTAATATCACTTGGAGTTTTTACAATTTGCTTAAAAACATAGCATGATTGTACTTTGTCATGAGATCTTCCTTTTCCATTATGAAGTGCCATATGGTCATACATTTTGATTTCTTTCCAGAAGTGTCACTTAAACTCTGCTTTTGTAATCCCTTGGATTTTCGGTTTGGAGTGGCTCCTTCTCCCTGCCACAGTGTAGGGGCTTTTACATCATCATATCTTATGTTTTCTCTCCACAGCTTCTGCAGAAAAAGACACAATCAAGAATACCTATTCCAAAGTCATGGATGCATATGGGCTCTTGGGTGTGCTAAGATTAAACCTTGGTGAGTCAAATATGTAAAACTTCAATTTTTCATTTGGGAAAGAAAGCTATGCTGCTCCTGTAAAACTGAATCTTTGTAACAGGAACTGGGCTCGTTTGTTTCTATTTGTTTGTTTTGCTTTTTTTTCTTCGTGGAGTAACTTAGGAGTTTGGAGCACTCCCAGAAATGAGGGAGGGGACAAAAATAACTTCCGTTTTCGCAATCCTTGTTCTTTGCAGTGTAGTTTTGCCTGTTTGTATTTCCTTTTCTTCTGTAGAATTTGGGAACGTGTTCTTGGTGTTGGTTCTTTTTGTACTTTTTTCAGGCAAACGGGTTGTCTGTGTGCCTTTGAGCATGTAAATGCAACCACACCCCACTCCACTGAGACCCATTCTCTTACCTGTGCCCTTTCTTATTTTACAGGAGACACACTGTTACATTACCTGGTTCTAGTAACAGGGTGCATGTCCGTGGGAAAGATTCAGGACTCTGAGGTGTTCCGAGTCACTTCCACGGAGTTTGTGTCACTGCGAGTTGACCCGACAGACGAGGATCGCATTTCAGAAGTGCGCAAAGTCTTGAACTCAGGAAACTTCTATTTTGCCTGGTCTGCAACTGGTGTCAGTCTAGACCTGAGCCTCAGTGCTCACCGCAGCATGCAGGAGCACACCACTGACAACAGGTTTTTCTGGTGAGTTCGTAGTTGTTTCAGCAGGCATTAGAGTAATGAATCCTTCTACAGAAGTTTTTATCCTTGTCTTTCCCAGCTGTCACAGGTGCACCCTTCTCCCACAAATCTTGGTGAGATAGAATAGCATTACTTTAACTCTAAGGACATAAGTATGTTACTAGTGACAGGATGTTTCCATGACCACTTGGAGTTTCTTAATGGGAAGACACAGATTTTCACTGCTGCTATTATACTTTGATCTTAACAGTTGTCGTGATGTTGTGTTTCAGCTTTAGTTCCTCATTCTTCATCAAGTGTGTCAGCTTTTTTAAACGAATGGGGTAATGAAGCCTTAAATGAAAAAAGATCCTATTTTTGAACATTCTGTATTCCAAAATGGCATGGTGTTTATATATAGTTTCTGAGTGGGTTTCCAACGTATGAAAGCACTTCAAAAGTTTTATTTCACAGCACACTGATATTGCTGATTTTGTTGACACAGCAGGTAGGCTCTGCTACAAAGTGCACTTTGCTTGGCTGCTGAACTTGCTATCCTTTTACTGGCTATTTTTGAATAAAGTATAGGTTTTCACACAGAGGATTTTTAGTAAAAGGAATACTACTTTTCCTGTTGATAAGCAGCTTGCTTAATGCTGGAAATACAAGCATGGTCATGGCAGAAGTTCTACTCCCTTCTCTTCAGCTTTTGTTAAAAATGGTCTGTGTGTCCATGAACCTTGGAAGGGCGCTGAAAACTTGGCAGTATCCTGTTAGAACACCTGAAAAGCTACATCCTCCCCCCTCTTTGGTCCAAAATACAAGACACCAAAGCAACTCTGGCATATGAACCAGTGCTTCTCTACTCTTTGCCACTGTTTTGGTAAGGTGGAGGAATCTGATCAGAGTGAAGTATAAGACAAAATACGTGTATTAAGACAGAAAATAACCTCAGGTCTTCAGAAACACTACTCCCTTGATGTAGGTTTATAGGACTTGTAGGAACCTTGCTGTTTGTCTCTGCAGTATATAACAACACTTAACCCTGACATTTATATTTACAGAAATTTGAGAATCAAGTGGCTGCGAATGTATTCCTGGAAGCTTGTCTGGGAGGTGATGTGATATGATGACATATAATGGAAATAATCAATGTATATTGACAAGAATTTTTCCTCTAGCTTTCTTTTGTGGTGACATGAAACTGAATGGTGCTTTATCCACCACGCAAAGTAACCCCGTCATTGGAATTCTGGCTTGCTTTTTCCAGAGTCTATAATGTTTGGCTTCTCAAAGCAAGGCTGAGCAGAGAAGTGTAAAAAAGCTTTGAGTGTTGGTTTTTACTGAGTGATGAGCAGGGGCTATAAGGGTTATTTTTTAAGGTCATTAAAATTCATAGCTTCACTCCATATTCTTATTATGCAAATGTTTAAGCTGTTCTCATGTAAACTTTGCTATTTCAGGTATATTTAAAAAAGAGCTATATCACAAAACTATAGCATGTTTACTTTCCTTTTCTTATTTGTGGTAGTAGGTGTAAAATGTAAGGAGTTAGTAGTGGGCTTAACAGTTTGACCTGGATTTTATTTCCTCCCAGTTATTTCATGATTATTTTGTCCCTGATAGGAACCAGTCGCTGCATTTACATCTGAAGCACTATGGTGTGAACTGTGATGACTGGCTGCTACGTCTCATGTGTGGAGGAGTGGAGATAAGGACAATTTATGCAGCTCACAAGCAGGCAAAGGCTTGTCTCATTTCACGACTAAGCTGTGAACGGGCTGGCACCAGATTTAACGTCCGGGGAACAAATGATGATGGTCACGTTGCTAATTTTGTTGAAACAGAGCAGGTATGTTAAGCTCCACTGCACATTGCTTGGCTGACAAAGCCAGTGTTAGCACGTGTGCGGTGTGATTTTTACTCTAAATCGACAGATCACAAGTCAAGCCTGTAACCAACAGATATTGGAATAGTTCCTTTGGTGCTAAATAAGGAGTCTAAGTAGGTTACATAATTCAATGATCTTGGTTTTTAGTGTAGCTTAGGGTAAGGGCACACGGGAGCCTGGGTTGCAGTAGCTTAAGAAGCTGTTATCCATGAGCTGAACTGCTGTGGGTGGCTGTGCTTCCCTTGAGCCTCCTGAGCTGAAAGTCTTACTGAGTTGTTTAAAACCTCTTACTCGTGGCACAGGAGTTACTCAGGCCCAAATAATAAAAGCCCACTGTATTTCCCAACACATTGTGTGAATCATGATCGTGCGAGGGAGCATGAGAGTGCCACGATTTCTCTTAGGAATTATTCAGAGGGGATAGAGAGGAAAGTCTAGGGAACACAATAAATGTTTTAGCTTTTTTTAGTGGAATATGTAACATGTAAATATATTTTATTTACTCCATGTTTAGTTAAAGCTAAGAAATCTAAAAGATTACACTGTGATCACTATTAACACTATGTGTTTTTTTTTCCTTAACAGGTGATATATTTAGATGACTCTGTGTCATCTTTCATACAGATTCGAGGATCTGTTCCCTTATTTTGGGAACAGCCAGGCCTGCAGGTAAACAGGAGATAGATTTAATTATAAAAGTATTTCCTAACATGTTTAAAAATACAGGAATACAGTAGCCTTTGGGTTCTTCTGCACAGTTCCCTTTCAGGATGAGGTGATTCTTTGGGAGCGAGTTGGTGCTGTGGTGTGACTCACTCAGCCTGCTTCTCTCAAGTCTCTGAATGCTGCTCTGCACACATTTTGAATGTCCATTACTCTTTAGGTGTTTTCTCTTTGAAGTTCTCAGTTTTTCCTGTTTTAATTAGGTTGTCTAAGGGCATCCAAAGAGACTGTTTTCTTCTGAATTGTTCTTGAGGAGAAGTCTTCTCAAGAAGTCAGTAAGGATCAAGAGTTACTGTAATATAATTTCATCCAAGTTTTCTAGAAAGAGGAACTGATTCAGCAGCTACTGCTGTGACACAATTTTTACAGGAAAAGTTAAAAAGAGCTCATGCCTCACGGGGACTCCAGGTTCTTCAGACATATCAGCATTTTGTAATAGAACTGATGAAACATTTACATGCCTTTTACTCAAACCAAGACAAATAATTTAATGTAATTTTCATGTCATAGGTGGGATCCCATCGTGTCAGAATGTCAAGGGGTTTTGAGGCGAATGCACCAGCTTTTGACAGGTGAAAGAACATCTTAGATTTTTGGTAATGCACTACAGATCTCTGGTAAATGCTGCATCACAGACATGGGATGCATTATTTCAAACAGGAGGCTTTGTCTATAAAAATGTGGGATTCAGCAAAGCGGGGAACTCTCTGGTGATCGTTTATGCCTTCGAGTGCTTTGTTGGAAAGTGTGAATTAAATTTATAGTGAAATATTTTGCAGCATCTCAGTCGGCGTTGCAGGTGTTCCTGTTCATTTTCTGCATGCCAGAAGATGACTCTGGAATTTTTCTTCTGTTAACAGGCATTTCCAAACTCTTAAAAATTTATATGGCAAGCAAATTATTGTAAATTTACTTGGGGCAAAAGAAGGGGAGCACATGCTCAGCAAAGCTTTTCAGGTGAGTGTGACAGTTCTCTCACTGTGCATATCCTTGGAGTTTGCTGGTTTGCAATGAAGCTTTTATACAGCCTTTGAAAACCAAACCAGGAATGCTGTGCCCTTGAGCAACTACCACTGGGAGTTCAAATTTGATTTATCATAACAGCACTGCTTAAGATATATAATGTGAAATAAATTGTTAAGAGCTCTCTGTACAATTTGTGCTTGATTCTGTTCAGATTGGTTACTGTGCTGAAAAATTATAACAGCAACATAATGTTGAGGGATTTTCAGTAATTTTCATATTTATTTAAAAATGTAAATGTTTTTTACACTATAAAATTATGCTTTATGATATTTAATACTGTGATGTTCCTTTCAAATATATTTCTCTTGGAATTAATGGATCTGTTCCTTAACATTTTTTAAAAATCACAAATTAATTATCGATTTAAACATGAAAGCTGCTTCATGATTAAAAGGAAATGTTTTTTTCAGAAGATGTTAACTATAAGTGGCCACTTCCATTAATTCCCATTGGTTAGGTTAAAAATAACTGTCATGGTACAGTCCGTAAATACTGACAGTTTGAGGAGTTCTGTCTGAAGCCAGAGAACATGTCAATAGCCATCTGTTATTTCCCTCTCCCTTTTTCCTATTCCCTTTTTATTGTAGTGGTAGAATATCTTAGGGCATTCAGTGGGATATTTGCTGCATCCAGCTCTCCTGGTAGGAGACAGCAGCGTTCCCAGGTGCCCAACCTTTGCCAACAAACGTTGTGTGAACACTTCAGGATTTTTCAGTGAATATTAGGGGAAGTTTTACCTAAGAGAAAGCATGTAATAGACAAGATGACTAATAAAACAGCCTTTAAAACATTTTTAGCCTCTTGTTTAGCTCATACTACTCTATGTTCAGATACTGGTATATTTATAAGTTTTTATTCTCTTTTTACAATACCAGAGCCATTTGAAAGCATCTGAACATTCAGCTGATATCAAAATGGTGAACTTCGACTATCATCAGATGGTTAAAGGTGGAAAGGCAGAAAAACTGCACAGTGTGCTTAAACCTCAAGTTCAGAAGTTCTTGGAGTGTGGATTTTTTTATTTTGATGGAAAGGAAGTGAAAAGGTTTGTGTGTATAACTTCTATATATTTCCTCAAATTGTGTTGCTGGGGTGCATTTCACCCCTTAGCAAGAAGATAAAAGAGACAAAAATTAAGGGGAAAAAAAGTAACTTCTGTTATGGTGTTTTTAATTGTATCCAAGATGATGCTTAACAGCTGAATTATGAGTCACCTATTTTACTCCCATTAAAATTTTTTCTCATTCTGAGTGTACTCTAAAAATCTTCATAGAAGATCTCTGTGAGACATTGAGGGGACAAGAATTAATTTCAGGCCTTTGACCTCATGATTTAGTCAAAATGGTCAATTGTCATTTTTCTTGCCAGATTAAAGAATGAATATTTTTCCGTTTTCCAATATAACGTTCTCTGTATTTCCCTCAGTGATGGAACGCACCATTTTCTGTGTGCTGTAAAAGTTCATGTTCAGTGCAGTCCTTTTCTGAATCTGTTTGCACCTGGGTTCCCCATTTGAGTGGTTCCTTTCTCTCAAACAGGGAGTGAGATGCCTGATTTCTGTCCTGCTCTATACTTCTGTCTTTATTCCTGGAGCAAAGGCCGTGCTTGTCTCAGCAGAAGGGGAATAGGGCTGGAAACAGGCAGCATTCCTGCTCTTCTCCCTTCCACACGAGGTTCTCCCTGAGAAAGAGAGTTGCTGAGTGATGAGGCAATTGTGCCTCATGCACTGGGAGAGGAGAAGAGAGTTCCAGTGCCACTCTGTGCTCTGGCCTGGCTGTGAGATTAAGTCCCCCAAGGACAGGGTTTAGTAGACCTTAATAGGATTAGGTTTAGTTGGAGGGTGCTCAGGTCCCCATCTGCTGCTCGAAATGTCACTGACTGTACTCCAAAAAGCTTTCAAAGCAGTGTGACACTTTGGATTGGGATGGAGATTCAAATAATCACACATCAAAAAGACTGGCAACAGGCTGAAAGCCAAATAGGCCGTGGCTTGTAATGACTTCAAAAATTGCATTAATGAAAGACACGATTCTAATGTTTGTGAGTTCATGGACCATCTCCTTTGGGGAACGTCAGGCTTTTTTTGTATTTCAGGTCAAATGTGGAGATATTAATGCAAAAAAAAAAAAAGTCCTGGAGAAAGTTCTTCAAAACTTTGTGTGGTTTATGGTTAGATCTCCAAGTCCATGTGCTGAAACCGTACTGACTTCATTGGGTGAAGCGTGTAGTGAGAATGACAGAAGTAGGGAATAAGTGGGTGTCATTGGGAGAGTCATAGGAATTTTGTACTTCTGGCCAAGCAAGCAGTGCATGGATGTTGCCTGACATAATCCTTTTAAGAGCTTTCCAGCAGGAATTACTGGTCTGGTCTTCTCCCAAAGAAAGCAGAGCAGTTCTGAGGGCCTGAGGGCCTCAAATCTCCCTTGTGGTTTGGGGGGAAAGGCTTATTTTTCATTTTTAATTGGGGAGGAAAGAGAAAGTAATGAGTGGTTGAAATTGGCTTTAGTTTTATCACAAATTCTTCTTACCTTTAGTTTATTTAAACAAAACCAAGAAGTGTCTCTATATATTTTTTTTTCATTTTTGTTTTAACAAAAGTTATTTCCCTCTGAGATTCTTGGGAAGTATGTTAGCTGAATTATTTGAAAGGGAAGCCTAATCCTGCATAACACTTTAACCAAGCAAGCAAGGAGGATTGCAGAAAACTGAAGCAGAAATGTTATTTGCAGAAAATGTTGTGTACAGTGAGCAGTGCTGCTCTTGGGAGCTCACCTTCTATTCCAGGCACGAACTAACAATACCCTGATTTATTGTCCTGGTTCAGGTCTTCATGTCCCTGTCTTTGTTGAGGAGATAATGTGTTAAATGAGTTATTTCAATTGTTTTCTCTCTCTGTCTCCCATTGTCCTTGGCACAGATCCCAGAGTGGTACTGTCAGAACCAACTGCCTGGACTGTCTGGATAGAACAAACAGCGTCCAGGCTTTCCTTGGCTTAGAGGTAGGAAAACCACGTCCAGCTGATGCTTCTGTGGCACTTAAGCTGTAAAAGCAGTATTAACTTCCCTAAGAAAAGTGAATTAACATGTTTCCCAGATGGCAGTTGGGTTTATAGTGTGATATATTCCTTGTTCTGACTTCTAGAGATCCTCAGCATGTTTAAAAATGAACAATCATGGGTGCTGTAGGGTCAAAATAAGGAAAATCTTGTTTTCTGAATTTTATGTAATTAAAATGCTCTTGTTTTAGCATCTGTAAGAGGAACTTCTGTGAGAACTGTTTGTAGAACAAACATATCCGATTCTAGAATATGTAGTGCTTTGTTGCTGCATTAACACAAGTGTTTTCTGTGGAATAAGAACAAATTTTTATCCACTCTTAAAGTGTACAGCACTTATATGTCAAACTTAGTTTTGCAGCTCTGTTTTTTCCTTTCTTATCTTTTAAGAACTGGATTAATGTAACCTTTTTTTTTTCAGACTAGGTGTGCCAAATTTTGAAGTGATGAGAACTAAATTATGATTTAATTATGATTTCAGCTAAAATATGAGAGCTAAAAGTATAAAGCTGATTAATAAGAAGGGAAATGGTAAAACCTGAAGAGCTGCTTAGCTAAATTTAATATTCTGTTTAAATGAGATACGTGAATTCTTACTTTATTTAGCATGGTAGATACTTCAAATAACAAGTGTTGAGCTCTGGATGACCACCTAAAATTGTAAGAGCAAGCACCTAATTTCTGAAGCTTCTTTTCTTGTTTATGTCTTCTTAATTTTGTGTGCAACTTTACTTTTGTATCTTTTGTTAATTCCTGACCAACCTTCAGAATTTTGCCGTTGTCATTCTGTGTTCATTGTTTTAAGTTCCTTTTTCTTGCCTTTGGACACCTCAAGGTTTTTAAGGATTTTTAAAAGCTCTTGAAAATAGATTTTTTTATTTAGTTTCATGAATTTTTAGATGAAAGTATTTACAAATCAACCACATAATTATTCTCCTATGTTACTACCTATCTTTAAAAGAAAACAAAGTGCTGATGCTAAGTTACATGTATGGTGCAGCCTTACAAGCATGACATGGTGTCAGTTTGTTCAGAATGATAAATATAAACCAACGATTCGAGGTTTTTTATGCATATGTGCTGAAAAATACAATGTGCCTTTCAATAAATACATTTAAAGATTTTTCCTTTTACAAATGTTGTCTTCAACTGTTGCAGATGCTAACAAAACAGCTGGAGGTATTAGGATTAGCTGAGAAGCCTCAGTTAGTTACTCGCTTTCAGGAAGTTTTCCGATCCATGTGGTCTGTGAATGGTGATTCTGTCAGTAAAATTTATGCTGGAACTGGAGCCCTTGAAGGAAAAGCGAAGGTAAAGTACATTTTCTCAAATGTTTTAACAGTGTTCAGTATGGGTTTTAATAAATTCTGTCATTAATATAGCAACAATGAGATTTTCTTTTTAAAAACGTGCCCTTTCTTTTGGTAATCCTAAAAAAAAATCCCCCAGAAACCTAACCAACCAAAACAATTAACATTAAACTATTGGTTGTGTTGATAACCGGATTTTGTTCCAGTAGATCCCTTTCCAGCCATGCTTCTGCCTCACAGGCAACACTGTTCTGTGTGATAGGATAAGGCTCAAATCTTCCATTTCTTTAGATCATAGTTCAGAAAAATGTATGTTCAAATCAGCTTTGGTTTCTTTGAATGTTTTCACTTTTCTCTCTCTACCTCTCTTGCTGTTGTTTCAGTTCCATTCACTATTTATCCTTTATTTTCTGATGTGTTGGACTGGATGTTGTTGTTCATGCTTTTATTGTTTGTTTAAGTGTTGGTAGTAGGTTGCAGCTGGGTGGTTTTTGTTTGCATGTGCCTCCAGCTATTTTTTTTTAGTTTTGCAATTACTGAAAAAAAAAACAAATTCAGTTTCTACCCTGCTTTCTACCGATGTGTTAACAGTTCCCTACTCCATGACAGTGTAATGCTTGGTTTCTTTTCAGCTTGTTTTGTCTTGGTTGATGTCTGAGTTGTTCACATTTTCTAACACCGTCTTTTATTTTTCTTCTCACAATGTTGCTTTTTTATGTTTCCATAATTCTTTCTCTTACCAGGTGATACCTATCACGACAAACAAATGTTGAACCATAGCAGTTTTTGCCCTTAGTTCCTTCAAAAATGTCTTTTCAACACCATTCTTATTGTCAGAGAATGTTCTGCTCCTCATTCTGTGTTACATCCTATGTACTCTTAGTCACCTGTTTTGGTTTTTCCATCACTTGTTTGTTCAGACCATTCCAGGGCCCTTTTCTGCACATGTGGGAGGTCCTACAGCGAGATACATAAAAACAAAATAAGTGGAATAGACTTTTTGCTTATTCAACCCTTGATTGGTGCATGCAGGACTTCTTCATTTTGGGAATTGCTTGTATTTTACTGTAGAGTGGAATTTGGTTAAAGATGTTTAGTTTTATTTTCTTACCAAAAATGTCACCCAGGTTGTCAGGGAAACTGCAGTAAGTATTTTTGTTGAGTTTCTCCCCTTTTCTTGACTTTCCCATCCAACCCTCCTTAGTTGTTTTCCTAAATTAATGGTTTTCTGCTGTTCACGTGGCTACTTAAATTTTCTACTTTGGAAAATGCACTTATTGTATTTCCATGTCCATTTTTAATGTTTAAAATGCAGAGTAGTAGAGTAGATGTCCTGGTTTCAGCTTGGGATTAAACCATGACAGTCCATATACTCTGCTGTCTTTGGAATAACACTGGATCCCTGCTCTGGGACAACTGTAATTAGTATCACATCTCCTAAATCAAACACAGCATCCCTGACACAAGTCCTGTCTGTTTAAAGAGGATCTTTAATGCTTGCAAAGCCATATGATACTTGCTCTAGTTTCAATGAAACCTGACCAGGTCACTACTCAATATGCTCTTGAGTACTCTGATAATCTGTTTTAAAATGTAGATTTTAAGTTGTATTCTCATTTTTCAAATGAAAAGTTTGATGCTTGAAAGTCTTCCATTTCTTACTCGTCAGTTTGATTCTTCAAAGTCCAAGAGTACTTAGAAGTAAAAATATGAAAATTAAAGATAGGAGAAAAATTGTTTTGACCTTAAATGTGTTAATATACATTTCTATTCTGAAAACCAGTCCCTTTTAAAGTATTACAATAGTCATTACATCTAACTCCTTACCTGCTCTTTCTTTTGCTTTCTCTGGGTTCCTTTCAATTAATTGCCTGATTTGTGAACGGTGAGTGTGTTTTTGGATCATAAGTTGTACGTTGTCTGCCAGGAAGGGAGCACATCCCATCAAAATCCTAATGCAATAGTGTGAGCCCTACGCCTCATCCACATTGTCTGCCAAAACTCATGGTGCCAATTTACTTCTACTTAGCCTAGCAAAAAGAGTAGTTTCTTCCTTGTTGTCTAGTACAATTTGTACAACTAAATCCTGGGGTAGTTTTTTTAAGCTTTTGTCTTTTTTCCTTATGCATTTAAGAGGCCTTCATGAACAGTATCTGTAGCCATTGATTCGTGTCTGTGTTCCTTCTGGGATACTGCATGAGACTTGCATGTTATTTTCAAAAGTTACAGGGTCTTAATAAATTGAAGCTATCTCTGTTTTTAACATGGATATTTCAGAATGTGAATTCTGAACATGTATATGTGCATATACATATACATTCATGTATCATGGCATTTGGACTCAAGTGCTCATCTCTCACTATTTGGGGAAAAGCCCAAAATCCCTATTATGGTCTGTATGTGACACTATATGAAATTAATTTTTGAAGACCTAAGGTTTAGGAAAAAAAATTATTCCCTTCCTGCAGTGTTTTATTTAATTTCTTTTAAATCTGCTTGTTAGATGTGCCTTGAAGGTATTACTGTGTTGTTTAGCATTTGGGGGTGGGGGGACAGCACACATGGTAGAGTAGGCTCAGGAAACTTTATTTAACACTTAAAGAAGGAAATTGCCTTAGGCTTTAAAATCATTAACACAGTTTACATAGATGCTACTGAATATTGCCAATGTTATTGTGAGCAGTGTCCAACATAAAATATTTTATACATGTTCCTCCCTAACAGGCTGGAAAGCTGAAGGATGGTGCTCGTTCTGTGACCAGAACGATCCAAAATAACTTTTTTGATAGCTCCAAGCAGGAGGCCATTGATGTTTTGTTATTGGGAAATACCCTAAATAGTGATTTAGCAGATAAAGCACGGGCTCTCTTAACCACCAGCAGTTTACGCGGTATGTGTCTTTCAGGATTTTAATCTGTCTCGTAACTATTTGGTGTAAGAAAGCTGTATGGAGTTTGTTTTCAAAGCACTATTGGAAGTATAAATGCTGTTTTATGTTCTCTTGGCTTATTAAACAATGAAAGTTACTTCTGCTTTACTAATAGTGCCAAACTAGCATGCTGCAGTAATTTCTTTACCTGTGTGTTATTTGTGGGTGAAATTCTATGTCAAAATCAGAGAGAGATGCACAAGAAATTCTACTTGTGCAGAGCAACCAGGTGGGACTTGGGGTTCTGGTTCCAGGAAAGTGGTTCCCCTCCTCAGAACAGGGAGCTGAACCAGAATCCTGCATCCCCAAAAAGGTGTGTAGCCTCCATGGTCCCCAGGACTACAGTCAGTCCCATCCTTCTATAGGTCTGATGGGCAAGGAAGTAGTGAGTCAGGTGTAGGGCTGTGGTCAGAACACTCTCGTGGGATATAAAAAACAGAGGAGCTCATAGTTGAATCTTCTTTCCAAGATCCCATGTGTTCTAAAGGGTGGGTTATTGCAATGTTTTAGGGATTAATAACATTCTAAAATTTTCCTTCTAATTTTTTTTCCTTCTCCTGGACACTTCTCAACCTAGAATGAGGAAAAGTGTGTCAAAGCTTTGGTGCAAATCTCTGGCACAAGACAAAAATCCTTGCCCAATTTTAGTCTTCATCTTGTGGGCCCACATCTTCATCCAATGTGGAACCTGCAAGAGTGTTTTTCTCCCATTTCTTTAGCACAAGGTTTCATGTTATTGTAACTTTCCTTGTATCTGAAACCTGCTAAATCGGCCTCACCTCAACATTAATTGAAACTTGTTTTCATTTCTTCTCACTTTCTCTGGGAATGCAAGCTGTCCTTTCCATATTTACAGCTCCTGGCAGCTGAGGAGCATTAATCCCTTTTCACTGAACAGAATGTGTCTGCATTCGCTGCTAGGTGGCAAATTAACTAGCAGGGTACTTCATCATGTGTAAATCCATTCTTAATAAAGCAAGAAAAGGGAATTTGTTAATCCTGTTGTGAAACTTTGTAGATTTTGCAGCATAAAAGATGTGCTTTGACTGATGCAAACGGTTATGTATGATAAATTGTGTGTTACAGCATGTTCTCTCGCATATTGCTGGAAAATTCTAAAAAGCAATAACTTATTTGACTAATCTTTTCTTGTTTTCTTCTTGCTGCACCCGTAGTTTCAGAGCAATCATTACAATCAGGTAGAGTATAGTAAATTAAACTGTGAATACCTGACCAGCTGTTTTTCTTCTCTGACTTCTTTCTCATGTCTGTGTAATATTTGGTTGTGGGCTCATATTTTCCTGGTAGTGTTTGCATCTGTGCAGTCCTGTGTCCCAACATCCTTTAATCCAAGAAAAGCCCTTTAATCCAAGAAAAGTGAGAATACAAGAGGTGAAAAATGTTGCAGTGTGCTTGGGTGTGAGTTGGAAATGAGGCAACCAATTCTTTGGGTTTTATTTTTTACAAATGTAGAGGAATTTGCTTTTTTATCTGGTTTGGGAACTTCTGTGTTTTTGTTCAGGGTGAGAGGTAAAATTCTTCAATACAATTTGTAACTTCATCTTATTTGCTGTCAGAATGCTCCACCTACTTGTGTTCTTGCAGGAGACAGGCTGATTTTGTACTATCTCCCAGCAAAGGTTAATGCTGTGCTGGAAGGATTTGAAATAACTTGCTGGCACTTGTGTTTTGTGGAGCAGAAGTCCAGCCAAACTCCTTGAGATTTAATCACCTCTGCAGGTGACACAAAGGGAAAATGTTTGAGCGTCTCTTTAGGTTAAACTCTCAGTGAAGGCAAAGCTTGAGGAGGGAACTTTTTAGGTAACTCTTCATCTCCTACTTGTAGACATGCCAGTAATATCCTGACCAATGTCCCCGATGTTGAGCTTAAAATGTGGAGGATTCAGAAATTCTGAATTTTCTGATTCTTAGTGGAAATTCTCCTTTTTGATTACTTAAGCTATTTACCTGAAGCTGCTTCATTAGGGAAGATAGGATATATACATATTCCATATTTTGAAGGAAGAGCTGCAAGTACTTGTCAGCTGTGTAATGCTTCATCATCTCCTTGTTCCCAGAAACTATTATTTAAAATAAAATATTCCTAATGCTCCTATATGCAGATTTTACTGCATAATTTTGAGGAAATTAAAATGACCTTTACATTTGTCAACTTTGCTTTTTCTATATGTGTTTTACTCTATCTACTTAACTCTTAGTGAGTACCTCAAGAATGAAATCCGACTCATGGGTAATATACACCTGAAATTATCTGATTCACTGGCATTTTGTCAGTGTTAAAAGTGTTTATTGAAATAACCAGTCACATTGTCATTGATGGTGTTACCTTCTAGCTTATAACTCAGGAAGAGTGATACAAGTCAACTATTTTTTAGCATTTCAAGATTTCACCTGGATACAGATTGCATATATTGAAACATTACTACAGGAATTTGGATGTTGTAATTCCATCAAGTTCAGTTGCACAGAATATCCCCCACAGAATATTAAATTGGCATTCCCTTTGTAGAACTGATTTCCAAATGTCTGTTTGCTTAGTAAGAGCAGCAGTTATTTTTCCTGCAAAATAACAGAAAATGTAATTGATTAGATTTTTGACAGAGTGAGGCACAATTTTTCTGAAAAGATAAATAGCTAGAAATGTGTAGGAAAATCATACTTGCAGGAGGCTCAGGAGTTCTGAAAAACAACTGGTTCACTCAATATTTGGGAAAACAGATGATTTAAAAAAAAAAATTATTTATGCTAATTTATAAGAAGTGCCATTTTACAGTTTAGAAAGCTTGCTAGTTTAAAGATAAGAATTGCCTGTTTGTCATAAGCATGTTGTCAGTTCCCTCCTAAAGTTAGACTCTAACATGGTAAGACTCTTCACGTTAGGGCTTCATGACAGTGTCAGGAGTTAAATCCAATTTTGCAGCTTTTCTTAGAAGCTGCTGGGTAGCAACTCTGAATGATTTGGTGTAAATATTTAAAATAAAGCTGAAAAGTGCTAAATTTTCAAAAGAAAAAGAAGAAACTGGAGAGAATAATAAGTCCAAACTCTGATACTAAAACTTTCTCAGAGTACTACAAAGGCTACTCTATGCAAACCTTCAGAGCTGCCTGCGATGCTCTTTGGGTTCTTTGGCTACTTGGATGTGTTGTGGCTACAACACTGCTGAGATTGGTTTCCCCTCAGTGGTCAGGTCCTGGGTTGCTCCTGTCCTTGACCCTTGGCGGCTCTTCAGGCGTGTGCTGGACTTGTTGGCTTGAGTTACCTCATGTGTAGGCCCAGTCAGAAGCAGACTCAGTATCTGGCTCTCACCTGAAGTTGTGAAATGTTCTGTTGGCTCCTTGTTGTTTTCTAGGCTTCATTTCCCTGGATTATGATGAGGAAAGCATGATCCCAAGCATGGTCTGCTTGTAGTACCCCCAAGAGACACCAACCAGTTCACTGTCTTTTCTCTATGATTACCATTCCATGGATATATGGTTTGTTCAGCAGGGAAAGAGCTCACAGCCAACAAATACAATATAATATTTTCTTCTCTTGTTTCCAGTTTGTTTCAAACCCATGAGAGCTAGAGAATCTGTGGTTTTTGTTTTACCCAGGTAGCCAAGGTTCTGTAGCAAATTTAAAGGTGGCAAACTTAAAAAGAATAACTGAAAAGACAGCAGCAGCTCACTAATCATCTTATTTGGGAGATTTCAATGGAAATATTGTGCCCAGTAACTGACTATTTTGCAAGACAGCAACAAGTGAATAGAAGAATTCCATCTAATATTGTTTTTATGATTCTCTCGGAGTCTCATAACCATGAGAGCATTCAAAATAGGTATTTTACCTAAGTGATATTAATTTACCTGACCATTGAATCAGCTGTTTCATTTCTGTGTTTCCCACAATGTCCTCCACACATGTGTTGTTTCAGTCTCTCCCGTCTGGCAGATGAAAACAAGGCACAGGGAAAGGCTGGTGGGACAGAGAAATTAATTTAATTGTTTTGAATCCCAGCCTACCTTCCTAACTAAAGCAGAACTTTAGGAATTCAACTGACCTAAAAAATAATTCAGATTTGTTTGGCTTACATAGACATACTCTACACTTCCAGAAATGAACATATCTGCAATCTGTTGGTTCTGTAATAGAAATTGGATTTCATAAACGTAATCTGTGAAAATGATGTTGGTATGTTTGAAAAATAGTGGTTTCCCTAGAGAATCACAGATAAGGTGAAAGAAAGACAGATATTTATAAAACGCGAAAATTATGTTTCCTTCATGTGTTATTTATCTACATATTATTTTGAACAAATTGCTGCTGTTTTTCAGTCAGTCAATGTCCTACTCAGACCAGGAATGTCTGTAAGGGACATTTTCCTCTGGGAAAGCTACTTTCCTCCTCCTTCAACAGCTTAACTTTCTCCATGTCTGTGCATGTATATGGGAAAGATCTCATTGCCAAGTTTTCTGAAGAAACATTCTGTATAAAAACAACATCTTTTCAAATGTTTTTGCAGCATCTGTAAAAGTGCTGAAGAGTATGTGTGAGAACTTTTATAAGTATGCAAAACCGAAAAAGATCCGAGTGTGTGTTGGGACGTGGAACGTTAACGGGGGGAAGCAGTTCCGGAGTATTGCCTTCAGAAATCAGACCCTCACTGACTGGCTGCTGGATGCACCAAAGTTAGCTGGGATCCATGAATTCCAAGGTAGCGTTTTTATTCTGTCTTTTTTTTCCCTGAAAACTCTGATTTTCCTAATTAGATTATGAATATTAAAATAGATGTCACAGAAGCATAGAATGTCTTGGGTTAGAAGGGACATTAAACACCATCCAGTCTCACCCCCTACCATGGCCAGGGACACCTTCCACTAGACCACAATGCTCCAAGCCCTATCCAACCTGGCCTTGGACACTTCCAGGGATGGGGCAGCCACAGCTTCTCTGGGCAACCTGTGCCAGGATCTCATCACCCTCACAGGGAAGAATTCCTTCCTAAGTAAAGAATTCCTTACTAAAATTAATATATATATGATGTCTTGCTTCTTCAGTTAATTAGAAAGGACAAATAGGTATTTTCATGTTTCCCTGCAGATCGCAAAAACAAGCCTGTGGACATATTTGCCATTGGGTTTGAAGAAATGGTGGAGTTAAATGCAGGAAACATTGTGAATGCCAGGTGGGTGTTACAATCCATACAGGACTAGTTTGGTTGATAAGCATGTTTTTTGAGTAAAATGTTATTTAAAATTTTGTTTTCTCCTGTTTTGTGCTGGTTTGGATTAGTCTGGATTAGTTTTTTTCTGTATTCTGGTTCTCTCTCCCAATTTCTGTGCCAGGATTGCAGACTTCGTCTCAACTTTCCCTAGCAAAGCTGTGATCACTTAGATCATGTATAATGTAATCTCACAGATCCAAATAGTCAGCACTTGACTATATTTTGGATTGCACCTCCAGCAGCTCCTCAGCTTTTTCCTGTGTTTAATTTAGCTCTGGTGTTCTTGTACTGCTGGGGAACGGCTAATCCTGTGAAAAATCTTTCCAAAAACATGTGTCATTATATAGTGTCTTGCACCAGGTTGTGATCTGGATAAAGCAAGGCTTCCTTTCATCCTGTCAGTTTTCACTACCATTCCATTAATTACATGGATGTGTTATTGTGGAGTTTGGATTTTTCACCTCTAGCAGAGTGGGTTATGGAAATACATTTTTCCCAGTGGTGGGTGATACCAGTGATAAATGTGTGTGTAGTCCTAGGGCCATATTCCCTTTGTCCATTGTTTTCTCTGCATAAACAAGCCTGCATTGCTTGTTTACTGGTGTTAGGCAAGCTTTAACTCCTTGGGAAGAGCACCTAAAGCCCATAATGCTGTAACTTTTGCATGGGCTTTTGTCTTGAGTACCAAGTAGCAGCTTGTCATCCCCTGATGTCACACTGTGTCTACTTAATGCTATTTCCAGGCCTGATATTTTTCATTTATATCCAATGCTAGCTCTAAAAACCGGGGTCTGTTATGCCTCCAAGCAGGCTTCTTCTGGATCTCAGTCCATGGACAACTTTTTTCCAATATTGACTGAGCTGTAGGCTGGGAAGTAACTCCCTAGGAAAATTCTTAGGTTTTGCTCCACTAATCCAGGCTCAGAAATATGGGAAAGATAATGTTGTCTGTGGTGTTGGAAAAAGTAAAGCAGCATTTGTAGAGGCTGAATTTGAATGATGATGTCATGACAGTCTAGAGCCCATGTCTCTGCTGGGAGACATTTGAGCACCATTCCCAACTTGGCTTTGGCTTACTACCCCAAGAGTTAGTTGAGATCATTGGATGAAGTTTATTCAACTCAATCAACAGTTAGAAACCTGCTTAATTTGATTTATTTTAAAACTGGCATTTTTCATCTCACTGCTTAGCACAACCAACCAGAAGCTCTGGGCTGCTGAGCTGCAGAAGACTATCTCAAGAGATTACAAGTATGTGCTCCTGGCCTCTGAGCAGCTGGTGGGTGTCTGCCTCTTCGTGTTCATCAGGCCCCAGCACGCCCCTTTTATCAGGTCAGTGGGCACATCTGTCCCCGGGCTGGGTCACCTCCAGCTCGCCTTGTGTTGCAGGATAACACCCAAATGTACCCAGGAGCATGTGGGGCTCTGAAGGAGTTGTTCCATCTTCTGGGGAAGTAGTTGCTTAAATTCTTTTATCTTAGCTTTTAAACGTCTCGTGAGTCACCAAGAAAGCTTGAAAAGCTGAACTTTTGTCCTCTTATCTGCTCAGTAGCTGTTGGCATTTTTTAAAACCAGCCCCATGGCTGAAAGGACAATATAAGAATGTTCTTTTCCCAGCCCACGGTCATACTCAGACACGCGTGTACCGTGTTTTTGAAAGTTGTTTCACTCTTTCAGGGATGTTGCTGTCGATACTGTGAAGACAGGCATGGGAGGAGCCACTGGGAACAAAGGTGCTGTGGCCATTCGGATGCTGTTCCACACGTCCAGCCTCTGCTTTGTCTGCAGCCACTTTGCTGCAGGGCAGTCCCAGGTTAAAGAGAGAAACGAAGACTTTGTAGAAATTTCTCGCAAACTTGGCTTTCCAATGGTAAGCAAGTGTTCAAATTCCACAACGAATGAGAAGTAAAATGCTTGGGGCTCCAGCAGTGTAATGCAAAAGCTCCATTTGTGTTTTTCCCCCTCCCCAGATTCCTGTGAAGATCAGATTTCCTTGGGTTAGAGGTCTCAGAGATAATTAAGTTCCCATAACTTTTATTAAAATAGGAGACCGCAAAAAGAACAGACCTTTCGAGTGCAATGCGTGAGAGAGATGATGGAAGCACAAGTTCACTTGCATTAGGAATCAAGGATTTAGCATAGGAAAGAGGCCTTTTAGATCCCTGACATGTGGTAGAACTTTTGTAGGCACTGGAGTTAATCAGCTATGAGAAAAAAATCCGTAGGAAACAGCACTGTTTTCAGTACACGGGAATGATTTTTGCTAACAATTCCATGCCATGTTCTCATAAAGGATTATCAAACACCAAGTAAATACTTAAAATTTTTATCAGTGCAACAAAGTGCTTCCTTGAGACTTAAAGATGTTTTAAATTTTGTAGTCAAATTGTCCTTTGTTAGTCTGTATGGCAGTGTGCATACAGGTTTTTTGATTTCTAAATTTATCCCAATGGTCATGTTTCAGTTTTCCTTGAAAGTACTGCATCCATCAGTTTCCTAAATGTGCTTTTTTAATCTGCCAGTGCATCTGCTTGGATTTACTTATGGGCAGTGGAAAAATCAAAACAAAGGGGGAAGTTCTCACTTCAGACCTTAGGCTTTGTTTAAAGTAACAGAGCCCTTATGTCTCTCCCTAGCTATGAAAACTAGATGTAACTGAAAAGTCTTCAATTAAATCTGAATAATAAAACCCTTGATTTGCAGTTTGTCAGGAGATTGTGCCACAAAATCCCAGGGGAGTGTTTTGGTTTTGTGACAGAGGCAGCAGTCATCGCCTTGGAGCTGACTTCTGAAACAGGAGTAGGAAGATGAAAAATTTTAGAATCCAATACAGATGATTCATGTTTCTTTAGAAACAGAAACTATATAAGAAACATTCCTTCTCTCATATTCTGTATATGTGAACACCATATCCTGGCTGTGTTGTTCTAGCCATACCAAACATTGAGATGTATTTCAGTTGTTCTCATCAACTGGAAATTATATGTATTTTACAGATGAAAACGGAACTTCTGCACTGAGAAGTAGTAAATTTGTCACCTGGTTGTTTTTATCTTCCTTGTGTGCTTCTGCTTTCCAGGGAAGGATGCTCTTTTCCCATGACTATATTTTCTGGTGTGGTGACTTCAATTATCGAATAGATATGCCCAATGAGGAGGTGAAGGAGCTGATACGACAACAGAACTGGGATCCCCTCATAGCAGGAGACCAACTTATCAATCAGAAAAATTCTGGACAGGTATCTTGAAATGTTACCAATACTTCAGAATACTTCATTTTCCTCTTTGGCTTTAGCAGTTCTCTGTGGTGATTCTGTAAATCTGTATCCTCAGCACTGGGTTTGCTAATTAAAATATTTTTCGTTTTATCAGGTGAAACTACTTAAAAAAATGTATTTGTAGAAGTTCTTCTGCTAATGTTACTCTTTACTTAAGTTGTTGCAGTATTAGGTCTGATGCTGTTACTGCTAGAAAAAGCAGTAGTCCAAATGGTGCCTTTTTATTTACAGAGAAAACAGGGAATAACAAAGTCTGAAGAAAGCTTCTGCTTTTAGATTTGTAGGGTTTCCTAGGAGGCAGCATGTAGCAGTGAAAGGAAAAATATAAGTAGGTTAAGAAATAATTACTGAAGGCAAACAAATTGTCTCAGAAGTTGTGGAACTTCTGACATTCTGACATCGATCTTCTGACATAGACTTTTAAATTGACTGGATTTCAAGTTATATTTCCAACAAGAAAAGCAGCCAGCCTGTCATTTGATGCAAATTTGATTGTAAGATCCAAGTCAGATTTATATTTTACAGATTTCTGAAGTGAAATAAAACTAACCCGTATGAGATTGAACCCAAGAATGGAGCTTGTTAAGTTAACTAAGGTTTTAGCTTGTGTCCAGCTTAAACACTTAAGGGCACTCCTCATGTCTTGTGTCAGCTGGTTGTGTGTTTCTGTGTTACAAAAGCCTCTCTGAGGGAGTTTTTGATTCCTTTCAGTGACACTATCTCTAAATATGTGACAGATAATGTCACATACTACCTCTTTTTATTCTATTTTCCTATTTGCTTGAGAAGAAATGGTGGTGTTATCTCTAGTATTTCAGTTCATATTGAATATATTAATGACTCTTTATTTTTTCCTTTTTTTTTTTTTTAACTCCTATGTTTTGGTGAGGCATCTTGTGTCAGCTTTTCCCTAGAAGTGTTCAAGGCCAGGTTAGATGGGACCCTGAGCAGCCTGATCTAGTGAATGGCATCCCTGCCCATGGCAAGGGTTTGGAAACGGATGATCTTTAAGGTCGCTTCCAACCCAAACCAGTCTGTGATTCTATGAATCTGCAGGAATGCTTGGTACATAAAATATAAACCTTAATTCCCAACTTTTGCTGACACAGGAGCAACTAAGCACCTAATTGAAGTGGTGTGTGTTCTGGGTGACCTCCAATGATGCTGGAGGAACAGTAGGTTGCTCGTAACCCTGGGTTTAAAGATATAAATGTTGACATACTTCTGTTTATTGATGATTGTCTGGGTCGCTATTTAGTCATAGTGGCAAATGTAGAATGTTTTCAGCAGATAAAATGTGGAGAAGGATTCATATAGCCAAATGACCTTTTTTATTTTTATTTTGAGATGTCTACACAGGGTTTCACTGTTAGAATAGAGAATTCTGATGGGTTTCAAGCTGTTTCCCATCTGTTTCTGTCTTCTGGCATGACATGTAACAGCTTTGTCTCTTGCAGATTTTTAGGGGATTTTTGGAAGGGAAGATAAATTTTGCTCCTACATACAAGTATGATCTGTTCTCTGATGACTACGACACCAGTGAGAAGTGTCGCACACCAGCGTGGACAGATCGGATCCTGTGGAGGAGGAGAAAATGGCCCTTTGACCGATCAGGTTTTAGTGTTTCCTTCAGTTGTTTAAAATACTCTTTTAACTGGCTTAGAGAATCCATTTAGTGACATTCACAGTGCCAGTGATTCTGGGCTTGGTAAGAGACAACACTTGAAACAGCATCTTCAATAAAGGCAGTGGTGCTGAACAGAGGGTCAAGACTCAGATCCCAGTTACTGACATTTCAGTGGTGCAAAAGGAACTTCCGGAGTTTTTTTCTGTAAAACGCTCGGTTTGGGTTTACTTTCTGTGATTTTTTTTCTGTTTACAAAAGCTTATTTTTAAAGCACATTCTCGCAATCACCGTGTTTTTCCCCTTTTGTTTTCATTGCTGAGTGTAGCTGAAGACCTGGATCTCCTGAATGCAAGTTTTCACACTGACACTAACGTCCCCTATACATGGAATCCTGGCACTTTGTTGCACTACGGAAGAGCAGAGCTGAAAACATCCGATCATAGGTTTCAGTTTTCTTTTATACATTGCTTCCTAAGATTTAATACTTGTGTTGTATATTTTGTTGCTCAGATACACTGCTAACAGGCTTTTCTTGTGTGTTTTTTTCCAAGGCCTGTTGTTGCATTGATTGATATCGACATATTTGAAATTGAAGCAGAAGAGAGACAAAAAGTGTATAAGGAGGTGATTGCAATGCAAGGCCCACCTGATGGGACTGTGATGGTGTCCATCAGAAGTTCTTCAGCAGAAGAAAACTATTTTGATGATAATTTGATTGATGATCTTCTTCAAAAATTTGCAAGCTATGGCGAAGTTATACTTATAAGGTTAAAAAAACCTTTTTACTTTTAATCTCTATTCATAGAATCAAAGACTGATTTGAGTTGGGAGGGACCTTAAAGCTCATCTTGTTCCACTCTCTGCCATGGGCAGAGACACCTTTCACTAGACCATGATGCTCCAAGCCCCATCCAACCTGACCTTGGACACTTCCAGGGATGGGGCAGCCACAGCATCTCTGGACAACCTGTGCCAGGGCCTCACCACCCTCACAGCCAAGAATTCCTTCCCAATATCCCATCTAGCAGTGCCCTCTGGCAGTGGGAAGCCATTCCCCCTTGTCCTATCTGGAGCAAGTCCAAAATTGTTCCCACCTATTTCCTGAACGAAGTTGCTTTCTTAGCGAGCATTTCAATTCTGGTCTGCTTCGTTTTTAACATTTAGATTTCAACTTCAGTGTCTTTACAATTAGTTTTACATACCTGTAAGTGTCTCAGTTTTCAGACATATTTTTTCCAGATACTCTTTTATTTTTGATATATAGAGCATCATGTAGTTTTATACAAATTTTGTACTCTAAAATTAGGTCAGTAGTTTTAAATGAACTGAAAATGAGAGGATCCCTGTGCATGTTGCCTTTTCACTAAACTGTCAATTGAACTATTAAGTGTAGTGGTATTTTGTTTAGTTATTGTTTCCAATGAACTTTGCAGGTTTGTGGAAGACAAGATGTGGGTAACATTTTTGGAAGGAAGCTCTGCTTTGAATGTTATGAATTTGAATGGTATTGAGGTAATGTAAAAATTACTGAATTTTCATATATCAAGAAAAGTTCCGGCATTTTAGGGACTACTTGAGTGGGTTGAGGGGTTTGTTTGTTTGTCTTTAATTCTTAGAAGTTTTTTCCATTCCATACCAGTCCGTTGCATTGCCTTTTTTTTTTCTATTGGTAGCCACATAGCATTAAGTTGAGTTTCAAAAGCCAAATGAGAGAAGTATCACTCTTAATTTATTTTTAGGGGAAGGACTGTTAGAAAAATGAAGTTCCCATACTGAGAGGCATCTTTATCAAATGAGGGGGTTGGGGTTCTCTTTATGATTTAAAAAGCAGAATTTTTTTTTTTTACTTGGGATTTTTTAGAGTGAACAAGTTTAACATATTTATAGCCTGCAGTTTATTAAAAATTCAGCACTTCTGTACTGCCATCACTGAAAAATGTTAAAAAAACCCAGAAGTTTTCTGATCAACTGAAAAGGGAAATCTTGAGACAAGTTGTTAGTTTTTCTATAGAAAAATGTTAAACAGTTCTAATTAACAGTTTAAACTACCTAAATGTAGTTAATTACCAAAATGAAGTGAGAAGCATAATTATTTTTGTGACATGTCAGTGCCATTGTTTAGTCCCCAAAATCATGATAACCTTATTTGTGATATTTTCAGTAATTATTTTTTAAATTTTTAAATGTAGAATGCTGAGTTCTAATGTCTTTACTCCTAATTTCTGTTTTGTGCATACATTTTTTGCAATTCAGCTACAAGGACGGATTATAAACATAAATTTGAAAAATCCAGATTGGATCAAAAGTTTGGAAGATGAAATGAATCTGGAAAAGATTAATATTGGGCTGCCTTCATCAACAAGCTCCACTTTGCTTTGTGAAGATGCTGAGGTTACTGCAGATTATGATATGGAAGGTTTGTTGAGATAAAGCATTCCTCATTTTGAAATGTACCTGATGGTAGAGAAACCTAGAAGTTAGGGAGGAAAGGACTGTTATGGTCTTATTGGAGTTATTGATGGGGTAGTTGTCTCTTTTAGGCATTTTGAATAGCAGCATAAAACATTCTAAATTGGCAGTTTACTCTTCAAAGGCACATCCGCATTGAGCCTTTTTTTTAGACACCATTGTACTTTTTTCAAGCAGAAGCTGTTACAAACAGCAGATATCTTGGAATCTCCTGCCCAGCCTTCTGGAGAAAAAGTGAAGCTTGCCATGTATTGCAAAGCAAGGGAATAATTTTTGCAAAGGTCTTCTTTGTAAAACTGATTGTTTCTTAGATTAATCAACGTTACAGTTGCCATGCTGTTATATAAAGCTTTAACATGTACCTGTGGTATATATTGTGCATTTGAAGCATTTTAAACTGGTTTGAATTCACATGCATCTTTTGTGTGTAATTTTATGATGTAAGAAGCATACTTAGGTTGTTGAGCTAATTCCTTTGAAATTTAGGACTTTTTTGCATAAAATCCCATGCCCAGAATCAGTTTGTAATTCCTCCACTTTTTTAAAATAAGTAACTGTTGATCCCCTTTTCTTTATTGGGGAATTTGTTATTTAGGGGACATTGATGACTACAGTGCTGAAGTAGAAGAAATCCTTCCTCAGCATCTACAGCCAACTTCGAGCTCAGGGCTTGGAACCTCCCCCAGCTCTTCCCCACGTTCCAGTCCCTGCCAGTCTCCCACACTGTCAGACGGACCCACGCTCCCAGTGAGGCCCAGCCGAGCCCCAGGAAAAACTCCTGGACCTCCTGTTTCCACACATGGTGTGTATTGATCACATTGCTCCACTGCCTCAGGCACTGCTGTGTGGAAGTTCTGTTCCAACGAATCCTGGTTCACTCCAGGCACACTCTTTCCTTTCAATCTGTACTCCTGTCAGCTCTGAGATGTAAATTGTAATCAGTACTTCTGTAAATTGGGTGTATAATAGAAAACTTCCTTTGAAACACAACCTTTTTTTATTGACAAAGTGAACACAATTATGGTATTTGGAATGGCTTCTAAAAGACTTTGTTTCAGTGTAATTTAGAGTAACTTTTACAAAGACTGCTCAAATGCCCTCAGGGTTCTCTTTGTAGCATTTTTTCCAGAGCACTTAGCTCATGGGTAAGGGTCAAAATTGAAATTGGGAATGCTTCACTTTGTAAGAATGTTGAGGATTTCATGAAAAGCATAAACTTATTAAAACACATAAGACAAAAATCTTGGTTTAGCAGATCTTCTTTTCATCATTGATTTTTTTTCCTTTTTTTTTTTTATCCTATCACAGAAAATTCTGAATCGTTATTTCCAGTGCTGGGGACTGACAGGGATTAATTTTTGCATTGTTTTCTGTCACATCTTTCAGCTGAATTTCAGGCTGGTGCCCAGCAGAAAGAGGCTCCTCAGAGCCTGGAGCCGAAGCGTCCTCCACCCCCTCGTCCTGTTGCTCCCCCTCCACGTCCTGCTCCACCCCAGAGGCCACCTCCACCCTCAGGTAGTGTGGGGACCTGTGCCAGGTGCTCAGGAATATTTTGTTTCAAGTCTGTGAGATGAACTTTAAAGTTTAGGACCAAAATGTTTAGTTGGCACATTTAATAGCAATAACAGCATGGGAAATAACAGCATTTTTCAACACCATTTAAATATTATTAGTGAATTAAGTTTTTTATAAACTTATTTTCACAGTTTTAAAAATGTGGGCTTCCTACAGCAATGTTTAGTCAACATCTTCATTTTTTATAGCATCTTCATTTTTAAATATAAATAATCTTGTGCATTCATTGATTTATATTTCTTTAATTTTGACATCTGTATGTACACATTTTATCATGTCCACATTTTTAATGTAGACTTCATTTGGATCATCTGAAAAGGTGAACAATTGAGCACTACAAGAAACTGGATGTTCAGAAGCATATGGGCAACATAGTTAATAACAGCTGACCCTTGTAATTTTTAACTTTCTCATTCTTTCTCTTCCCTCCTACTGTACTGATATTTTTCATTATTGCTGCATTCATTTCTAAAATACTGTCAGGAGGTAGGAGTCCTGCACCTGCTAGAAAAGAATTTGGAGGTAATGATTTTAATTGTTTTCCGATATGACTGCATAGCAAAACTGCTGTGGTGATCTATTGTGACAATACTTAACGTGATGATTTCCAAAGGTATAAAAATGGGTCATTCTTCATGTCATAGAAATGGATAACTCTGGAATGTCAATATAATTTCTGTCTTGGGGTTTGTCCCCATCTCTGAATTACATCTAACTTTTTAGTGAAATAATATTTGTCCAGAAGCTGGTACATTATAGTCAGAGATTAAAGCTGTCCCAGGTTTTTATTACTTTGTCCTGGTCGGAATACACCCAGCTAACTTTTCTGTGGGAGCTGGAACTTGTCTGTAGTTGTAGAAAGGAGAGCTTTTTTCCTCACAAGCTATGTCAAGGAGCATAATTAAACGGCTTGTAATTGTAGCTAGTTGCAGTAATTATCCATTAATTAATTGTTTAAATTGAAGCTACTGCTGATCTGGCTCAATTTCCCCAATTAACAGAGATCTCCAAATCATGGAGCTGTATTTGTCTCCGTGCTGAACACTGATATATGGGTAGTTTACTTTCTGCTTCCAAGTCTGGAATGTGCTCCTAAGCCCTTCCTTAGAGACATGAAATGTCCTCCATGGTTCCTGCAATTAGTGTGTATTTCAGAAACACAAACTTAGGAAAGGAGTTTATCTTGTTACTTTGAAGGAGAGCTACAGGTCTTTACAAAATAACAAAATCCTGACATAATTCTCCCCTAATTCCTTGTCACACATTGAGCTGTCCTGCTTGGACTTAAATCAGCTCATCAATACATGGGATAGGGGGAAAACTGCTCATGGCTCTGAAATACTTCTCTGAAATAGCCCTCAGTTGGTAGGAAAGAAGTTTTTTTGGGAAAATGATTCAAAAGTTTTGAGCAATCTCGGAAAATAAATAAACTGTTTTACATAGTCTATAAATATCAACCAACTTGCTCTGATGTCAGGCAAAAATGTATGTGGCTCCTAAATACTATGGAGGGGAGTAGGGTTTTATGCCAAAGGTATAATAATTCAAATGAGTTAAAATGCAGAAGTTTTAGGAAATAGTTTATACATCACACTCAACATAGGTGAGATATAATTCATTGTACTTCAGTCCTGTACAGCTTTATGTGCACTGACACAATCCTGTTTGCCTAGTCTGTCTCAATTGTGCCAAGACTAGTCTTTTTTTATCCTCTTTCCCAACACAGCTTTCCATAAAGAATTGTAACTTGCATAAAACTTGCCTTTTATGCAGTCATTTGAGATTGTAGTATATTTCTTTTTCATATATTATTCTGACCTAAAGTTCTTCACCTTTTCTATCCTCTTCATTTTCCACTCATGGTGTACATGTATAATGCATAATACTTTGCTTTTCAATGGTACCTGAGCTCAGCACAGGGCTAGAACCAGAATAAGTGTCCTAGTGGGTTACTCTGCTTGGGGAAAGGGCACCTATTTCTCTTCCCTAGAAGAAAGGCTCCTAAAGCCCTGTGAAAATAACCCTGTGTACTGTATAAGTGGATGAAACTTTGGTTATAGACTTCTGTAGCACATGCAAAGGGACATTGATCACGTCTTTAACATGTTGTGCATTTTAAATGTTACTTCCCCCCACCCCCCCTTGTGTTTTGACCTTTTTTTGGCAAGTGCTTTACTCCCTTCAATGCCCATAACATTTTTTCTAATAGCTCAGTGTGCTTTGAAGATGAGAGGAGGATTTGGACATCAAAATGTTTTAGAATTTGGTCATATTTGACATTTAAGGAAATGAGGCTCTGCACTCATTGCAAGGCTTAACAAAGTGCAGACTTTTCATATGGTAATACAAAAAATTTTCACTAAACTGTAAGCTCTCAGTTGTTCATAGTTAAAAATTAAAATGTCACACTGTTTACCCAAGACTTTTTTAATACATTACAGATTAAATTCTTACAGAACATTAAAAATTATAAAGGCTGCTAAGTGTCAATTGAGTTAAAAAATAACATTTGCGGCTGTTTTTTTTTCTTTAATAGTACTAGTCAGATTTTTCCTGATTGTTGCAGTTATCATTGGTTTAAACTGTTAAAATGGGCTTAAGATTAAAAGAGTACCCACATTTGGGTAAAATGCATTACATTTTCACTGTGATTATCCTCCAAATAAATAAAATGAACCTAGAGAATACAGTAATACAGTTGGCATTAAAAGAAATGCAAGTATGTTAAGCTGTGAAAACACTTGCACTCAAGCAGCAAGTACTGATTTGATTACTCTGCTATTTATAGTCCCTCATTAAACTTAGCCCTGCAAGAACCATTCCACATCTTTATTTTTCACCTGTAACTTTGGGGTTCGTTTTGCAGAGCAGAGTCCAGGTTATTGGGGTGCATCAGGATATGGCAGTCAGTTTGAAAAAGCTTTTTTTGTTTAAAGATGGGAAAAGCACCTTTCTTCTTGCTGAAGAAGGAATATTGAGTGATGGAGAAAACAAGAAGCCTTAATGCTACAACAGTAAATGCACTGTCCAAATGCAGGCAAGGGGCCTGGATTTCATATGTATGTATAAACACACATATATATATGCACGTTTTACTTTATTGGAAGTCAGGGCTACATTATTTTCCATTAAATGTCATCTTTGCAAAACATGCAGTGTTTGTCTGAAAGATGTCAGGGCATAAGTTACAGGCTGTTTCTGTGTAAATCCAACCCCTTTCCTTAAAATATTATTTAAAACAACTACGTGATGTCTTTTCTTGGAAAGTCCTATGTCAAACTGCAGTAGAGATTTCAAGCTCCAGACAGACAAGACAGTTTAAAATGAGACCCACAAATGTGTTTCAGGTTCAGATGTACATTTTTCACTGTGCATAAGATTAAAATATTCCTATACTGCCTATTGTGATCCCAGCACCATAATTTTGGTTTATCATGTTGAAGGGTGTTACTAGTAAGTGAAATTTCATGTATTTTGCCCTTTATGCCCTTTCACTTCCATGTATTGAATATTTTTAAATTTACAAAACCTTCTAAAATCCTGGTGCCCAGCAACCTTCCTCTGTATGGTGCAGTGGCTTTAGTCATCATCCTGCATAAAACAAGATATGCGTAACAAAACCATGCTGACAATGCCTATTCAAGATGTGAGCTGAGCTGTGGGAAGGGAAGGTTCAGGAGATCTGTGGAATGAACAAACTAGTTCCCTGCTCTTGAAGAGAGAGGTTTCCTTGTGTCCATGGCCATCTGAGATGAACATTCAGCTTTATGTCTCTGTGACTAGCAAAGGTTCAGAGGAGTGTCCTGTGCTCTGCTGGGCTGTTCTCCACCTCCCTTGATACTCCTCCAGTGGCAAGTGGGCTTCCCATTGTCTTTCCCACTTTCTGTTCTCCCCAGGGGTTTCTCTGGGCTGCGTGGGAAAAGGGCAGATCTATGACCTGCAAGCAGTGGAATGTTCTTGGGCAATTTCCCCCCTGTGCTCCTTCACTGCTGCTTCTCTCACAGAGAACTTCACGGTCAGGAACTTTTGGGTGGAAATCTAATGGGAATTGGCAGAGCCTGGAGCTCACCCACAACAGATAACATATGCTGGGATGTCATGTCTTTGAACCAGATGTTCAGCCAAACCATAGATCTGGTATCTCTGGAGACAATCACATTCCAGCCTCATCTGCAGCCTTCACTCTGCCCACTCCGAGTGACACCTCCACCCATATCTGACAGAATTCACAGATCACAGAGAGCTCTGAGCAGATCCCACACATTGGCATACGATGAGAAAGCAGGAGGCTGTGTCAGCACTAAGGCAGAATTTGATTTTCAGGTAGGCTTCCTGAGCACTGGCTCCTTTTCTTCCTCTGGACTCGAGCCACTCCAGAGTTGCCAGATACCAGTTACTCTTTCCTTCAGGATTTCTCCTTGCATACTGTCTATGCCATGCCATGTTTTTACCATACAATTTTAGAGACCCAGTATACGCTAGATCACGTTGCAGAAATAGAACAACTCGGCATGTTTATGCATGCTTGAAAACCTGCTTTCTCTCAGTGTGAACTGTAACACCAGGTGATACAGCTCTCCCGAGTACACAGCGCTGCTTGGAGATAATGATACAGTTCTGTAGGATACATTATATGAAGTGGGAAACATTTCTTCCATCGAGTTGCTTACTCCGGGGGAGTGTGACAGAAACAGATTACTTAGTATTCTAAATGACATGTTGCAGAGTGTGTTTGATGTACCTGTTTACTCCCCAGTGTTTGAGTGCCGGCACATGCTCTGCTTTAGGAGAGGTTCAACACCAACATAAAAGATCATACCAAATGTACAAAAATTTGTGGAGAGTTAATATTTTGAAGCAATGAAATTCTCTTTCAGCTGTAATATGGAATTAAAACAATGGATGTTACTAAACATGAGCATACTTGTTGAATTATAATTCACACCAGTCTGGTTCCCCATGCTGCTACAAACAATTATCTCCTACAAGTGACTGTAATCCAGCTAGGCCAGTGTTAAGTTGTGTACAGCTCTCTCGTGGTGGTGTTCTTTCTGGTTTTGCTTTCTCAATCTGCTGCTTTTCTTATGCAATGTACAGCTTCTCTTCTTTCTCTGAAAAGGTCTTGGAGCTCCTCCCAGTCCTGGGGTAGCTAGGAGAGAAGTAGAAGGTAACATAACAATTTTTGTATTTTAGAAACAGAATTCTAATTTAGTACCTGATTAATACTATTGCCCTTGTGATAGTAAAGGTAGTTTCATGAAAGTATTTATCACGTGGAATCTTTCTTCTTTTATTTAACATAGTTTTCAGACAGCCAAGTTGCTTCTTGGTTTTCGGTGATGGTGGGAATTGTTATAGAAGGCATTTATGAAAAATGAAGTGAAAACTTAGAATGTCCTAATCAAGAATGCTTTCCAGACTGACTCTCAGAAGAATCTGGTGCTGACTGGTCACTAGAGTGACTGCTATACCTGAAACTAAACCTGGAATTTTGGGAGCCTGACTTTTCATAAATAACTACATATGTTCATGTATTTTGGAGAGAGAAAATTCCATTTAAACTATTTAGTCTACAATTTAATATTTTGTCTCTTTCTAAAGAGCACAGTGATAGCTAACTGTGTGTGATATACACTTATGAGAAGCATTTCTCTTGCACATTCTAACTGGAGTATGTATGAATAGTGCTGGATGGGTCCTGCTGTAGCCATGCCAGCACAGTCAGGGGTTTGGGTTTCTTCTTATCACCACAGGAATTTGGTCTTTGCAACAAATATAGGTATGGCAATACAAGTCCTAATATAGTCACAGTCAGGATGTCCTCCTGTATTCTACAATTAACTTTGGCCATATTGCTGGTTTATTTTTATAAATTGGCAAAATCACCCTATGCATAGAATAGTCAAGGTTGGAAGGGACCTTTTGGTGACTATCGACTCCATCCTCCTGCCCCAAGAAGGGTAAACTGGCACCAGCTTACTCCAGATGGGAGTTGCATCACTGAGAGCTGTGCCCAAAAACCCATTCCAATGGTTCTGAGGTTATCTGACACCCAGAAGCTGTCTTATGCACCAGAGTGTTCCTTCCACTTAGTGTCACTGGCATGGTGGTTTTGCCTTCCTGGGAAATAAGCCACAGAAACACAAGCCAGAATCTCAAACCTCTTGGCTTGTTAAAAATTGTGCACTTGTCTGAGCTAAAGGTAATTTTTTCATCTCTTGCACTTCCCAACTTGGATGTTGCATTATAGTGACAAGGTTGTCATTAGCATCAGCATGGCCACAGTGAGGCTGGTGGTCTAAGAGATTTATCTTAGAGAGAAGGGCCAGGAACTATGCTATATCAGCTCTTTTTGTTTTAAAGACTGCTGTAAGAACATCTGCAGAATATACCACAAAACAAAACAACTTCTAGCATGATTGAGAACACAGGGCACCTGTACAGGTGGGCATCTTTACCTTGCAATGAACAGGAGGTAATTTGACTTAATTTGTAATTAAAAGGGTCAAATTATTCCATGTGTGCCACGGGATAGGAGTGTGTTATAGTGACAGCTGATGGATAGACTGTGATATGTAACAACTTTTTAAAAAATCACTGGTCTCTCTTTGCTCCCATTCTCATTAGTGGTAATGTGACATTGCCATCTAATACCCATTTGTGGCTTATCTAACACAGATAATCTAATTTTTTTTCCATGCTTCAAAGCACAAAAAAGTCCTGGAACACAAAGAAAAGATAACTTAGGTAATACATTTACATGCTTTGTACTAATTATAATAAAGAGAGAAGTTGATTTTGAAATATGTTCTAAGTCAACAATCTCTAATATCTGTTGCAGTTCGTAGTCACCCTCCACCTGCAGCAGGCATGACCAGACCGGTAGGTATTCTGTCTTACAATAGTTCTCCTCCTAAGTTTATGCTGTTTGTTAGGTCAACATTTCTGTAGGTCATAACGGATGTGACAAATTTGCAAAATTGGCTGGTCAGTTTACTGCTTCTATGAGTTAATTCCCTCAGCAATTCTTGTCTGTTGACTAAAAATACTCCAGAATATATATGTGTATCTATATATATATATATACTGGAAGTGACTTGATTGTTTTGCACTCTTTACAATTATGCAACAGGCTCCCAAATAATACACATCTCCTTTCAAATAACTGCAAAGTTACTCTTTGTATTATATGTCCTTGCTGATTTGGTATGATAAAATGTATTATCTTTTATGCTGAAATGTAAATCCTGACACCATTTAATTCCTTGCAGCCGTTAATGGATTACCCGGGCAGTTGATATATTATGATTATTTGATGCGTTGTGGGATTTTGTACCTTGTTTTAAAAATTAATTTTTATAAAGGTCTTCATGTAAAAAGGAAACATTCAACTAGTACAACAAATATTAGTTCTGTGTTTGATTATTTATGGAACTGCTGAAGGAAGGGAAATAAAGATTTATGGGTGCTCAAATGCTTCACCTCTAGCAAGAACTCAAGAGATGGAAAACATCTGCCTTGTTTTTATTAACAGCAGCATGTAGGAGCCTTTGTGTTTGGCTCTTCATTAAAGAATTACTAAGAAATGGGATTGTTTGCAGATAATTCTCTAAACTTTGCAGCATATTCCAGTATTACAACTACTGCAAACTACTGTTTGCAGTAGTCCATTGAAGTAATATTGTGCTAATTCATTTTTTCTCAAAGACATTATTCATGATCTTGGCTATTTTTTGTTATTTTCCCAGAAATATAAAACAGCTTCTTCTAAAATTTGGATAAAGAAAACCTGGTATACACAGCAAATAAGAAAATCTGGTGCACAAAAGAGACTTCACCAGTGTCTTGAAACTGGCATAAGTGCAAGAATTTTTGTTCATATTATCAAGACAGAAAAAAATCCCCAAGCAAAACAAACAAACAAAACCCCCCTAAACCCGAACAAAACAAACAAACAAATGTAATAGAAGATCTGAAAAAACATGATGCTTGCCTCTTTTTTTCCCCTGAAGTCTGGGCATTTTTATTCCAGTGCCTTGTATCCAGGTTTCAATTTGGTGTTTGTAATTCACTCGTTTCAGCTGTAATCTGGAATAACTTCCTATTTCTCTCCAGCCTTCAAATGAGGCAGAGTGTGTGTTTTATCAGTACTGTTTGTTGAGGAACAAAGTAGCTGCTGTTGTTGGTTGTGTTGCTTACAGCAATTCACAGACTTAGGTAAATTATCTTATTAATACTAGCAAAACAATAATTGCTTCTAATGTTGGTGCACAGGTAAATATTTATATAAAGCTGAAAACAGTTGTAAAAATTCTTTGCTTTGAATTGAACCCTCATTGTGTTTTGAATATATTCTTTGCTTTTACGTGGACATAGGATGTTAGTTCAGCAGCTGTTATCAAATCATTTATTTTTCACAGAGTCCTGATTATCCCAAATCATTTATCAGTAGATGACTACAGATCCAAAGTAGAGCTAAAATACTTTCTTTTTACCCCTGATCATGTCAGACTGTTCCTCCTCGAGCTGGAGTTATCAGTGCCCCACAAAGCCATGTCCGTTCTTCGGGGGGAAGACCAGTACCCGAAACTCAGACCAAACCAGCTGAACCACCACGGGGTAAGTTTCCTTTGTAGGTTAAATATAAATGTCACAATTCAGTCAAGAGACACAGTCTCTGGTTTGAATGCATTGTTTTCCAATAGATGTCTCCACTTTTCACTAGAAATTAAGATTCTTGAATGTAGTAACACTTGGCAGTTTCTGTTAATCATCCACAAGTACTGTACACCCTCACCAGATAATAATCTCAAGATCACCTGAGATCTTGACCCGTAGATTTCCTGGTATCAGGAGAAGCTATGATCAGAGTGCAGTATTTTGGTCTGGGCACGGTGATGTGTCCCTTCATGTTGATCACTGGACATTCTCTGGATTGGTAGTTCTGTAATTGTAAGATCTGGAATAGAATTTGTTTGACTCTTAAAGCCACTTCCTAAATTCACCGTTTACAAAACCCCTTCATTAATATTAAAATATACATTTTATAATAGTGACTTCCAAAATACTTTTTCAATACTGCTGATGTACATTTAGGAATGACATGGCTTCTGGTTCTCTGTTTTGTATAGAATCACAGAATGGTTTAAGTTGGAAGGAACCTTAAAGATCATCCACTTCCACGCCCCTGCCCTGGGCAGGGACACCTTCCATTAGAACAGGTTCCTCCAAGCCCTATGCAACCTGGCCTTGGACACTTCCAGGGATGGGGCAGCCACAGCTCCTCTGACTAACCTGTGCCAGGGCCTCATCACCCTCACACAGAAGAATTTCCTCTCAATATCCAATCTAAACTTGCTCTTTCAGTTTAAACTATAATAATCATTTGTGATGGAGATCTGCTGAGCTTCTGATGATTTCCAATATTGTTGCCATGAACACTTGCTCTTCTTAGAGCCACCTGCAGTTCTCTCTGGTGCTTCCACAGCCATTTGTCCTCATCATGCCATCCTTAAGGACTTCTGTTAAAATTCTTTACGATGAAAATCACTCCAAATGTACTTTTAGGCTCACCGTTGCTTCCTGAACCACTAAAGCCTCAGGCTGCTGGCCCTGCTCAGCCCAGCACTCCTGTGCTAAGGATGCAGGAGCCCCTGATTCCTGTGGCATCACATCCATCTCAGGCAAGTGCCCCACAAAGCCTGGAACCCCCACAGCCGCCTCCTCGTAGCCGATCCTCTCACAGTTTGCCTTCTGAACCTGCTCCATCCCAGCAGCAAGTAAGTAAAAACACTTTGGAAATACATCTGTTTTTTATTATGTATATTAACACAGCTTGTTATGAATGCTGCAGACTGGTGAGGAACTCTTAAAGCAAACACATAAACGAAAATAAAGGTCAAAAGAGTGGATTCAGAGGTCATCAGGTTCTAGTAGGGTAATAATTGCTTACGTATTGTCCGTGAATAACTAAATACTAAATATTTAGTATTGTCCGTGAATAACTAATACTGAACATTTAACTTAGGGTTTCTTGTGACAGTCTTACAACTTAAGGAGATCTCATTCTTAAAATTATGTTGTCATCTGGCAACTTTTTGTGGAAAAATAGTCTAAGAAATTTAATTTTAAAAGGACACTTGCATGACATAAGTAAGATTAGTAAGTAGCTAACAGGTTTTGAATAAAGTCATTGCATGATGTGGTGCTTTATGTTGATGATCATTCATTGGAGAAGGACAATACTGATAAATACTTAACAAAAACAGATTCTTCCCCATTCCCCAGTGTCAGTTAAAATATAGAAACATATCAAAGTAATGTGAAAATTTCATCCAGTAACATTAACAGTCTGTTCTGTGGGACGATTTAGAATATTATTATAAAAGAACACCAACTTTTTCTAGGGAAAGCCATAGCTTCTTCCTACTGCTTAAAAATGCAGAATCAGGTTTTCAATGCTGCTCAGATTTTTGCTTATGCCTACACCTGAAGACCTCTTTTGCTGCAGCAGTTAGTTAATGCCTATTTTGTACCATAGTAAAGCAGCTAAATTCAGTCCTTGGTGAGTTGATTTTGCATTCAAATTAAAAAAAATCTTTAAATGCTTTACCTTTCTTTCTGCTGAACCTCTCTGTCTGCCTGTTAACTGGTTTTCATTTTGGAAACTTAGGCTAAAAAATACAGAAGTTTCTGAGGAAAGTTTTTTAAATAAATACAAAGTCTTTTGAGAGGTAGTGGATTCCAAGCCCATCCTTCTATGCAAATCTTGATTGTGATATTGAAGAACCTGAATCTCTCTTATAAAAATAATTGCTTTGATACAGTGTGAATATTCAGGATTCTATAGATTACCAAGCAGTATAGTAAAAGAGAGAGTTAGTTATTTTAAATAGATGTTCTTTATTGTAAAGTAAGGAGATTTTAGTTTTCAATAGAATGAGAAGCCTTATGGTTTTTCAGCTTGAAAAACTGTTACTACAAGTGAGAGCTTGTCCCAACACAGTTCCTAGAATGGGAGTTATGGGGCTTTTCCTGTTAATAGGTGGTTAGAATTAGACCATCAACGCTCAAATTCTTATAATCCATCTCTAAAAAGTAGCTCAGTCAGCTGCACGGTGAGTCTCTGTATGGAAATAACTTAGAATGGGCTTGAGTTGTTTTTTTGATTCATAATGGTCGAGCTTACAGTAGAATACAACAGAAATTCAGAATTTAGTCTAGTGTATAATAAATACTTGCAGTTTGTATTCATAGCTCAAAAAATGGCTTTGTGAAAATTTGTGAAAGTATTTTTAACATGAGGTTGCTTTGTTACTTGGATTTTCTTCCTAACTTTCTTTCCTTTGATGTCTGTTTCTCTTTCACAAGCAGGAGCAACCGTCAGGGTAACAGGTATCTGACTATTTACCAATCTTGTACGTGGTCTCCATCTACTCAAGCAGAAAAGATGTATGAACCTTGTTTTCATACATCTGCAGTCCCATCCATGTTAAAAACCACCTGTCTGCATTCATGGATTGACTGTCATACCATAGTTTGCTTTTCCCTTTCATAATGCATTTAAAAGTGAGACTGCATTTATTAGTGCCAGAGCAAATATTTTGCTTCATCATCTTTTATGAAACAATTGGACCCTGACCTATGTTGCTTAGTCACTGCTGAATCTCCTGGTTTCTGTCTATTTGGGGAAAAAAAGATCAGTGTTGGCATTAAATATTCTCTTAAGTGTAAAATTTTTTTCAAAATAAACCCCATATTTCACATCTTTCAAAGAGCAGAGAACTTATTACTACCCAAAGTAAAATAAATGGTTTGTTACAATTGTAAAGGCATTTGGCTCCAGAATTATTCAGAGCAAATTTTTACTTACAATAAAGAGCAATTGGGATTCAGAGTTTCTTTGGGATCTTGCACTTCAAATGACTACAGGACTTAACCAGCTGGTGCCCAGCTGCATTTGATTTCTATTCTTTCTGCAGTTCCGTTTTTCACATTTTCCCCTCAGTTACTCAGTGCCTTTGGTTTAATATTATTCTGCAGAACACTGACTTGTATATACACCCCATTCAAGCTACAACTGAAATTTTTTTAAAATAAATTGTTATGCTGCATACACTGGGGAAAACTTGAAATATTATTATTATTATTATTCCCTAGAATCTCTAAAGCCTGTAGACTAATTTTGTGGAGCTGCTTAGATAGTGGATGTGTGGAGACACACTTCAAACTATGCACAATAAATGCAGTGAACCCAAGATGGATAAAGATGGAGGTTAGGCTGTAATAACACTATGTTTTAGCTCACACCCTAGTTCAACAAAACACTAGTTAACGGAATTTTCAAGCTAAATACCCAAACTCTTTGGGTATATTAAGGTGATGTGTTAAAATGACAAACTTTTTTGTGAAATTTAAATTCTCAGGAGCTGTTTTAACTTAAGCTCAATTCATTAAAAAAGGGGAAGCTCCAAATCCTGTTCTGTCAGTATGCTGACTGAAAAAGTAGATATTCCACCTTTTTGGACATTTCTTACAAGGTAAAAAAGTCGCATTGTTGTTTGAAGAGATGTAAAAAACAGAAATATGTTTGTTTTTAAAAGCTGAGAAGTTCTGTGGAGAAAACTCTGTCTTCTCCATTCAGTATTATACTAAACAAGGATAACTTGCCATTTTAAAATATGAAACCAGTCCCTTTCCATGCCAGGAAGCACTGGAATGCCTACGGATGCCTGTGTCTGCATAGAAATGTCTGACATGCACATACTAATGACACTAATGTTTCCTCCCATTGTGATGCTTAAATACTGCTTGTAACATCGGTGTGACAAACAATGTAACCTGGAGGTCTTTGTTTTGTAGCTGTGCTGGGTTATCACTTGTTTAGAATACAGTAGCATTTCCCAAAGATTTTCTTATCCAATATTCACTTGGACTTGGTGCCTTTCACTGGAATTCTGACCTGTAGGAAGTCGATTCCAGCTGCATTGACCACCAACGCGGTATTTAACAACTCATAGGCTTTTTCTCAGAGAAGGGATTCAGGGTTGTTGTTTCCATTCTAGTTACAGCTGAATTGTGTTGAAGTTTCAGCTGGAAGAGTGAGAAAGGGCGGGGTCAGGAATAACCTGGAATCAGCCACAGGATTACTGAGCATGTTGTTTCCTTTGCAGCTGAAACCCAACTGGACGTACAGCTCCAACCCTGGCCCCCAGCTCAGCAGTGACCCTTTTGAAGACCTGTCATTCCAGCTGCTCATGTCCCAGATGCAGACATGTGTCCGAACATCACCCGCTCCAACCTTAAGCCAGGAATTGACACCTTTGCCTTCAGCAGCACAAAGAAACGCTGATAATTTGAATACTATAAACTGCATGCCAGCAACGCCTCCTGTTCCAACCTTCCACTCATCCCAGGAGCATAAGCGCACCTCTCCAAATCCATTTATTTCTGGGCTGAACTGCGCAAATCCATTCACTGAAAGGACTCCTAATGCTGGGAACCCGTTTAGGATGGAAACACAAGGGTCCGGAATAACCTCACAGGTATGGGAAGGACCTGCAGTTTCCCATCCTTTCCCTTCCCTGCCCCGCCCCAGCTGTAACACAGCCAAGCCTCTATTTTCTGTGGATGCAGCTGAAAACACGTTTTGCTTGCCAAGTAAATCTTTCAAGGCAGAAAATGTGCAGCCCAAGGGGTGGGTGACATTTGATGAGGACGAGAACTTCAATGTGAAGCTAAAGCCATCTACAAGTGTCCCGGATTTTCAGAGACTCGGCTCCAGGAAGTCAGCTGGATCTCCAGGTTTGCTGGGCACTGAACAAAAGACTTTCCTTGGTTCAGACTTTAACTTTGGTGATGACTGGAATAAAAGCTCTACTGATTGCTTCTGTGCAATGCCAGCAAGGAGACCCCCTGCACCCCCTGTACCATCCAGAGCAACCAGCAACAGGTCCCCTGCAGATCCCTTCGCCTCCTCAGCACCCCAGGTGTCACCAACTCATGATTTTACAGAAAGATAGTTGTTCAAAGATACAACAGGTTGTATTTGTTGCTACATTTATCCAGTAGAATAATTGGGTATTTGAGATTATTCTGTGTGCAATAATTAAGTGTTAAATGCACTGAAACTTAACTCTACTCATAAACAGCCACTATTGCTTGTGTATAAATTTTGAATGTGTATATATGGTAGAGCACAAAAAATTGTCTGAAATTTATTAAAATCCTGAGGTAATAGTATTTGAACAGACAGAAAAAGAGAAGAAGGATGAGCTACTGATCTCATTAAAATCTACCAATCCTGGACATAGATTTTGCTTAGGGAGCTCTCTCATTTCTGGTCCCCCTTGTGGAATTCCACAGAAAGAGGCTTCCTGTTGGTAGCCTCCCCCCTCCCTTTTGACTGTTTTGTTAATTGTATTTATAAGTATTTACCAAAGAGCTGCCAAAGTTTATTGAGATTTGAATGTTGAAAAGTATTGTTTAGAAGTTGTTTTAATTTATAACAGAGGCTATGGATATTTGTAAGGCTTATATTTGAATTTGAGGCACAACGAAAGTAGTTTACTTTCAAAATACAAACAAAACTTTGCATATTAATATATTCAACTAATTTTCTGTGTCAGTACATTTCAGCTATTAAGTCCTATTGTGACATACACTCACTAGCACTAATTCAGAATAATTGTTCCATATCATCTATTTATTCATTACTATTTTAACTATATTTTTTTTTCCAGAAATTAGAAACAACATATAGAAAAAGTTTTCCCTCAACCTCTTGAAAAAGATTCCCCTTGGGTTTTGAGATACAAAGCAGTCTTTACCAGTTGCAGACAATATAGTCTACCAGCCAGGGAGTGAAACAACACACTAACATTGTATTTACAGTAGCAAGATACTCCAGGGCAGTGCGCTTTTTAAATTCTCCAGCGCTATCAAGACATGATCTATAAAATGACGCATTGTTCCTTTGAGCAGTCCCTGGTTAACCATGAGCTACAGCTGTGTAGAGCAGTGATAGCGAGTTTTATATGGCGCTTTTTTCTGTTCAGGTCCCTCAACTTGTACATTTGGAACAGCAGTGGTACCGTTTGTGCTTCGGTGTGTGAGTTACCTTGTTTTACGCTGTTGCTATAAACATCTGTGTGATCAGTGTTTTGGTATATTCCTACATTGGCAAGCCAGTTTTGGGGGGAAACTTTTTGCTGGTGGGAGTCACGTGATAAATATGTTGTCGAATATCTAACTGCAGTGATTAAAAACTACTGTCTGAACTGTACCTGGTGTTAGGCACCTCTGCACTTCACAGGGCTGTGGGACTGGAGCAGCACCTGCAGGGACCACTGGGAATGCTCTGGAATTCCAGTATGTCTATAAATATATATATATATACACACACAAATATATATATATATAGGTAAGCTGCAGTAACGCCGTGACGTGTGTTGTTGGATGGGAGCGATGACCAGCAGCAGAAGCTCTGAAAACAGGAAGAACTGAAGTGTGATGTGACGCGCTCCCCCAGTGTCACTGGGCGCTGTTCCCGGTGCTCCCGCACACCTGTCCGTGGCTGTATCCCCCTCCCCGGGGACACCCAGGTGTCCACGAAGCGAACGTTCCTGCCCCTTGGTCCGGGTGCTCGTTCTCCCTCCATGCGCCGGGGCCGGCCCTGGGACTACCGGCCGGGGCGCGCGGGCCCTTTAAGGGGCGCCCCGGTGGCTTCCCGGGAGGGCCGGAAGCGGAAGCGGAAGAGCCGCCGTTGAGGCAGCTCCGGAGGGTCCCGGCGGATCCCGAGGATCCCGGTGGATCCCGAGGATCTCGGTGACAGCGGGGGCGGCCCCGGGAGCGGCCCCTTCGTGCCCTCAGCGCGTCCCGGGGCGCTGGGCGCGGCCCTCACCCCGCGTTGGCTCCTCCTCGCCGGTATCCAGGGACGCGGCTCCGTTGCTGAGGGGCTCCGCCGGGCCCGGCCATGGTGCGGCTGCACGTGAAGCGCGGCGGCGAGAGCCAGTTCCTGCTGGAGGCGCCGGGCAGCGCCCGCCTGGCAGAGCTGGCGCCGCTTGCCGCCCGCATCCACAACGGGCGGCTGAAGGTGCAGCGCCTGTGCTCAGGTACCGCCCGGGAACGGCGCCCGGGCACCGGCTGGGCAGCGGGAACGCGCCTCCTCCTCCCTCAGCAGGGCGGTGACCGCCCACCGAAACCGCATGGGAATTCCCGGTCTTGGGATTTTAGTGCGGGCACTGCATAGGGCTGGAAACGGACCTGCTACATGAGCCTGTAGTGGCTGCTTAAATCAGGGGCTGGAAGGGACTTAAACGTCCAGTTCCACGCTCCCTCACAGGCAGGGACACCTCCCACTAGACCACGTTGCTCCAAGCCCAGTCCAGCCTGGCCTTGAACATTTCCTGGGATAGGGCAGCTACAGCTTCTCTGGGCAGCCTGTGCCAGGGCCCCACCACCCTCACAGGGAAGAATTTCTTCTTCATATCTCATCTAAATCTACTCCCCTTCAGCTTAAAGCTATTCCTCCTTGTCCTGTCACTCCATGTCCAAAGTTCCCATTTTGGCAGTGGAAAGGACTCCTTTGTGACCAGCAGTGTCCCTTTACATGTGAATGAGACTGTTCCCTACCACGTACTTGGTGCAAAGCATCCCCTGCCATGTGAGGGAGTGGCAGATGTGTCTGAAGTGGTGCTGAGTTCAGTTCTGAGGCAGTTTTAAAAAATGTTTCCGCCCCCACTGCGGGGCTGCCAGAGCTGAGATTCCCCTCAGGTGAGCCTGACCTGGGGGGTGCAGCCCAGCCTCACTTGCTGTGCTCCAGCCACTGGGTTTGTGGTGTGTCTGAGGCCTTACTGAGCCTGCTCTGAAATTTAAAAGAAAAAACAAACAGCTAAAGCTGATTAGGGAAATGCCAAAAAGAAAAGTGTTGTGGCCAGCAGGTACCATCGAAGCTTGAATCCCTGCCCGTGTATTTGTTATATTGTTGTATATGTATGTGAAATATATGAATTTTGACATAACTACAGCATCTATATCTATCTGTCTTTATATCCCTTAATATTTATTCCCTGTACTTAGCTGTTTAAAATGAAGGCTGGGGTTAAGGTTTGCCTGCACACACATCATGTGAAAGGCTTTTGAAAATGGTCTGTAATAACAAAGACTTTTAATCTTGTTCTCTAAACACTCAAAAGAGATGGAGGAGCTGGCAGAGCATGGTATTTCCTTGCCTTACAATATGCAAGGACTGACAGATGAGCAAATTGGAGAGCTGAAGTTAAAGGATGAGTGGGCAGAGAAGTGTGTCCCAAGCGGTGGGAGCACCTTCAGGAAGGATGAAATGGGACGGAGAAATGGGCACGGTAAGTCAAATGTAAAGATTTGTTTCTTTCCCTGCAGACACAGACCATCTATAACAAACTCCTAATTCTGGACCTGAATAGCCAAAGTATCAGTTACATACCCAGGAGTTCTGTCTTGGGTTAGGGCCTGAGATAATACTGATTTAAAAGCCTACAGAGCAGCATATCTCTTCAGCACACAAACAATCACCAGGAGCAAGTTGGAGTGTCCATTGTAATTTACTCTCCCCATTTGAAAATGTACACTTGAGAACTGGTTTTCTCCAGAGACTCCAAGATATATCAACAGGTTGTTTTTCTAATATTTCTCCTTTTTTCTCGTTGACTGGGGCTCAGACTCACTGAACATGTGTTTGTTAGTGAGAGGACAACTTTATAATGTTGACAAATTCAGAATATTGAACAGTGTGGATATATAGGCCAAACCAAATGCCATCAAGCACCTAAATGGGAAATAAGCTGGGAATGAGTATGCTTTAATTGGATTTTTGTGTTTGAGGACAGGCTTTTTATAGCAATTAAAATAGATAAGTGTGATGTGATATGAAATGAACAGAGTATTTGCAAAACTGCCTTTGCTGTTAGATTGAGATTTTAATTAGAAAAAAGTCAGAACACTGGGAGCTGTTGTGCCCAGTAAAAGCACATCTGCCAGTATGGTTCCCAGTAGTCCAGCAGGGAAAGGGCCTTGTTTTATGTTGTGGAGGGTATGGGATTATGGTTGTTGCTTTCTACTCAGTAGCTTTTTACTCTACCTTTGTCCCAAATGAAGTTTGAAGTCACAGAATTGTGAAATCACAGAATGGTTTGGGTTGGAAGGGACCTTAAAGCTCATCCAGTTTCATCCTCTGCCATGGGCAGGGACACCTTCCACTAGAGCAGATTGCTCCAAGCCCTATCCAACCTGGCCTGGAACACTTGGGGATGGGGCAAATACCAGTTGCATGTCTTTGGGGAAAAGTAAGTTTGGCTGTCCCATGAGAAATACTGTTTTGTCTTGTAAGTTAGTGAGAAATATGGGAATGAACAATCCAACTCATAAATAGGCTGCAGCTTAGGAGTGTCTCTCCTGCTTTGTGATTCAACACTGTTTCATTTGCTCACAGTGGATTCTGGACAGGTTATATGCTTGGTTTCTTTACAGTAAGTGTGGACCATGAAATATGTGTCTCTTATTTTTAGCTCCAAATGAAAAAATGCAGCAGGTTATAAAGAAGACAATAGAGGAAGCCAAGGCATTAATCTCTAAGGTAAATTTCCTCAAGTGGTATGTGGGGCTTTCTTAAGAAGTGTTGTGGGGTTGGGCAGCTTAAATAAAACCAGACTTCTTTCAGTGCAAGGGCTGCCAGCTCTTGAGAAATACCATGTAGTGATGTGAATAGTCTAATAAAAACTGACATCTCTGTTAATTATTTCCTTCGTGGCTTTTGGCAAGCTGGTTCAACAGGTTAAGGAATCAGATCCTAAACTCCAAGTGAATGCTGGCAGCCGAGCCCACGTGGAATGATTAAATCGCACTCAGGGTTTCCCAACAATTTGCTATTGATGTGTTCTTTGGGTGAATACTTGTCGTGCTTTCTGGTGAAAAATTAACTGGGTTCTGTGCTCTTCCTGGAGTCAACACAGCCTTTTGTGTTATATGTATACTTAATTGAAAAATGTGTTCTAATCTCTTAGATTTTGACAGAATGGTTTGGGTTGGAAGGGACCTTAAAGCTCATGCAGTTCCAACCCCTCTGCTATGGGCAGGGACACTTTCCACTAGACCTGGTTGCTCCAAGCCCCATCCAGCCTGGCCCAGGGATGGGGCAGGGATTAGGCCTTGGTTTGACAAGCACTTGGACTCATGCTCAGTCCCAGTGAGTCTGTTCAAAGACAAGTGTGAGGCCCTTGTGGGATGGTGCTTTCAGGTACTCAGCTTCGCTTTGCCAAATCCGTAGATGTTCCATGTTGTGTGTCAACACTTGTATGACTTTGAAACACAAATTAAGTAATATTTATTATAAAATTTCCTTGTTGAATGAAATTAAAGATAGTTTGGGAAGTGGTTTGTTATGTACATCACTTTATAATGAAAATGAAGAAATGTGCATTTTAAGTTTTACAGGCTAGTTAACCAGATCAAGAGTGTCCACAAGGAGGCAACATTCTCGTACCTTATTATTTTAAATACTGAAACTGTTAAATCCATAGAGAAAAGCTTTATTTCTTCTCTTCCAGATGTCTTATGTTTCTCCTTTATGCCTTGTGGTAGGGTTTGGAATGACCTCAAGTGTTGGATCAAGTCTCTCCAGTAGCTGTGCAATAGGACAAGAGGGCACGGTCTTAAACTGTGCCAGGGGAGATTTAGGTTGGATATTAGGAAGAAATTTCTTACAGAGAGAGTAATCAGACATTGGAATGGGCTGCCCAGGGAGGTGGTGGAATCACTGTCCCTGGAGGTTTTTAAGATGAGACTGGATGTGGCACTTAGTGCCATGGTCTAGTAACCACGGCAGTGTTGGATCAAGGGTTGGACTTCATGATCTCGGAGGTCTTTTCCAACCCAGTTGATTCTATGATTGATTCTATGAATATGCCAAGCTTTATGCTTCTGCTTACATGTGCTCTATTTTTTCTTTCAAGTTTTGGGCCCCTTCTCTATCCCTCACTTGAATTCTGCTGGTTTGAATCACATTCATGAATCACAGGTGCTTGGAACCGAAGCCTCTCTGTCTGATTTCTGTGGTCATACATGTCCTGGATTGAGTCCTGTGTCACACAGGCAGTTGGTGCTAAATACCTCCTGCACAATTTAGTGGAGATCTCCTATTTTTGTTTCCTCCCCCACCCCATGTAAGCAGGCTAAACAGAGGGGCCCAAGGGGAGTGATGTTCTCCAAAGTCCGTATTCCAACAAGGAAATTTGCACTTCTGGTATCTTTATGCAGCCCATTAGCTCTGCTCAGATATCCCACCTCTGAAACTTTGAACTGGCTACAAAGCAAAGTCTTCTGCAGGTTTGCTTAAATTGCCAATGATCCCTGTTTGTATTTCAGAAACAAGTTCAGGCCAACGTGTGTATTAATATGGAGATGGTGAAAGACGCGTTGGAGCAGCTCCGAGGGGCTGTGATGATTGTGTATCCAATGGGATTGCCTCCACATGATCCAATTAGGATGGAGTTTGAAGATAAAGAAGACTTGTCAGGAACTCACGTATGCAGTAACGTATTCCCATTCTATGTAGTCCCTGGGTTAAACTTGTGCTATGTTGTTCTCCATCGTATCAATGAAGGTTGTTTTCACTTGCATTACAAATTTTGTTTAATATTTTAGTCTCACAGTTAATGTAAAAACACACCAATAGCTTAACTAGAAATAAAATTATTGGAGTTTATTTCAAATGTTGCATACTCAGCACTCAGGTAAGTCTGGATCTCATTTTAAATAGCTTGTCACCTCCAGTATGGAGAGCTGATTGCCCAAAGTATTCACAGGAGATCAAGATTGAATGGAATATGAATGAATGCCATAGATGAGCATGAGGAGAAAGATGTAGCAGAAGTAGGTTTTGAAAAAAAGCAAGAAACAAATAGAGTAAGAAACAACACCCCTAACACTTCACCTTGTTTGTATGTCACAGGCTGGACTTGAAGTTATAAAAGAATCAGAAGCACAGTTATGGTGGGCAGGAAAGGAGTTGCAAGAAACAAAGTTGCTGTCTGACTATGTAGGAAAAAATGAGAAAACAACCATCATTGTCAAGATCCAGAAAGTGAGTATTGCTAGGAGATGTCTGTATAAGTTCTTCACCTTTGGCTGTCTGTACTCTGTGGAAGAGAATTGTCCATAGGTGTCTAAAATGGATTATATTAGTCCTGGCTTGAGTGTCTTAAAATGGCACATCTATTTTAAGGTTTGAATTTATTATATTCCAAATTTTTCTTTAGTAATTCCTTTGCCTGTCAGTTACATCCTGTAACTGCTATTATTACTTGCTCCATAGCACTTTTGTGAAGTACAATGAAGAGGTATTTAAAAGTAGATGAAATACAAATTGAAAAGTTTTGTAGCAAATCTTGTCACCTGCAGGTGTCTGCAGTGCATCCCTTGGAGATAAGTCAGGTGATTTATGTGTCTGTCATTTAGAAGACCAGAATTTCTTTCTCTTTCCTCTCAGGGTGACTGAAAAACAGTGTGGCAGCTTAACAGCCACTGAGGTGTAGGCTCCCAGGGAAGTTGCCCGTTTAATTAGTTGATGGACCTCTTCAGAGGATGCGGAGTAGTGCAAGGGTTTCTCTCTGCCTAAACTATCTCAGACACTTTTTGTTCTAGAGATCATTAGCCTTTTCCATGGAAGCTGCTCTGCTTGCTATTGCTGACAGTAGCTGTCACCAGCTGTTTTCTTCTCTGTGCATCATTTCTTCCAAGAGGACAATTACCTGGAAAATAAATTTTCTTTTATTTGTAGTATTTCGTAACTCCCTTCCTTCCCTGCTTTACTAAGTATTATGCCATCCTGAGTCTGTATTAGTAGGGGAGCTAAAGATAGATGGGCCTATCCTGAGATATCTAGAATGACCTTGAAACAGATTTATTGTGTCTTTTAAAGTGGAAATTTAAGTAAACTAGACTCAATCCTGTTTGCATCTTCCACTGATGTCCGCAGAATTGACAGCATGACTCAGATGCTGAGATGAAAAAATAACCCTCACTTGAAAAAACAACCCTCACTTTCCTGTGAGGGTGGTGAGGCCCTGGCACAGGTTGTCCAGAGAAGCTGTGGCTGTCCCATCCCTGGAAGTGTCCAAGGCCACATTGGACGGGGCTTGGAGCAACCTGATCTAGTGAAAGGTGTCCCTGCCTATGGCAGGAGGTTGGAATTAAATCATCTTCAAGGTCCCTTCCAACCCAGACCATTCCGTGATTCTATGAATGCAGCAGCATTTGTTCTTCTGTCCTGAGGGACCTTATTAAATTTGAGAAATCCTGTTGTCTGAAGGAAGGTTTTTGCTATCTGTGTATAGCTTTTTGCTATCTTTTGAAGTTTTTGCTATCTTTGCAGCTTCTACTTTGTCTCACAAATGCCACCAACAGTAACATCTACCATTTCCCTTCCAGAAAGGACAAGGAGCTCCAGGGCGTGAGCCTGTGATTAGTCATGAAGAGCAAAAAGAGATGATGCTGTATTACTACAGAAAGCAGGAGGAGCTGAAGGTGAGTGTCTCTTTGGTGCTTCGGAGCTGTTGGAGCCTGGGCTGTGTCCCTCACTGCCTTCCTCTCCTCTCTGTTTACAGAAACTGGAGGAGGATGACAACGACTCATTTCTAAATGCTGAGTGGGCAGACAACCATGCTTTGAAAAGGCAATTTCATGGTGTAAAAGACATCAAATGGGGTCCAAGATGAAGCTCTGCAAACCCCTTCTTAAGCTGTTTGGTCAATACTCTTGTTTGCAGAGAGGATTGTGTGCAGTAGGTTCTTCTGTCAGAAGCTGAAATTGTCACTTCTGTAGCCTTGGGTGTTCAATAAAAGTTGACATGTCTCTGTAACTCCAGCAGCATTTGTCTCTTCAAAGAATTGAACCAATTCTCTTGAAGTTTTGTATTTTATTAGAAACTTGTAATTTGAATATTGAAATGTTAATCCATTTCCTAGATAACAGATCTAGTAAATATGCACTGGAATGTTTGGTGTTGTTTGGAGTCGTCTTTATAGCTTCTTCTTAATCTTGCATTACTATTAGGTGGTGTGCCCTGTAACAGGTAATTTATTTTATGAGAAATCAGTTTTCCCAGGCTAATGCAGGGAGAGTTAATGATTTTTATATGCTCATTCAAATTTCAACATAGCTAATTCCAAACTATAATTTTTTTTAATTGAGTTAACCTCTCAACAATTTTTTAAAGGAAGTATTTTTGTATAAAGACAAATAACACAAAAATCCTTGTGGAATGCATAATTTTAATTCATTTGCTTTAGTTTTCATTGCTGGTATATAAAGGTTGACAGAAATCTATATACAAAAACAAGCGTCATTTGCAAGTAGATTGGATAAATAAAACCATATTTAATAGGACATGATCTCTAAGATATAAGTAAATAATTATTTTCTGTATTACTGTGGTCAGAGACAGATCAAGTTAAAACTCTCAAGTGTTGGCTGAACTCACAGCTGGAAGACTGGATGCAGAAAAGATAATGCCATTCAGTGAACTATTAATGGTGGTTTTACTTCAATCATTGATTTTATTTTTTTTTTTTACTCTTACAAAAGTTTGGTGTCTGGTAGTTTTTGTTGAACCTCAACTTTCCAGTACCATGGTGTTATACAAAAAAAAAAAAAAAAAAAAAAAATCTGCATGTGGGATTTTTCAAAGTTGCAGAACTTGCCCTGTACAGCTCTGGGGATTTTTAACCATTCCCATAGCTGAAAGCTTTTTTTCCTAATGTGCTCCTTTGTCCTCATCAAAGAGTGGAGTGAAGAAAATCTGGAAATACTTAATTCTTAATGTCACTGGCACTGTAACCCTCAGTGGTATGGTGGATGTTTGTGATCCATAACTGGGATGGGGAACACTCAGTGAAATCACCAGAAAATCACAGTTTGTTATAAAGGTTGTTGGTCACCTGGTCCAGCTCCTGGTCAGTCCTGCCCACATTGCTGGAAGTGTTGCTGTGGCTTTTAAGGAGATTTCTACAGATTCAAACCCTCTCCCCTCTCCCTGTTGTGCTATCCATAGTGGTTCCATGGGGATTTGTATGAATGCTGTCTGTTCAAAACAGGTTCTGCCTTGAGTAATTCTTTTGTTTGGACAACTATATGGAAGTGCTTCAATAAATAACCCAAATGACTTTGTAGATTAATGACTTAGGGTTGTTACACATTTGTTTTTCTCTTTCCCAGCAACTTCCTAAAATATTTACATCCTTTTGGCAGCCAGAAAAAAATGTAATGCTGTTTATGAGCTTTTAAAGCAGGTTGTGAGGCAGCCTGGCACTTTTTGTGTACGGGGGGGAGTTAAAGGGAGTTACAGCTCTGCTTGTGACAACAGTTCCCCTCCCTAAAATCTCACCTCTGTTTAAGGAGCTGGCTGAGGGCATCTGGGTTTTGTCCTGCCAACCTGGGAGGGAGATTCCCAAAAGATGGACTGTCCATATGCTCCCCAAGGTGGAGATCTGCACCAGGGCTGGGGCTTGCAACATGACCTTAAGCCAGTGGTGCTTGTTTATTGGAATTTCTGCACCCCAGAACAATTCCTTAGCAAGATTACTTCTTTGTCTGCTCCTCCTCATTTGAAAGTATCTTTTTTAAGTTACTTGTTCATAACTGCCTTGAGCTTTGTGGCCTGGGCAGGGAGCTTCCCAGGTGTTTTGAATCAGTTACAGTAAATGCTTGAAAATATCCGACTGAATCCCTCTCACCAGTAGAGCTTTCATCTTTGATTAGCATTGTTTGAGGAGTTTGTTCTGGGGGCTCCCAGCCCTTTAAATACTGATGTCATTGCTGGCTTTTGGCCATTGAATTTATTGTCCTTGATACCAGGAAAATATTCCATAGCAGAGGAGGCAGAGTGAAATAATGGAAGGAGTCAAGAAGTCTGGTTATCTGTCCAAGACTTGTTGAGAGTTACTCTGTCAGGGAAAAAGAGACTTTAAAATTACCATTGGACAGAGGATTCTGAGAGGGGGGATGTTTGAACAGGACCTTTGATTATGGAGCTTACAATATTCTCATCTCCTTTCTAAAAGTGAGGGCAAAGCAGACATAGGAAAATCCATTTTATTCTGTACACCTTTGACTGATGTTCTCTGCTGTAATTGGTGCTGTTTTCTTCTTTAGCTGAGAAAACTTTCCGTAAGATCCGAGTTTTTACCACAGTATTTGTGGATCTGCTGGATTCATTTATTATGGCTGAAATGGAATGAACTCACTGCAAAAAGATTGAAGACTTCAGGAACCTGGGAAAGCCTATAGGTATTTTAACTATCCAGGGATTTTGAGATGATGAGACAGAAACACCACACGGAGTTTGCATATTTTCTTTTAAACTGTTTATTTCTGGAAGTTTGAGAGCAGCTGTGCCCTTCCAGAGGGAAAACCCATTCTTTGTCAAAGGACATGCAGAGTGGAATGTTGCTAAAATGTTTGTTCTGTGGCCATATCACCATCCTAATGAATGGAAGTGGTTTCCAGACCTAGTTTCACTCCTTTTCTCCTTTTCAGTTTTGCTTTCCCAGGTTGTCCCAGGCTCTGCTTTCACCTAGGATTCGGAAGGATTTATTTACTGCTTCCTGCAACCTCACCCAGGGATTCCTGGTGACAAACTCAGGGTATTTTCAAGGCAGGAGTGGGGAGTTTGAACAGCCATGCCAACATTGCACGTTGCCTTCCAGCAAGTTTAGGTGTTGATGTCATTTCATGTCATTTCCAAAGGCATGTTATTCCCACAGCCACGTGTGTGGCACAAACCAAATAAGTCCATAAAACCGCCAGCTCTCCTCTGCAGTATTTTCTCCTTAGGCTGTTCTTCTGGGAAGTTGCAGGGATTTTACTGCTGTAACTCCATCCAGCCCTGAGTGCCCTCCCTGTAGCGCTGCTGCTGCTGCCCCATGGCACCCTCCCAAAAGATACCTCTGAGGAAATGGATTCCAGCTATGGTACTTCTGCTGGATTTTTCAGGGCTTGGGGCAGGTAAGTACATTTCTCATTAATTCTCTAGTTTCTCTACTGGATGCTTTTTTTGCAGAGGGTGTTTTTTCAGAAAGATTGAAATAACTTCTGTTTCTCAGGCTTTTCCATGTTTGTCTTCACTCTGACTTTCAGACTGCTGTGAACAGTGAACATTTGGGAATGAGGTGAACCACTAATTGATAGCTTTCCCCAGTTAGACTTGGAAAGTTTATGCAGAAAGAATAAAATAGCAACCCAAATTCAGACTATAAATAGTTCAGTCAAAGGAACAAATCCAGAGTGAAGCTTGACCTCCCAGCCTGGAGCAAAAGCTGCTTTCCCTACCCTACTGAGTTGCTCCTGGTGCTGGACTTCTGACAGGTTTTGTCACCATGTCTGAGGATCCATTTAAACAGGTATGCATTACTAAGCACTTTTTTTTTTTTAATTCAAAACAGATTCCCAGAGACTGTGGAATGCTCCATATTGGGAAGGAGGCACCTGCAGGAATCTTTTACTGTGCTCCTCCTGTTGTGGAGCCCAGCCCACTCTCCACAATCCAGTTGGATCAGTAAAAGGAAGAGGATAGGGTTGTTTTGACTAGTACGATCTGTCAGCAGGAGGAATTGTTGATCAGTCCCTTTCTGTCTGACTGGGAAATGGGTGGCACCTGCCCCATGAGTCAGGAGGAAGGAGCCAGCTCCTGCCCAGAGCTGTCCTACACCTCCCCACAGGGCCAGGCAAAGGCAAACCCACCTTCTTCACCCTCAGGACCAAGGCACGGGGTTCTCCAGACAAAAATCTGTTCATCGATATTGTGCCATAGCACAGGCTACAATGACTTTCTGTGGGGAAGGGGAGAGCAGTCCCAGCGGGAGTGCAGCCAGAATCCTGGGCTGTGCCTGCCTCTCCTGCAGTTTCCCAGTGCTCTGAGTGACCTCAGCCCTCAGTCCTCTCCTCAGCCTTTCTTCCTTCCTCTGATAGGATGCTAATTGCTGCTGAGATTTTTCCAGCTGAGCACGGGATTGTGCCTTAGTCATCTGAGCAAGTCCCCTTCCTCCTTTAAAGTTTTCTCAGGCTTAATTTGACTTTGTATCAGTAGGAAATGACAAGTCATGTCAACTCTTTTCTTTCCAAGTGTTTCATACTGCTTGGCTCTACCTGGACACGCAGCGTCTGAGCAGGGAAGCAGAATGAACCCATGAAGTATTCCCAACAGGAAGTGACATTTTTCCTCCTTTTGTTCAGTAAATTCCCTATGGGCTGCAGCTAAAATATTGGAGACATTTTAAAGACAGGAAGCAGAACTTAACCCCCTTGTAATCAGAATCACTGTTACCAGAGGAATAGGGTTTATTAGGGAAAGGTTGAGTTAAGGAAACGGCAGAAAAGCTTCAGGAACTTGTGTTTAGTTTTGCTTTGTCCTGCACATGCCAGTAATAATACTCATATTTCTCATCAATAGAGGAAGTTTTGATGTAACTTATGAGCTGCAACACCCTAACTGGTTACAAGTGCCATCTAACACAGAAAGTATTTCTCCATGTGATGCTTTTTTCCACTTTTTTTAATATTCCTTAACCTGCACGTGGCAGTTGATCCCAAATTACAGTGAAAAGTAATCCATAACATGAATTAAAACTATGAAAGTGTTTTTCAAAGAAGTATTTATAGACAGTCAAGGGTATGAAACTCTCTGTTTATTGCATGTATTTTATCTTATTTTACAAATAATTACATGGATACAAATGTTCCTTCACAGAAGGTACATTTCTTTTTTTAAAAAAAAAAAAAAGGGCTAGGGCATCATCCAAAATAAGCCATTTATTGTTCATTAATATAAAATGTATTCATATTTCTAGGAGGTGTCATATCCACACCACTGTTCATCCAGATTTCTTGTATGATCTGCTCCCTGCGCTCAATCCTTTCTGCCAGTTCTGCCGCCTCTGCCAAATTATATCCTGAGTAAGAAGGTCTGTAAAGTCCATCTATCTCATCCTGGGTGTCCAAAAGGGAATTCTCCTCCTCCTCCTGTTCACTGTTCTCGTACACTCTGGCACTCTCTGGCACCAACCGCTCCTCCTTCCTGTGTAATTTCCGGATGTCACTTGGGCACCACCCACATATCACCAAGGCACACAGTGTGAGGATTAACCCCACACAAATGCTGGACACAAACAGGAGAGCAGCTCTTTCGAGGTGATCTGCAGGCAGAAAGCCAGGGCTTAAACACTTTACAAACCCTGCCAAGGCCTGGCTACCAATCCCAGCTGCCATTTCTGCAGCATTCCATAGCCATAATGGTGGGGAATCAGGGCTGAGGGGAAGCTTTTCCTGTCAGGCACTCAAACCTCCCTGCACTCACTGCCATCTCTGCCTCTTCTTTTGCTGGGCAAAAATCCCAGCCTGATAATATCATTACAAAATAACAACAAATCCCATCTCTTTATGAGCAGCTCACTGGTGTTCCTAACCAGCTACCAGAATTCTGCATGCCCTTTTTGTTTTTTCCAGGCATCCTGCCAAAATGGGCCTTACCATCACTGCTCCTTGATGATCCCTGTATGTGTACAACCCAACATTCCCAAACATGCATGTCTCCAGTGCTGCTCACAGGTCAGGGCCAGGTTTTTAAAACTACTGAACAACCGACAGTCCCCATTGAAAATATGCATTAAAATATATCTTGGCTGCAGTCTGTAAAAGAGTTTGGATCCTTCAAGATGGGAAATATTCCATAAATATCAATTATGCTGTGATTTTCCCATCCACAAGATTGATTATATTCTAATAATATCGTTACCATCAACTGGGATTACTAGTTATGACCTTCAGAGGTGATCCTCCCTTTTCCCAAAATGTGCACCAAACAGTCTCAGCCTCATTTTCCTACCTCTGATGTATGCAAATGTAGCAAGGTAGTTAGAGCTAAGAATAATTCCATCTTTCTTTGGAAGTCTTGATTCCTTTGGATCGAAGTCAACACCTATGACACAAGGAGGTAAAGCAAATTCAGTGACGCTACTAAACTGTTATTCACCCAATAACTTTTCAGCCAACAAGTCCACCCAGAATGCAGGCAGGCCTAGGCCATGCTGCAGGAGCCTTGCACAACATTAAACCAAACAACGGTTGGTAAATTAAATAAAGTATAATTAACAAAGCGTTGAAAATACTGAGCATTTAGAAAATGGCAAATTCATTTAAAAGAATTACTACCAACTGAAACCCTTGTGCCTATTCCTATTGGGGTTTCCGAAATAATTTTAGTTCCTGAAGCTTCACAGCTTTCCAATGGACTTCCCAGCCCAAGGACTGCTGTGCGCTGTGTTACTGAGGACAGTGCACACACATGAGCCACCTCCTTAACTCTGTGGCCTTCAAGAAGAGCAGGTGTTGGCATAACTCTTAAATTATTCACCCTGTGAAACAACTGCAGTCTCACTTTTACTCTTCCCAGAAATGCTGGTTGTGGGCAGGCTGGGCGGGTCACTCCTCTCACAGCATTGCTGTGGCTGCAGGGCTGTGCCCGTATCCCACTCCCAGCCTGTCCTGCTGCCCTCCAAGGGAATGAGCAGCTGTTTCAGCAGGGTTTCCACTACCTCATGCCTCAGATGAAGCTCTGCAGTGGGAAAATGTCCTGTTTCAATCAAAGACAAAGGGAAGCAGCAAACCCTGTGTCTGTGATGGTACGTACCATCATTCTGTTTTATGGAAGACTTGTTATCAGGGACCCCGGGGTTGACAGCCATGAGGATAAATTTAGGAACTGCAAAGACAAAAGACAAATCGTGTACTGTTATTTTTAGGAACCCTCTCCCCAGTTAATTACTGTGAACAGCCCAGGCACCACCCCCCTTGTTTTCAACCTCTCAAGGGGTGTGCCAACCCTGGATAGGAGACAAAATTGGCCTATAAATTCAGGATAAAGCGTGCTACAGTCAGATGCTAAGTTGCATCTAGATACTGGGTTTGGATAATTCACTGTAATTCTCAGATAAATGTTTAAAGTCTTGTGTGATGTCCTCTGCAAAGCCTCTGGGATGGAAGGTGGGGAGGATGGGAATAGATGAGGTAGGTGGGAGTGGGCTGCATCCTTCTCACTTCATTAATTTATTCCCTTGATAAGTGTTTGCAGTCTTCTTGAAGTAATTAAAAGAGCTAAAGGCGGGTGCATTGTGCAGACATTGAGGGTTCATATATTCTGTGATGGGTGAATGGGCCCTTCAGACACCCAGATCTTGGCACCTGTTCCTGTACTGTGTGAAGATTGATTGATTGATTTTCAGACTGATGTGAAGGGGGGGGAAAAAGGAACAAATTTCAAGTATGAACCTCACCTCTATCCCACACAGAAACATTTGCCAATAAATAGTGTTGAGAGAGTTAAATGGCACAGAGGAGACTGAGGTTTGCAACTTATCATAGTTTTCATTTGGAAAACAACTAAGAATAGGATTTTTTTTCTAAGCAGAACTTTTCTTTCTGTAGGGGCTCAAAGTCAGAGCTGCTTCCTTTCCTCATGATGGAATATTTTTGGGACTCTTAGCTCCTGTTTGCAGTGGAAGGCCAACAGAGATAGGGGAGAATGAGCTCATTTCTATTTTGGCTCGTCCCTCATCATAATTCTTTGCTGTTTTCCAGCGGCAGAACACTTTCCTTGGTGTGTGGGGCAGACAGGGAGCAGGATGGATTGTTTTCAGCCTGCACTCTGGATGTTCTGAACAAGTAAGTGCCTGTGTTGGGAACAACCTCCTGGGAGGATGCACCGTTCCAGTGCCCATGCGGGACCTGAAGCTCCCCTCACATGGCCTGGGACTCCTTCACCTGTGCTGATGTTTCTTCTGCCCCCATCCCAGGGGGAACTTCCCAGGGCTTTGCTTGTTCCTTACCCCCTATGCTATTCAAACATTTGTTGTAGGGAAATGTTTAATTCAAAAAAAGCTCCTAGCTGCTTGCGTTGCTCCTTTTCATTATGAGGACTTTTAACTTGGATAGGCTGCACCAGGTTGCTGAATGGAGTAGCTGGTACCAGAAGTGGAATTTTAATCAGGATAATCACATCAGTACTACAACAGCAGTACTTTGTCAGGTAGAGTGGGAGTCAGTCACCAAAGGCAGCCGACAGACAGACTCTGGCATCCAGGGAGTGTGGATGCACCGTGGGGCATCAGGAGCCCTGAGAGAGCATTCTGTGACCCTGAAGCCCAGTCTCAGCAAAAGCCAGGAATGCCACCTCGGGCAGACAGGAGATGCTGCTGAGCAGGTCATCGGGGGACACTGAGACTGCGAGAAACCAGCACCACCCAGCTCCTGTGATGCTTTTGCTGTCAGGAATTAACTGCGAAAATAAAACTGCAGCCAGACACACCAGGCCTAAACAGCTCCTGACCACTGTGGTGGGGAGTTAACGATTTTTTTTCATGTTCCTGACCATGATGGAAACATTTTCAAGTGTGGCACAGCCTGTGGTCTGGTCTGCTGTGCTCCTGTCGCTTCAGGGGGAGGCCTATTGGCATTATCTTGGGAAGCATCAGGTTAGCAGGGATCTTCTAGTGAGGAGAAGGAATGTAAAATGTCATTCTGGAATATGCCCAAACTCTTCCCATGTTCATTAGATGATCTGTGAAATAATCAGATCTGCAGATCATTGGCTAATGCTTCAGATTGCACAGCTCAGTAGGATTTGGCAGAAGAAAAACTCCCAAATGTGCCAGCAACACACAAGAACACTATTTATTACGCATGTGTTTTGCAAAACCACTTCCCTAAATAAAAGAATGCATAACTCCAGTGCAAACAAACTCGCTCTGCTTTTCTGGTGCACAGACGTGCAAGAAGGAACAACTTGTTGTAATTATCCTCACGCTAATTAAAGAGGATTCTGTTAACCCATTCGTGAAGGGAACTGCACAATAATATAACATATTAGTGCCCTCTCCAGCAATAGAAAGCTGAATTACTGCACTGCCTCTCACAACCAACTCACAGGCAGACTGAAAATCTCCCATGCCAGCAAGGAAGCAGCTAAGGCTCATTTTCCTCTGATCTTCAGGTTCATGGTGATTTGGCCATCAGTCCTACACTGCTGTTCCTAAAAACCCATGCCCTTTGACTACTTCTCACTAGACATGCAGCTAAAGGACTCTGGTGTGTCCCTGTGGAGCTGCTCCTGTTGAAGAATTGTAAGGAATTCTGCTCTTCCCTTATGAAAATATATTAGTCTATAGCAAACAATATGGAAAACTGTTCCCTCTTGTCCAAGGAATGAGCTGAAATAGGCTTCAGTCCTGCAACAGATGTATAACCTCAAGCCCTTACTCTTCATGAACCTTTAGTTCCCTGTGCAAGGGAGAAGCTGTAGGTGTGCTCACGTGAATCAGGTTTCAGGACTGGGCTTGTGCACAGTCCTTCAATTATGCTGAACTGCTTTACCTGCACAAATGCCAGACAATGCCAGGTTATTTTTCCCAGCTCTGTTGCAGGTGAATTCTATTGAATTCTATTGAATTGTAATTTTGATAGTATTTCTCAAAAGAAACTAAATATCTACTTTATATTTTATTGTCAACTGCATTTTATGTAGGGAAAAAACCCTTAATGCCTGAGTTTTCATTAGATACAGCTCTTCCTATGGGGTTGTTCACATATTTTGGTGGTTCTTGTATGGCTGTGTCACAAACTTCCTATATGAAAGGGTAGGGGAGATTTAGAAAGGCTCAGTGTCCAGATGTGTGTTTGTCATAGTTTTGCTTTGCAAGCAGAATGAGGCTTTAAAAATGATGGTGCCTTTGCTCTTACCACATGCATAGCTGACAGTGAGGGATTTTGTCACTCCAGGAAGGCATGGGCTCCCAAAATCCTGGCTACTGACAATGATTTTGCATCTCTGCTTCCCAGAACACCTCTTTGATAAAACCTCCAGCGCTGTGTAAGACAAACAGTCTGAAAGAAAAATACATACAATAAATACAAAACACTGCTGTTACCTGAAATGAGAGCTGCTGGATGCATGACTAGAGATACAAATCTGATCTCGGGCATAAGTTTGTCCAAGCAGGATTTCAGAGTTAAATGTTAAGATCTGTCCATGCAGGGAAGTCAGCTGCAATGAAAATGTGAACTTGCAGCAAGGTAGCTCTCCCATGTTGACTTCCAGGTGTAGTAGGAGTCATGTTGAGCTCCAAAGGAACGCCCAGTATGAGGTGTCTGTGTTCCCTTCATGATATCTTGGAGGAACTAAGTACATCCAAACACCATTCCATCTATTCCATCTCACGACAGGTGTGCAAATCAAGGGAGATGAAATGCTGTTTGCAAGTCTTTCTCTTGGCCTCTGGGTTATTGCGATGAGTCAACTGGATGCCTAGTTTCAGTTCAACTCAGGTGAGATCAATTTTTGTGTCACAATAGCTCAGGCTACAGGGAAGTTTGAGGTATTAAAAGTGAATTTTGATTTATTATGAAGAGGTCAGAATGGGCTCAATATTTAGCCAGGGAAACATGTGGCAGCCAAAAATGGATTTTGCACTGAAACTGAAATCATTTGAGTGGGAAGATGTGTGAGTTACACTCTGTTTAAAAAAAAAAAAAGAAAGAATGTCTCTAAATGTGATTAAATTCCTGGTATCGACATGTGCTAAACTCCAAGCCACAAAGCATAAATGCCCCTTTAGTTTGGTTTCCAAACAGAAAGGATGCAGAAATTACAAGTCTGGAGCAAGTAATTTTTCTGAAGCTGCTGCTTTCAGTCAGCATCACCGCAGGCATTTTGTGGCTTTCTGTGCATGACAGGTATGTCTCACTCCAGGCTTCTGAGGCAAGGGCACTCTGAAGGTCTGAAAATAAAGTACTCTGGACATTAAAACAGTCCCTCTTTCTCTAATAAAGGATGGCATCTGGTCACCTTCCAACAAATGCTGAAGCTCATTTGTGCCTCTTTAGAAGAAGGACAGTGTTTGCAAAAGCACTCCAGAGGTTCCCCAAATCTGAAAAGAAGTGGAGGTTTGAGATTGAGTTCTTGACAAAGAAAATTGACATTTAATGTGTGAAAATGGTGCAGATTTGTGATTTTTAGAGTTAATCCCCTGACACCAACACTAAATAAGTCATATACCTGAGCAGAGCCATCAGGAGATACTGGGCTGATCCGTCTGACAAAGGCCTTGCGGGGTACTTTGGACATGGATTTTTCGGAGAGCAACTCTTCATTTGGCTTCTCAGAGACCTAAAATCCCAATGCCTGTGTGTCCCAAGAGGTTGCTGGAAAGGCAGGGAAGGCTGACCTAAAGGATTGGGCAGTTCTGATTAAGTAACTCAGCAGTTTTAGCTCCCCTCCCTGGTGATTTCAGATGAGTAAGGATATATTTGCGTGGACATTTTAGGCAGCCAGTAGCTTACTTTGGCAAGTGCAAAAACAACAGGAGAGTATCAGGAGCAATTATCAGGTGACTCATAGATGAATGGATTGGGAGCACAACAGCAAACTGAATTATGTTTTCTACAGAATTTCCTGCCCTGGGAGATACTCTTTGTGCCTTATAAAAACAGGAGGCTGCTGTGCTGATGGTTTTCTACAAATTCAGTGATATGGCAAGTACATGTTTCATTTTGCCTTTGGTAGATGTTTGCTCTTGTTTCTGTGGGAGTTTATAGCTTCTTATCTTCTCTATCCATGTTGGATTTGGCTCCTCTACCTGGGGAGCCAGTTGTCATATGCCTGCAGGCTCTTGGCAGGCCCATTTTTGGAGAACCTCCCAGGGATTGCCTGGTGTCACAGGTGAGTAAATGCAAACTGGTTGCATGGCTGGTTTGCTTTTGCAGGACACCACAGGAGTTACCTGGTAAGTCCTACAACATAAAAAAAACTATTTAACAACTTCCTGCATTCTAAAAATATTTTGGTTTTTAGTGATTCAGTCAAAAAATGTTCTTTTTTTTTTTTCTATCTGGTTTATGAGCATCCTTGCTGCCTTCCCGCTAGCTCTCCCAGCAGCTATGATGGGAATGACTTGAATAACTTATCCTCCTAGTCAAACACCTTATTCCAGTGGCTGAATGAGGAGAGGACTCATTCAGCTCTGCATCTTGAGTAAAGTAGTCCCACAGAACAGCCCCAAAGAAAGCAGCAATGGGGAGATGAACATAAATACGCAGAGTGGCTTCTTTCTGGCTGTCCAAGTGCTGCTTGAGCTGCACGTGCCTGTGGGGCTTGTTAAACTGGTACCATCCATTTACAATAAACTGCCTCTCGAAAGGCACATTCCCAGCATGCTAAAAAGGCTGGTGGCATCCAGTGGTGGACAGGGCAGCGACATGGGGCTGGGAAAACACTCCATTCCTCACATCTCTCTCCCAAAGTTGCCGAGCCTGTTGGTGGATCTTTTGTACCAGACACCGCTGTGGATGGCACGGGTGTCAGGATGAGGTTCTTAGTGCAGTAATAAACCATCAAATCTGACTGCAGCTATTTAACAGTTGGAGTAGAAAGCCTTGTTTCTGGAGGAAAGGCTCTTTCAGCTCCCTAATTAGCTTTGTTTGGGAAAGTTTTGGCATGCAAATGACACGCTATAAATCATGCAGGTTTTAATGAGAAGCAATTTGTCTTCTGGTTTCTTAAAAGCTTTTCTCAATTCAGACAGGAGGAGCTTTCCCTCCCTTTCTTTCCGCCCTGCCACACAAGACCTGCAGATAGGTGATGGAGCATCTTGTGCCAAGCTCTGGCAACAGCATCCTGTCCCACCCTCTCCAAACATTTCCAGCTGCCCTGTTCTCCCACATCACAATGCACAGGGTGAGCACTGGGACGGGGAGGGCAGGGGATGTGTCTCAAATGTGGATCCACATGACATAAGAAGTAACAGGCTGGTGAAGGACCAGGGCACACAAAAAAAAAACCCTCCACAATTTGTCACCCTGACACTGAAGCCCAGCTGCTCCTTGCTTTCATCCCCAACTGCTCCTTATGCTGATTTATGTGTCCTGGGCTGTGCCCACCCCTAGAAGAATAAGGAGCTCGCTTTTAAAATCAACTGAAAGCAAAGATTTCACACCTCCAAATCAGGATGGCTTGTGCTTTGTGGAGCCCAAATATCAGCTCTCAGGATAAGAACTGACAAGGGAAAGCTGTGGAGTTTGGAGCAAGCTACGGCTGCAGACTCCTAAAGAAAGTTACCATAATACTATGGTAATTTATGCAAGAGCATGGCACACAGGGTTCTGCCTGTGCATCAGAAAAGGGCCATTTGAACCGCTGATTCCAGCAGAAACACACAATATCGTTAGCACCACTTAGGAAAAGGATTGCTGATACCTTTATATTCCAGGTCCAAGTATTGTCAGTAAACGAGGCAGGATGATGTGCCAAAAATCCTACTTACTGATAGTGCAGGCCATTCCCTGGAAGTGAATCAAGGAGACTTCCTGAACAGCTGCACCCTTTCTCCCTCTCCCTGCAGTGCCTGTCCTGAGGCCCTGGAAGCCTGCAGGAGATTACCCCGTTGCCTGGTTTGATTTACAAGCAGCTCCAAGTTCAGAACTCAGTTAGTATTTTGTACAAAAAACCCCAAACCTGATTTTTCTCTCCTCCTTGCACATGCATGTGCAGAGTGGGGGATCCATCCCACCAACATCAAGGGCAAGGGACAGGTGGAGCTCCCCACTTTCTGGGAACAGCAGGAACCAAATTCCCTGCTCCTGCATGTGCACAGGCAGGAGTTCTAGGCTTGTTTTAAACTTGAGGGCCAAGTGTGTTTTTCCAAACAGTTAAAAAAATCTGAGCTATAAAAAACTAGACACAGGAAATCCCCTGAATTAATGGATGAAGTGATGTGCACCTCAGACTGCTTCAAGCACCTTCCAACAGCCAAATCTGACCTTCCCTGTTCATCTCAGCAGAAAGTTACTTGGACTTAAAAAATGGTGGCTGGTCTCTTCTTCCCTTCAAACAATCACTCCTCATCTTGCCACTGCTCTGAACACATCTTTTAAGGAAGTTTTGTCTTGACAAGATTTGTTGGGGCCAAGGGGTGTAATGGCTCCTGCTGGCACCTTTTGGGGCCCCAAACACCTACCTAGCTTCCCAGTTTCCTCAGGCTGACACAGACAAGGACCTTTTCACATCTGATGTGTGCACACAGAGAGAGCTGACTTCAGGTTTGTTGTGGTGGAAGCAAAATCCTTACTTTTATATCCACAAAATTCATTTGACTGCTGTCTCCCACAACTAAAGTGCCAAGGCAGTGTGTAAACATTCCCAGATCTGCCTACAGCCACTTGTGCCTTCACTGCAGTTATTTCTGCTCTCAGGAGACTTTCCCAAAGGACTGGCTCACACTAGGAAGAGAGAACAGAAATCAAAAGCTTTTCAATCACTGTCAGTGAATAAGAGATGAAAGGTCCTTTAAATTGTCCACAATACCGATACAAAATAAAAAAAAAAATTACAAAAAATCACAGCATCACAGAAACCTGTTATGTAAAAAAATTATGACACCTATGAACTAGAAAGAACCTGCAGGATTTTGAAAATCCCCCTTGTTTGTCTTGCTAACATCCCTTCCTCTTAGCTGAATCCCACTGGAAAGAGGGGATTAGGACAAAACCCAGCCCTAGGGTATGTCATGCCATGGTGCAAGCTGTGATGAGAGTGTGTGAATTCTCCACCTCCCCTCCCAGCCTCCCAAAAGTGGGACCAGGTACAAGAGAGGGCTGTGCTGGTCACTTGTGCTGGAGGGGATACACATCTGACCAGCCAATGCACATCCAGGTGAAATTTCTGGGAAGGATATTGCAGTGTTCTACTTGCAAGTTGCAGCTGGAGATGATCCACTGGAGCCTCCTATCAAGTATTTTCATGTATTAACAGGAGTAATTTATTATTTGAGAGGCGTTTGTTGACCTGAATCTTCCTTGTGCTCTCTATGGTAACCTGTTCTGGCGCAATCCTTTAACTTCTTCTGGCCAATACATTTTCTCTTTCCTCATGCACATGTTAGTACAAATGTAAAATAGATAATGGGTCAGAAAAGGCAACAGCTCACACAGGAACAAACTGCTATGTTTTCCTGCTTTGGTGCTGTGCACAAGAGATTCATCAAAGCAGAACCATCTGCTACAAAAACGCACCCAGAATTTTCTTGTAAAGTTTTTGATAATCTCAGTAAAACAGGGAAGTTGCTCTCTGGAAATTCTGTACAGTCTTATAAGTGCCAGGCATTTGGACAGCTGCAGAAGCTGGTTTTCACTATTGAACTGGTTCAGAAAACCCATTGCACAAGTAGGGAGTCATGTTAAACGTAAAACTGAGGGTCAGAACAGGTGCTGTAAGGATGGATTTATACACTCTATTTCCTACATGGAGAAGAGCCTTTAGGCTAAAGAAATTTTATGGTTTCTTGTGTTCCCTTTGAAGCAAAGCTCTGAAAATCTGTCAGCTGATTTGACCGGTAGCTCACGGAAAAGTGATGGTTCAGAACACATCTGTGCCAGCCCAAAGCTGCTGTTTGTCACTGCTTATCACATGTAACATCAGGTAAACAAGATCTAGAGTAGTATCTAATTAATTCAATACCCAGTACCCCTGGCAGGACCATACCAGGTGTGGAGAGATGCAAAACTTGAGCTCAACAGAGACTTCCTATGCCTGGCATTAGGACCTACAACATCCTAAAACAAAACTCTTTTGCATGGTGTAAAAAAACTGCCTCACAGTTTCTCTGTGATGCAGTGAAAGAACTGGAAAGGCTCAGGCACTGTCTTTAGGCTGAGAAGCACAAATGTGGGCAGAAACAACAACAAATGCACGATGGAGCCAATTTAGCTTTTGGTGCAAACATAAACAAGTAAGTGGGCTCTGATTCAGGAAGGAAGAGCAGCTAAAGTAAGTTTTCAAATTGTCTCAAGTCATTACAATCATGCTGACATTCAAATTACCATTGCTTTCCCTGAGAGAAAGGCAGACAGGCATTTCAGAAGTCTAATCATGCACCCACCCACATCAGTAGGTGCTTAAATAACCACATAAGATTTAAGCTCGAGACAGACAGATCTGGAGTCAATTGGATCTGGGTCCGAAGTGCCAAGTCTTTTGTGATAACTGAATGTGAACTCCCATGCTGCACAGGTGCTCTTGGAAATTCTACTGCCTGCACAGAGTCACTGGTACTGTGCAGGAAGAGGCCAAGCACCTGGAAAATCTATACAAGGATCTACCTTCTGTAGATCTACTTTGTGTTTGTCTCAGGTTTTATGCTCTCTCCTATTACCAGTGTCATGGGTTGCTTTATAGAACACAAAGCCAGCACCAGCCAGGGCATTGCTCCAGAAGTGCTTGTACACAGGGGCCACAGCAAAGCTTGTTGCTGTTGCAAATTCTTTCTCTATTTATCCTGGGAAACTTTATCCAGTAAGAAGGGTTGGCAGAATTCTGGTCTGTGAACTGTAAGTGCTGACATTAGAGGCGAGTGATTTTTAGAGGTGACTGAAGTGCAAGATATAAGTATGAACCCAAGCCTTTCTCGATAAGCTGAGCCATCTCTGCCCTGCCTTGTATCATAGACTGCCATGGTGAAGGATGTGTGGGTCTGTCAAAGACCTGCTAAAATGTATCCTCCACAGAACAGACAGGCAGAACTAAGTCTGTGTGAAGGCCCACACAAGGTGTGAAATACAGACCTGGCAATATTAAATAGATCCCTGTCTAAGAACAGATCATGATTTTCAGCCAGTGCATTTTTAATAGTATCTATGTAACTAAACAGAAACACTGGCTTGCAGACAAAGGGCTTTTAAGATTAATTATTGATCTCTTCTTGATGTTCAGAGAAGCTTCTCATAGATTACACTTGTAGTATGTTTCTTTGGAGCAATTCTCAGCCTTTGCACAGGCTGGCATCAGTCATACAAGCCCTTCCCTGTCTGGTACTAAGGGATTTGAACAGCACACACACCTTGTACTGGCCTTCTCCATGGCATGAAAATTTACCTTCATGCCTTCAGTGTCAACCACTGAACATATTAGTCAGTTCAGTACCACGTGCATAGGACATTCCTGCCTGCTGGACTTGGTGCCAAAGAGAAATCCCAGGCATATTTAATTTCCTGGTATACCACCACAGTCTTGGAGTTCAGTCATACAACAGCATCTAAGCAATGAACCCTGCCCTATGAGTCCTCTCCTTGCAGTCTGCAGCTAAGCCATGGAAGATCTGGCAGAAAAAGGGATCAGAGAAGAAGGGAGCAGTAAAACACGGTGTTAGGGTCGCCTGATTGATATCAGAAACTGGAGGAAGAAGAGAGGCAAAGAGCTGATATTTCGTGCACGTCACCTAAGTTCAAGACAGGCAACAGAACTAGTTTTTGACATTAATCATACTAAGGACTGATTAACTACATGAAAATTTATTACTTTGCTGCATTTCTTCCTCTATGTTCCTCACTCATGCTGGGCAATTCTTCTGCGTTTCAGAAATAATCTCTCTTACATTTCAATCACTGACCCTTTCAAAACACCATTGCTCTTGCACCTGAAGCTTTCTCCCAAATCTGTTTCCCCTCTTCTCTGTGCACCTGCTTGGAGAAGGTCTATGAGCAGTGTACAAACATACCAAAGGGGGGGATGTGCTCCGCCTCTGCCGAGCAGGCGCTCTCCTCCTGGGCCCATCTGCCATAGGTGGCCGAGTAGATGATAAGGAACTTGGATTCCTGGCAGTGGAGTTTCAGTTCCTGGTTCTCACATGCTGATTTGGTTTTGTATTCAGCTAAAGTAGAAGCAAACAGCAATAAGGCAACATGAGGCAATTTATTCAGCTGGGCTGTTAATAGTAAATAGCAGCGTGACAGAAACCAGCTTTTCTGCAACTGCTGTTGCGAGTGACATGTGGCACCAGTACAACAGAGACAGAGTCAATAGCAGAGCACTTCCTCCAACTGAATGCTCCCATGTGATTATCCACAGCCTTTGGCTCCTTTTTGAATTGAATAAAAAAATTAATTTTGCCAATCTCCTCTCCCAGTAGAACAGCCTCCCCCCTTCCTGCCTGATTTCCTGGCTTGCTTTCCACCCCTGCTCCACAGGAGAAACCTCATCCTTCCCTTTTTTGTCTCCCCAGGACACTGTTGCTCTACGCCCACCTCGGCTGCCCTGAGCACTCATCAATCATGGGCACGGCTGGCACCGCTCGGTGACAGCACCGGGTGAGGGACAGAGAATGGGAGGATAAAGGCATGGGAAAGGGCTCCCCATCCCGAGCCAGGCACTGCTCCCAGCTGTATTTGCAGGGCTTCACCAAGGTCAGGGGGTTTGCCTGAGCTTCACTATCCAGCACGGGCTCATTGGAAAGTTTTGCTGACAAAGCAATGTGAATCAGGAGCCTGAGAAAAACACCCCCTCTCCCCTGCTCAGCTGGCACAGCCACATGGGCAGCACTCTCAGCACAGAGGTGGGGAAGTCAGTGAGCTCATCTCCCAGTCAGAATGGCTGATCCCTCCTGGAGAACCAGCTAAAACTGTATCTGGCCAGGGAAGCTCTTGCTGGCCTAAGCAGCCGCTCTCCCTGTGGTATTTGACCTGCTCGAATCTTCCTGGTCTAACTGTGGTGGCAAACCTTTTTACAGCAGATAAGGCCAGGGAGAAGAGTTTTTTCTCCTCCTATTTTTTTGTCCTCAAAAATGTGAAAACAGGAAAAGGAGGTCCCTGACTGAGCAAGAGAAAATGGAAACCTTATTTTTAGCGAATGATGTCCCTGTGAGTGGATTGTGAGTGTTGGAATTGTAGAGAGAAAAACCTATCTATTAATTAAAAAAAAAATTATTGTTTCATCCAGAATAGAACAGATAAAACAATGTTCTTGGTAACAATCCAGTTTCTTCCATTCAAGCTCATCAACAGCCACAAGTTTAAGTCTAAAAAAGAGTTATTTTCAAAAAGTAAATGACCTGCTGCAGATTGTCACTTCTGCAGAAGCACCTGCCATACCACCCATAAAAATCATGCCAAAAACCAGGGGCTCTGCCCAAGGGTTGACAGGCTAAAGCTGTGTTCTGTGGCTGTGCTGGAGTGGCTCTGGAAGTACAGACAACAGAGACAAACTCCCAAGTGGTATCAGACAGGGTAAGATTTCAACAGAGATCTCTGCAGACACAGAGCAAAAATAATTCTAAATAGACGAAAAACAGAGGTATTTAGACAACTGCTGAAGTGCCCACTTGAAGGCAAGGAGGCTGCAAAATATACAAGTTATACTCAAGTGATTTCCTGAGCAAGGAAGTTTTCCACTGCCAAGCCTAACAATATTGGTATCTTACCTACAAATATAAATTTCCTGCCATGAGAAACCATGTAGTTTGCACTGGAATTGGATTATTTCTCAATCTTGGGGACAGCACTTACTCTTAAATACATTTTTTACCAGCTTTTGTAAAATTCAGACCACAGAAAGCACTATGTAATCAAAGAAGCTCATTCCCAATGGGGAAAAATATTAAGTGGCTTCTGAAAGTAACAAACAGGTTCCCAATTCACTTCTGATTAGTAAAAAAAGATTTCTAATGATACAGACACAGCTATGATATTCAAATCCATCTACTATTAATAAGGCACTAATTGTAATATGTGAAAAAATTAAACTACTGATATATTAAAACAGATAATGAAAATTTTAAATGTCAGGCACTTTTTTCCGCTAATGGTTAGCCCAGTGTATCCCCCTGGGAGTTCTTGTGTCAGTGTTTTGCCAAATGTAACATCTGCCTCTCATCTCTCTGCTCTGAGTTCCACACCCTGCGTGCATTGGCCCTTCAGTTTGCCTGCCACCTACTCCTGTTCCACCAGTGGTGTCTGTCTTAACGCCCTGGTTAAAGAAAATCCCTTTAGTGCTCTCTCCTGTGGTTGTGGGATAGTGTTTCTGAGTTGGCTGGTGAATCTACCCATAAATCATCATTCAGCTGTTTTCTTTGGGACCCATTTCAGCCACGCTGGGGATTAGCTGCCAAAAAAGGTGAGCCCCCAGGCTACTGGGGCTTGTTCTCATATACAATAGCAACAAGAAAAACAATAAAAAACACCAATAAATGAAACCTCTCAATCATTCTTCCACTTTCTCATGTTTACAAAGCAGACTCCTTCTGAGGCAGGATTTGTCCCCTGACACATCAACATCAAATACCTGCACAGATCACAGGTGATTCTACAACATACCCTGTAACAAAGTCAGCACATCTATCCTCTGACCATTATTCTGTAAGTGGGAGGCATTTTTGAATCTTTGAAAGCTTTGGTCCCAGCTCCTTAAGTATTTTTGCATATTCCTCACTGTGATATCTTCTGCATCATTTGGATCCTTAGCCCCAGCATCTGGTTTTGCTGTTCATCTCTGTCTTTCTAATATGACATTATCATTGCTATTTCTCTAAAAATAGTTTCCAAAACATTTTTCCTTTCTAGTCTGATGTCTGACAGGTGGTCCTACCAAACTACATTGGTCATGACACTGGCAGCAAGCACCCTGAAACTGCAAATACAGTGAGAGCTAAGGTAAAGTAGAAAAGAACAATTTGCTATCAATCCAAGAGCCCCAAAGCTCCACATAGATTTATGCAAAGCCTCGTGCAGTGGCATTTTAACCAAAACAAGCAACAAAAGACACAGAAAAACACATTTGCCTGATGTCGATTACTTACTAGGTTTGCATTTAAAGGAGACAAGGAGGAATTTAGTGGTTCCTGGACAGAGATCAGGCCCAAAAACCCGACTATTGACAAGGAGTTGGCAGGATCTCAGGTTTTGGCATTCATCCAGTACTTTCTAGAACAATGGGCAAAAAGGATAGGCTTGAAAACAAGGTATGAAGCTACACAGCAATGAGAACACTTAGTTGCGCTTTGTTCTATACAGGAGAGAAATCACAACTTTTTGGCTATAAACATGCAAGAAACATCTGTATCACTGGACCTAGGCCATATCTCTACTAGACTTAGAGTCATGGCCAAGTTTATGGGATCACATTCACCACAGCAATGCTCACCGCAAATTAGGATGTTACCAATTCACTGTTGTTACTTTTCCCTCTGCCCCCGGGGGAGTCAGCCAAATTTCCCTGAGTGCCACCACAGCCTTGGTGGTGCAGAGCCCAGAGAAAGAGGGAACACACTGACCCCCAGCTTTTTCCCTGAATGTGCCTGAGACATACGCTCCTGAGCACATTTATGGGAGTGCAATGTCCAGGTGAGGCCTGGCAACTCAAAGAAGAGGTCTTTTTAACCATTTCATATTGATCTACGTATGTGTACCTGATCATGCTCTGTAATAACCTTCACTTGAGAGAGTTCTAACTCTCAAGTGGTGTGCTGAGGGACACTGAAGCACAACCCTATGTTTAAGCCATGTGTTTGACCTCCTGCTTAAGGGACATTTGCTTCTTCCTTGCAGTTACACACATGATCAGATATTTGCTTGACTTGCCACTTGAGCAAATTTCAGAATTGGTTTGATTGCAAAGCACAGATGTGCCTGTCTATCCTCAGCCTCCATGTCTTGTTTTGTGGGGTTTTTTTAACACTGTTGTTCTAAGGTGATATTTATTCCAAATTTATTGGCCCAGCAATATATCCTGGTTCTCTCTGTGCTGCTTCCCCTGGGAGTGGCAACAGAGAGGACAACAAACAGGTCAGCACAAAGGGCCATGTGGGCCCTCTCCAAGTCCTGCAGAAGGTCTGAGTACTCCTACTGCTCACACTGGTGCTCCCACTTCAACAGTGGGTTTGGAACTGAAGCTGCAGAAAATAGGAAGACATTGCCCAAAGTGAGTCTGTGTCCAGTTTTTAACACAGTCACAAGCCAAAGCACCTAAAAAACCCCAGTTTAAATGCGGCAGTGTACTCAGGAAATTCTTACTGACACCATTTTTGGATAGTCTGTGGTGTTGTGCCCAGGCTTTTTGATTAAAATCACAGCAGGCTGTGACAAGGAGGGTGTTATCCCCAGGTCACCCCACCCTTAGCAGGACTAACTGTAAGATAGCATTCTCTGGTAGTTATAGGTAGTCCCATAAAATGTGTGGGAATTTTTGCATTGTTTCTCATCAGAAGTGGTCTCAGTCGTACCAAGAGGTCAAATCACAAATTTACCACTGTGATAGCAGAAGCTGCATTCCTGTTTCCAGGCTGAGAGAGTTGGCAGTGGCTGGATCTCTGCTGTCAGCCCTGGAAGCCATCCCTCCCAGCAGCAATAACACACATTAGCAGTACATTGCAGTGATCCTGTAACACTCGCACTGACAGAAGGAAAGGACTTGCATCCAACACTTTTTGAGCATTAAATGCACTCTAAATTAGAGTTTAAAAGAGAAGGGAAAGCATAGCAGGCTTAATTTTATAAGTCAATTCTCCTTTTACAGAGTTGCAAGTCAAACAAATAACTCCTCCTTATTTGGGATGGTTCTGGAAGGGACCAGTGAAATAGAGTTACATCTTTAGCAAGGGGAGAGCTGTCCCCTACTGAGTCACCTTCTGTTTGCACCTGATCTGAATCATCTCCTGTGCATCTGTTTGTATTTTCTCCTGCTTAATGCAAACAGCAGCAGCATTTTCTGTCATGTTGCTGTGCACAAGCACGCAGACACAAAAACAAACAATGACACTCAAAATAGCAGCAGGCTGTTAATATCTGGAGATGGATCCAGCTCTGAAGGGATCCCTCTAATGGGAGGCCGATGTAAAACGTGCCTGTTGTGCTTCCTCCTGGCTGCAGGGCAGCATCACACCCCACTGTGGGACTGCAGATTGGCTTCCAAAGGGAAGAGGAGGAGGGGTGAGATCACTGGTGCTCTTTTCTAAGAAATCAGTTTACAAGATGTGTCTCTTCTCCTTGACAGAACAGGAACTCCCTAAGATGCAGAACGTCTCTCACGTTCTTGGCCTCACCAAAATGCTTTCATGCCTTTGATCAGTGACAGTGCCTGAATGATGATGATAGTTTATACAACAGTTATCCCATGCTGTGTTTTTTATATTCACGGAAAAAAACTGCCCATGGAGACCTCACAAGCCCAAAATAATCACTGGTGTCGCTTTGCTGTGGTCAGTAAAATGACACCAAGGATGCATCTGGCCTACTGTTTTTGGTGGGGAGAGGTACTTTCATGCGGCCTGTAGGTAATGTTTGGAATGTCTTTAGAAATTGCGGTACATTATAGGCACTTATAAAACTGCCCTAATACTGATTCTGGAGAAAGGATATTACTGCCAAACCACTCTATAGAACTCTTCAACCACCTAGGGGCAGGAACAGACACTCCCTGTTGTCAAGAAGGAATGTATGTGTCTGCTACAGGCACAAATGTTGGAAATACTCATCAAAGCTTCAAATGTTCACAGAAGCTTCTGCAGATCATCTGTAGCAGTTTCACCAACAGAACATGTTCAGAATCCACTGATTACTCATTTTTGCAATGTTTTGCTGAATTTGGCCCAACACTGGGCATTTTTCACTGTGATGAAGCAGTGATAAGTCAGACCTTCTAAGTCGTGTTATGAAAGTCTCCACAGTGGAAAGTAATAATTGATGAAGTATAAATGATTTTAAGCTATTCTTAAGCAGGCCCAGCAGACAAACGATAAGATATTGCTGATACAGATCAGGTATTCACAGAAATGCAGATATCTGCAGAAATACTTAGGATTTGCTGTTTAGCTGTCACTGCGCCTTTTCAGTGAGGAAAGACAGGCATGGAACAAGCCAGATGCCAACCATTCTATTCAGTGGGTTTGTAACCCAGCTCTGTCCAATGGTTGTATTCTCTCCTGGGGACAAGGAGGGCCTGTGTGATAGATTAAGGTTGGTCAACTCAGTCACGACGCCCTTGATTGGAAAGGAACTATTTTAGGGAATTTTGAGAAGGGGGTTTCCAAGGCAATCTACAAAGCTCTCATAATCCTATGGTAATATCCTCCTGACCAGACAAATCCTTTCATCTGTAACACTTTTGATGGTAAACTGACATAGGTACGGTGTCATTTCATTCAACGTTGCGAACAGTTGCATGGAAACATTAAGAACCTTTACAACGTGGGGTACCTGCAACGAGGTGGGTGCCACACAGTTTCTCGGTTCTGCCATCTTCGTTTGAGGCTCCTGAGTGCTGCACATGTGGGAGTCTTGCCCGTAAAATGCTGACTGAACACTGATGGTTGAGTGCCGAGGACAGTGCAGGCTCAGGTGCTCCCCATCGCAGGCATAGGCTGTGTGGTTCTGCAGGAGCTTGGTTAGGTAACCTAGAAAATATTCAGCTGTTACAACTAGTACAGGAAACCACAAGCTCGTCAGACAAAAAGAAAACCACAATCAGTCTCCGGAAAGGGCACTGTAGTCAAGGTTATACACCTGGCCTGCAGCCACACGGTTCTGTGAATGGGTCAACCTTTCGTGCTCGTAAAGGTCAGGGCCAGGACACGTGGGGTTGTGTGGCCATGAGTCACAGCCCTCCCAGCACTCCAGCAGCAGCAGGATGTGTTGTCATGGACAATCCCTGGCCTCGGGCCCTTGCCAGTCATGGCTGTGCTCAGTCTTAGGTGTGTCTGCAGAGGTCAGAAGGGGTATTACTTGGTTTTGTGGGCCAGGCTCTTGCATTCCAGCTGGCTAAAGGTACTCCTTATACCTTGTCTTAAAAGGATGCTCTGCACTTCTGGACTTCTAGGCAGTTGTGTTTCACTCTTAAGAATAATGGAGAAGCTGCCCCACACACATTTTCTTGTTTTGGTGGCTGAATCGGGGGGGAGAGGCTTATCATTGAAACAAAAACTAGTTTTCTCAAAGAAAATATTGAAAAGGAGTTTGCTCATGCCATTTAATTTCCACACTTCTGCCCTTTATAAACCTTTCCCCAAAGACAAGCAATTTTTAAAAAAGTTTTTTAAATAGAAACTTAAGAATTCTAAGCAAAAGATATGAAACTTATAGAATTGTGGAATGGTTTGGATTGGAAGGGACCTTATAAATCACCCAGTTCCAACCTCCTACCATGGGCAGGGACACCTTCCACTGGGTTGCTTCAAGCGCCATCCACCTGTCCTTGAACACTTCCAGGGATAGGTCAAACATTTCAGTTCTCTGGCATTTTTTCCAGCTCTGACTGTGCAACTAGATAAGGAAAATCAGCTCCCCTATCAGTTACTGAGTCTGGAGAAAGGAGAAGCCTGCTCCACTACTACCTTTGCTGTTCCCAATCTACACAGGAATCATGTAGATGCACCTTCTAGTGCAGCAGAAGTACGTGAGTTCTCCACCTCCCCGACCTCAGTCTGAGCACTGGCACTGGAACCAGGGCACTAAAAATGTCATGCCCTGTATTTGCAGTCTGGATCTCAAGGAGACCATGGCCAAGCCACAATCCCCATGGCCACTCAGGGGTTAAAAAAAACCCCCAAACCCACAACCAAATCTATCTCCTACATTTTCTGTGTAATTGAGATCACAAATAATTGAAGTTCCCTGCCAGAGCCACTCCTCTGCCAGCCTGCTCCTGGGAGGTGCTGAGTGTTGCCAGGAAAATGGGCCAAGTGCCCAATTGCACCCAAGCGACTTTGCCACGGCCTGATGCTGCAAAGGGGCCTCCAGTGGCCTTTGTTGCTACTGAACACCTTTGGCATCACCATCGTGGCATAAAGGGCCTCAGTGTCAGAGCATTCAGCCCCACGTGAGTTGTGGGCATTCAACACCTTCAAAGATACAGCCCGATATTTGTAAATCATTTCAATTCTTCAGGTTTCAAGTTACTTGGAACTAAGAGTGCCACATAAAAAACAGTGCAGTATTCCCTAAAGAATATCAGCTATGCTGTGATTTGGATGAGTTCCCTGGCATCTTAACTGCTACTTTGATCCTGCAAATTCCTAATCCAGTATCTAAGCACCTTTCTCCAACAATTGCAACTATTCAATCTTTAAAAAAAAATGTCTTTATAAAAAACTTGCCCTGATTCCATTGGAGCACTATGGTCCACTTGTAAAATCAGCATTAGATGGACTGGTGAAAATAAGACATCAAGCTCTCTGGCCTTCCAAGTAGACATGACTCTGCTGTTATTAAAATCCTCGTGTGTTTGCACACAATAAAGGATAAAAATAGTAATGGAAATTGCTGAAACCTAATGTTCTCTGATAAGAGGAGTGGTGACGTATGAGTATCTAAACCGCTCGTCTCGCATGGCAGACCACGTAAACCTGCATTTTTTATTACTACACACACAGACCACGCAGACACGGGTGGAGTAGCCCTTCGCAGCTCACAGCCCATGCTGAGGAAGAATTCCCACTCTAAAAATTGTGATTTCCTCTTGCTCTTCCCTGAAAAACTCCAGGTTCTTTGCTCTCCTCATGCTAGCCCTCTGCACAAAACAGGGCACTGCCTGCCCTGCCCTCAGTGAGGGAATGAAACTTTCTCAGCAGCTGCTGCCTCTCACCTCATCCCAGAGCGCTGCTTGCACCGGAGGGAGCCATTCCCAGGCTACTTTCCCTCCTTCCCTGGGCAGCAATGCCTTGTAGTCACTCTGGTAGGAGCTTCATCTCCTTGAGACCATGAGCATCCCTATATTGCTTACTGAATTCTGCACAGAAACACATTTTCAGAAATCAGAACACTTATGAGTTACGGGGTTTCTTCCCTGAGCAAACAGAATCTTAAACAGACCATATAAAAAAACTTAGTTAACTTAATGTTGTTTATTTTCGTCATTGTTTTCTGGGTTGTTGGGTGATGGAGAGGGAGGTGGTGTTCAGCTGCAGCAGTCACTTTCTCATGTGTTATCTGCAACGAGGAGGACAATAGAGCTCCTCTTTCTATTTTTCAAAAATAATAAATTTCACTCTTTAAAACAATATGAAACTTTATACAAAAAAATCCACTACTGTGAGAATTGTCTAAATTAGAAAAACTTGGCAATACTGCAGTGTCCCAATAATATCTGTGTGAAAGCTCCAGTAGGAACTTTCCCATTAATCCAAGACACACATTCATAAGTGACGTATGGGGTGCTCTGCATACAAAATCATGTACAAAACATTACAGACTGGCTCAGAAGTTAAGCCTGAAGCAACGGGCAACAAAAAGATCCCATTGATTTGAAGGCCAGAAGGTATCATCCCACGCAACTGTTTGCCTAACCCAGACTACTCACTCATTGTAACTTTGTACTGCGGCTCAAAACACCAGTGCAGAATCCAAGCTTAATCCTTTCTTCCAGAATTAGCCAAATTAGTCACAGTTCTTTCTGTGGCGGCTCTTTTTTTGTAATTGTGATGGAGGGCAAAATGTTACCCACGAAAGACACTGTTTATAAAATTCACGATGCTGTTTCTTGCCTCATCATTTTATTCTTTTGTGTATAAGTACATTGTAAACATCCTGTTTGAGTCATTCTAGCCACACCTGACCTCACAGTCTTTTATCAGTAAGAAATACACTTGGGCAGAAGCACTGCTTATTCTACTCCAAGTAGCACAACAGCTTTACTCAGCAGATCCACATACCTGCTTAATAAATGCTTTTCCTGCATAATCACTCATTTGATTTAATTTCCCTCCATGGCTTGTTTTTTTCAGTGTGCCTTTTCCCACTCTTCTTCTCAACCCTCGTACCCTTTGCTGGAGACCACCATCCTACTAACTTCATCCTTTCAGTTGTACTGCAGGAGATGGCACAAAAAGCTCATTTGCCATGCAAGGAAAATATTTTTTGTATAATCACTGTATTTTTTCTATTATCTAAACCTTTTTTGATGTGAGGATAGATGTTTACTTGAAAAAATTAGTGATAATCTAGTTTCACTGATAAGCTGTTGACCATGAAAGCCCCTTCCATTTCCAAATGACTACTTTGGTTTCAGAGCATCCAAAGCTGTTGCTTTTCTTAGAATCAGTCCTTGAGTTTTCAGTTGCCCAATTCTAAAAGACATGAAGCTTATGAGATCATGACTTCTGTCCATCTGCCATTCCCTTATTCAGCTCAGCAACTTTTAAGCTCAATGGCCAGTTTCAAGCCTGAAGCACGCAGGGCTCAGAGAAATAACGTTCCTACAAGTTTCATGAAAATTGAAGCCTGAGCTGCCACGTCAGAGTAAGAACTGCCACTTTCAACTCAGTCTAAATGATTAATGCTGAAAGTCAACTGGCAGCTGGAGAGCCACAGGCCTGTTGCCAATGGAGCAACTTGTTTCCGCTGGCCTTAGTGACAGATGAAGGATTAAGAAAATACTTAAGTTAGTAGTGAAAATGCTTTTGGGATAGTCTGACAATCAAAGCAGGCATCAGTGATGAAGGTATCAGTCAGGATTTCTATGCTTTCCATGCTTTATCAACATGAAAGTTTTCCTAAGATTTCTTTTTTTTTCCCCCCTCATAGTTATAGCTCATGGATCATAACATGGATCATAACCATCTTACTGAACCTAACTCTCATTGTCGATTAAATCTGAGGGTCAAATTAAGCAAGAGCTTGGTTCCACTTAGGCCAGAGAAAGGATCAGGTAACCAGAAGATAATTCAGCATAAGAACACGTTCAAGGTCTAGTTTGAACAAGGTTTAGTCAGTGAGCAGCAGCACAGACAAGGAACCAAGCCATGAGCTCTGTCTGGAAAAATGAAACGAAAACGTCCTAGAAAGAATAGACCTTCTGTAACTTTTTGATCATTGTTTCTCCAGGAACCACACAACCTCTTCCTCTCTGTGCCACTCAGCTCAGACATGCAGTTATGTGAATTAAACTTCTGTGGAGTGGGAAAACCCATGAATCCTGCACTCGCAGTCCACATGCCCATTCTCAGCCTCTCAGACCCTTCCACAAGCCTTCTCTTTCCTTCAGATGTACACTTTCATATTCCCTTGAGCTGTCTCCTAGGAGCTATGCTTATTGTTGTTGTATCCCAATGGCTTTCTAAGGAAATTGGAGAGATCCCTATGCACTTCTCTTTTCTCACTTACTTTTTATTTCCTTTTCCTTTTTGTCTCTCTGGATTTCCAAAGATTTGGGTCTGTAGTAAAACTCCACACTATGGTCAGTTATTCCATGAATCCAGAGGGGCAAACGCTTGTCCTGGGACCTAATATGGAACTACGGTAGAAAAGGAAGATTTTCTCCCTTCTAACTAAAGATGCTGACCAAGAGGGACAATGCTATTAAGGGAGGCTGTGAGGCTCTTTCCTGCCCTTGCCAAAATTCCTTCTTTTGGCTGGAGACAGTAACCTCTTCTAGTGCCATTAACAAGAAGTAACAAGAGAAAGGCTCAGTGGGCAACTGCTTCTGGAGACAGAATGAGAGAATCATTATGCCCAAGAGACAGAGAAGTTATAATATTCCCAAAGACTGCAAGTAGGAGAACCTCAGGGACTAGCAGAAAATATTTCTCTGAAAACTTGGATTTATGAACATGAACCTCCATGTTCAAGTTCCCCAAGAAGGCCGGGGGGAGCTGTTCATTGCCAGCTCAGAAAACAAAATGCAGGTTTTGTTTTGCAAACAGAACTCAGACTCAAACTCTGCATTTCTTGTATTCTCATTTATATTTGACACTCAAAAAATCAGAAATCTGGCAGCTCACGGATCTGCAGTGCTATGATAGCTTTACAGTACAGCGAGTCCAAGCTAGAAAAGCAAAAATGCACCCCAGTGCACTCCCATCACCTGATGATTTTCTTTATAACAACATTTCTTTGACCCCAACTCACTTTTAGCCTGAAGAAGAGTCAAAAATTGCAAAATTATTCTGAAAAAATAATGCTTGTCTTCCCAGATTAAACACTATGAAGAAAAAGAAACAAATATTTGTGGGTTGAGACCCTCATCAAAAGCCCAGTGAAACCTGTGGGAATCCTTCCAGTGGCCATAGGCTTTCAACTAGATGTTATATCATGAGTGATTTTTAAAAATTAATTCTAAATTAAGAGTCAAATCTCACTGGTATTTAATTTGTTGCCAGAAGCCACACAATAGGCCTTTGAAGCAAAACTCCTAAAATGCCTAGTAATTCAGATGAAATGACTCACCAATGCTGAACACATAAGGCACAACCACGCCTCCTCCTGCTCTTCAGCTCCCTTAAGACACTATTTTCTCTGTGTTTGGTAATATATCAAAATATTTCAATTTTAATTGTAGATTATGGCTGGCAGATGACAGAATTCTGATAAGTGGTGACTGGTCAGACAGTGCCTTCTCTGTCTGGGGACACTTCCAACAAAAGCTGAGTATTTATTTGGAACAAGTCTGTAACCCCTTTCTCTAATAAAGCTGAGACTGTTTGGAAGCTCTGTCTCACTGGGAAGGGTATCGGCAGCAGATGGAGTAGGAAGGCAGGGGGGAACTAGTCCCTGCTATTCATTTTGAAATAAAAATGGCATATGATGTGTCAGGTGCCAGCAATCTGCACAGGGAGAACTGCCCCAAAGGTGTGAGAATCCGAATGACAGACCCAAACATGTTGGTCCCTGAGCACTGAAGCTCAGGAACTCAAGTTTCCCATAGGTTTGTACCACATCTAAATTTCCCGACATCTGTTGTAGGGGCAGGAGCATCACACTAAAACTCATTTTAGGAGAGCTTGTGAAGCAATATCCTTCCTTAGGGATGGAAGTAAGGCCCAGCTGCTTAGACTCACAAAATGTGTAGGAACTTGATAGGACCAAAGCTTTTACTTCTCTAACAAGGATAATTAAATCTCATCAGTGGATTTAACAAAAAAATATTAGCACATCTAAAATGTGACTTCATAAGTTACACTTCCTCAGGAAAGCAGTGAGAACTGCAGGGACAGAAGCAAAACCTTGGATCTTAGCACCATGACCTCAACTAAAATCTCACTTCTGACACACACCTTTGTTTCACAGAACAAATCCCAGACCCAAACCCACTCCACTAGGAAATGCTTTAAACCAGACTTTGAGGTTTAACTGCCATATTACTGAAATGAAACATGTTTCTAAATTGGAATATTTTCCTTTAAAAAAGCAACCAACACTTTTGCCTGACTTTTACAAGGCAGTATTAAGAAGATGCATCATTGCATCACTCCTTTTAGCACTTCTTTAAATATCCTGGTTGAAGGACATGCTCCAATTGCCACGGTGAGTCAACAGAACAGACTCAAGAAAATTTATATAGGATTTTATCTGACCAACACAAAACCACCAAGAAAACCTCTGCATCATTGTGGTTGGTCCTGATTGATCCTGCCACCTTACTACAAACAAAGCATTCGTTAGAGGCATTTGTTTGCTTTCCTTTTGCCTGGGGGCAAATCTGGTATGGGTGAAAGCCACAAAACTTAATGGAAACTTTTAACGCAGAAAGGTCACAGGATCAGATTTTGTTTCTTGCGTGAACTGGTTTGCTTTTTCATTAGATCCATTTGTTTTCTACGGTTGGGTCAGAAGATCAAGTTTATGGAGTTAAACTGATGCCCAATTCTGGGTGAACTGTTCTGGAAGAAAAGACAGAAAAGTTGACACCAGCGGATAGAGATTAAAAAGTTCTGCCTAAGCAGTGGCGCTTTTTCTGTTCACATCCAGAAAGTCACTCTTCAGCCCAGTTATGCAATCACACAGTTACTTCATTTTTGATCTTCAGTTACAGCCACATTTCTTGAAAGCTGCCCAGAAAACCTGGCTGGGACTCAGGTAAGGAAAGGGAGATTGAGTGGTGAGTGAGTGAAGGAGGCCAGGTCAAGCCTGAGCCTGACCTTAAAGGAGCATGGAGAAAAGAAAGACAAGGAAGTGGCATCAAAAAAGGGGAATGGGGGTTCCTCAGTGTTGCCAGGGAGAAGGAGTGTGTTCCCAGATGGATAAGAGGTCAGTTCACTTTGGCAGCAGATGGGGAAAAGGTGGGAGAAGGAGCAGTGATAGGACAGAGAGCCAAGGCCTCTTCCCTCTGCCAGCAGGGAGGGCAGGGGATGAGAGAGAGAGCACTGATTCCTGCTGTTGGGAAGACACTCAAAATGCCACCGACCCCAGTCAAGCCACCTCTTCCTCAGCAGCTGGACTTTCTAGAGCACCAGGACACAGATGTAAGTGAAGTAGAAGTACAGTAAATAAGTTTCCTGGTTTTGCCAGCTCCTTATTTTGCCTATTTTGGGAACCAGTCCTTGAACATAAAAGAGTTGTGAGGAAATGGCTGTCATGATGCCTTGATTTCTTGAAAAATGACTCTTGTGACAGTCTCCTGGGAGCCCAGAGTATTCAGAATTTTAGTTCCCAGACACTGGAGAAGTAGCAAAATTCACAGCAGTCTTCAGCCTCCTGGACTGGGACCTGATCTGAAATGTGAAAGCTGCAAGTGATCACTGAGAAAAGCAATGGGAAGACAGAGCTTGGTCAAATAGGAAAATAAATAAATATTTTGGTGAAAAGATGTGTTTTGAAGAGCAAGCATGAGGGGAAGAGAATTCTCTAGGTGTAGGATCACACCAATATGCATGAAGATCTAAGGAAAGAACTGCGAATTACATATCTCTTCTTCCAAACCTTCAGCCTTCAGTTTCAAATTTGGGCACAAATGCTTGGACTCCACGTTTAAAAATTAATCACATAGAGGACTGCAGACCTCAGAGCACATCTCCACTTTCAGTAACCAACTGAATTAATAAATACAGAATCATAGAATCATTAGGGTTGGAAAAAACCTGCAAGATCATCAAGTCCGACTTTTAAATTCGTTCATTGCTGCCACCAAACTGCTAGAGAATCATAGATTATGCAGATCTTTAAGTATGGCGTGCATCAATAGTACTTTCAATATTTCCTGCCATTAGAAGGAGAAACTACTGAGTCATTCTCACAGGGCTGGATTTTGAACTGCTGTTGGTGTCTTGTTTTAGAACACTTATCTTCCCTAGAAAATACTAATTCACATACTGATCACAAAATATTATTGCACCATGAAGAAATGTCTCTTTAAAAAAAAAATCCACCAAGAAATTTTTTTTCATAGTTAAAAGCTGGACAGATGAGAACGAGAACACATTGCTCTACATCCTGGAAGAGATACAGACCACAAATACAAGTCAAACATAAAAAACCCCGTAATAATAACAACCCTTCAGTATTGACATACACTGTTCCCTGCTCCCCTTTCCAGAACATTGAACAGATCCCAAGAGGGAGCATCTTTGGGTTGTTCCAAGCAAGCAGCTGGCTCTGGTGATGAACAAACAGGCTCTGGGCAGGTTACAACTGCTGGCACAATTTAACACTTGCATAAAGAGAACAACAGAGATGACACATACAGGTGTTGGAACCAGGCAGCACTCTGGGAAGGGATTCTGGAAAGCTGGGGTGGAGAGAGGGGGAGAGAGGAACGCAGTTTGGGCTGCTGGGGGAGAGACCTGATGCTGAAAACACACAAAGCAGAAAATGCAATGACCCAAAAGAAGTGTGTAGCTGGTAATTTGAGTATGAAAGCCTAAAGTCTGTGAAAAGGAGGAAAAGGTGAAGCAACTGGCCTTCCAATTCTCTGTGCACTACTAAATTCCCAAGATCAGATCCAATCCCACAGAACACACTGAAGGAGCAGGTCACTGTTCCTTTTGTTCTGACATGGGCTGCCGGTGGAAACTTGTAACCTGCCTCCTGGAAGCTTTGGCCTTGGAAGGGCAGGGTTAGACCTGGCCCTTTCTAGGACAGGGAAAGTGCAGGTGGTTGGTTACAGTAAGAGAAGCTTCCCACTCTTCATCCCTCAGGATACTGCCCGGGTGCAAGGCTCTGTTCTTTAAACAGGGCAGATTTGTGTCCATGTACATTCAACAGAGTTTAGGAAAATCATGTCGCTGTTCCTGCCACAGGAGGGAGCAAATAAACAAAATCAACTCTAGAAGCTCATCTTGAAGCTGCTGTTACACAGCTTGTAATTCTTTAAAAGGCATTAAACAGCTTGGGGATGGCACTGCAGGGTGTCATCTCACCTCTGGCAGCTCCTGGTCCACAGCACCTCCTTTTGAAGCAGCTAAAAACTTCTCCATATGCTCTGGATACCTTTTTTAAAAAAAGTTCCAGTAACATTTTGATCTTTTCTGTCATTCTGGGTTAGATCTCCATGTTAAAAGTAAAATGTGAGCAGAATGTGTTCAGGCCTGGGAACTTACCAGTCTGGAAAGAATTCTGGAATCTGATTTTCTTTACTATATCTTATTTGCTGAAATGTCTGCATGACATCTCTCTGGGGTGAGCCAGAGTTTTTTTCTCTGGTCATTCTACCTATTTGGAAAGTTCAGTGCACAATGAATACTGAATACAGCTGTACTTCTGAAATGTATCTTGGATAACCTTATCTAAATAACTTCATTTGAAAAGTGAATGGACTTTTGTGAGGGGAACTGTCCTAGATAAAGGGATATTTTTTAACTCAGCAGCTATTTGAAAGGGAGAATTTGAACATTTATTTTATGTTCTTGTGGAGAACCACCATGTGCTTCCAAAACTAACATCTACAAATCAGCAAAGAAAAACACCAAAGAATGAGACAGCAAGAATTTAAAAGCCTTTTACATGTGAAAGGAATCTAATACAAGAAATGTAACTTATCAAGGATGTAACTCTGGTCTTTATATTCAGTGGCTGCTTGCTTAGAAATGTTCAGGCTTATGGTGCTGGACAAAATAATAAAATGACAAACTGTATTTTCCTATTGCTGAGAAAATAGTTTTTACAGAACCCTCACCAGCATTTCGAACTGTAATAACACGAACTATATTAATATGCACAACAACAAATTTTGGCTGTTAAATATATACTAACTTTTTTCTGGTGCACTCAACTGGCTTTTGGGAAGTTCTGCTCTGTTCACTAAGGGTAAGATTTGCTTTCTGCCTGAGAGGCAGCTCCTTAAGTTTCCAACTTCCAGGAATATGCTGTGCTCACATATAGAAAGGAGAGAAACAGCTCTTCTAAATAACTTTCTAACAGCAGTGGGATGGCCTGGAGCACTAGGAAAGGTACAAGAGTGCGATTTTGTCAAACAAAAAACAGAGATTGCTTCTTTGTCCCAGTGGGAATAAATTTTCCCAGTTTCTGCAGTCATTTCAATTTGCACTGATGCAGCAGCCTCGCAGGGGTCACGGCTGGGATTTCTGGGTGACAACTGGTGCCTCTACTCCCTGGCAAGGGACTCCTCTCATCGTGGCGCTACGAGGCTTCTCCCCCAGCAGAGAGAAGTGCAGCACTTGTTCGCTATCGGAGTTCAGGACGGCTCCCTCAGGGCCCGACTTCAAGTCTCCAGGAGAAAGTGGGAACCTTTCCAGGGACTTCCACGCACTTTTCGTCAGGCCCTGGCCGATCCACGCGCAGCGTTCCCACGGCGCAGCGACAGCTTAGCTCCCCGCGTCCCTTCCCACCTGAACCCCCTGGAAGCCCTTAACCCTCTCCTGCACCCTGCCCTCCTTCACAGCACATCCGACCCACGCTCTCCCCGGGGTGCAGGCCCGGGACACGGCCCGAGAGAAGGAATACGGAGCACGGAGCCCGCCGGGAATACGCAGCTCCTGGCGCCGCTCCGGGCGGGGAGCGCGGGATCCAGCGGCCCCTGTCCGGGATGGTGGGGTACGGCGGGACGCCTCGGTGCATGCGGGGGGCTGGCAGCCCCTGCCAGCCCCCTGCCCGGGGGTGCCCGACCCCCGCCCAGCCCCTCGGCGTCCCGCAGCCCCCGCAGCCGCCGGTCGGTGCCCGCCCCGTACCTGAGAAGTCGGCGAGCGCCGCGACCTCCGCGCCGCACACGAGGACCAGGCAGGAGAGGAGGCGGAGGAGCCGCCCGGGCTCTACCTGAGCGCGGCGTGGCAGCTGCCCCGCACCCCCGTACCTCATGGTGCGGGAGCGGGCGGCGCGGGGCGGGGGGGCAGCCCCGCAGACTCACATGGCGGGGGCCGGTCCTGGCTGGCGGCGCGGCCCCCCGGCCCGCCGGGCGCCCTCGGGGCTGCCCCGACCCGCGGGAGGAGGAGAAGGAGGAGGAGGAGGAGGAGGAGGATGGCGAGGGCGGAGCGGCCCTGCCCGCGGGAGCGGGTCCGGCCGGGACGCGGGGGCGGCGGGGAAGGGACGCGGGATCCCGGCGGTGCCGCGCCTGGCACTGCCCTGGGCGCGCATCGTGCGGCCGGGCTGACTCAGACCCGGGGCACCTCGCCCGCCCTCTCCCGGCTCTCCCCACCCCTCTCCGGGCAGTTCGCGGTCCCGGCGCCTCCCTCCTGGCCCAGCGGCTCTATTTCGTCTTCTCCCCCCCCCCCCCCCCCCCCCCCCCACCATTCGTGGTCGGCAGTGGCTGGACGACTGTCACAGATTTACACACACAGCCCGACTCGTGATATTTCCCTGCTTGTATTTTTCCCAAGACAGGTGCAAGGTGCTCCCCGTCACTCCCTGTGTCCCGCAGCGCACCTTCCCTGCTTCAGACCTCGTCTCCCCTCATGCCAGACCCTGCCTGGTTTGATGCTCCAGCCCAGCTCCCGCCCTTACACCTTGGCTCACCTGTCTCCGGGGGAACCCAGCTGATAACTATGCCTTGCAGGATCTCTGGACGAGGGATTTCAGTGAGCAAACAGCCACTGCCTCTTCCATGTTGCAAAAGAACTTCCCCTTTCTCAGTTTCCTCACGTTGTTGCCTGACACCACCTTAGCCAGTAGCTTTACGACTTGAGTTGTTCAGCGTAGCTGACTTCTAAGTGTGTAGGCTTGGCTTAAAGTTTTCACTGCAAAGTGAGAAAACATCTTGAAATTACTTTGAGAGAGTTCAAGTTGTTCCCTGAAATCTTTTGTGAGAGTGAAAAGTAAACCAGTGGGAAATTCAAACAAATTGTCATGACAACCTGCTAAGCCACCTTCAAATATAATTTGGAGCTCCTTTTAAAGGTATGAGAGATTAAAGGGAATAAATCAGGACACTCATTTCCCAGTTCCTGTAAGAGCTGCCCTCAGAAAGAGGAGCCTAGAACCAGCACTGGAAATGGGTCATGAAAGCATCCTCTGCCCTGGGGCTGTGGTGGGGTATAAAACTGGTAGACAAGAACACCCAGCTGTTTACATCCTGCCATGCATGTTCACACACCTTTCTCCAGAAAAAAAACCAAAAAAAATGAGTGAGTGGGTGAGAGATGATGGAACCAAACTAATTCTGTTAAATCCGTTCCTCTCCTCCCGTTCCAACTGAAGTTGGATCACATCCAGATTTGAATTTCCAAACTGGCACCTCTTTCTGGAGGTTACACTGAACTTTGACCAACTTGATCTTCATGTTTGAATCTGAATCCACTTTTGTTCCTCACCCTCTACCTCTTCACACACAGAAAAACAACTGGGTAACACAGTTATGCTTCCTTGGGCAGATAAAAGCAAACCAGGTTTCACATGAACCTGTCTGAGGTCAGGGACATTCCATCAAGCTTTACTGAACTCAGATAAATGGGATCAAAGGTGCGAAAATAACGGCATAAAACGGCTCTGAAGCATCTGCAACTGCAAACACAGATGGGAAGAGGGAACAGTAGCTCTGCCAGGTGAGGCTTTTCCTCCTGGCTGCTTCAGATAAGGACAGTGTTTGCCTCTGAACTGAACCCGTTACCCTCTGCCTTCCAACTGTGGTATTGGAAGGAGACTTGCAGGAGCCTCCAGCTACTCCTCTCATGTTGCCCCTTGGTCTTTTCATACCTGGTCATTCAACCTGACACTTCCTGTGCTTGCTGTCTCAGGTCAGTCCCATCGAAGGCAGAAATGAACGCCAGGGGAATAACTAGCACAGATTTTTACCCCACCGAAGAAAGCATTGGGGGGCCATACCTGGAGATTCTAGAAAGGTGTTTAGATGATTAGGGTGAACTTATCTGTCTTCCCCAACTTCCTACTTGCCATAACTTCATGTCTACCATAATTTCAGGTTCTATGGAATGTAGATGTCAACGATGGCAACTCAGTCCACTGTGAGTGACCCTGAGTACACAATGGATCTGTGAAAAGTACACAATCAATGCAGGAGAATATATAAAACATCAAAAATCACTGGGAAATATCCTGTACTCCTGCTTGAAAGGCTTTAGATCCATCAGGACTGTTGCCTAATGAAAACTTGTAAATCTTCTCTTCCCAGTGAATTGCTTCTTCTAGCCCGGTGGTGCTATAAGGAAAGGACCATCCCATGGTGCAGGAATGAGCCTGGTATGCTTTTGGCACTGTACAGGTATAACCCAAAGGCAAAGACAGTTTCCAAGTGGAATGATTGAACTGGGAGAGGTTCAAAATGTAGGTAACCTCCAGGGAAGTGAAGCAGTGAGGGTTGAATAACAACACAAGAGGCAGTTGAGTGCTCCTGTGTGTAGACATCTGCCTTTCAGGGAAGCCTTCCTGTGGAGGAAAGCAACTTATGGACACTGTGGCTGACAGGAATTGAAGCTTTCAGTAAAATGGCATTGACATTTTTATATATATATATATATATATGTATGTGTATATGTATCTATATCTATACATATATATCTCCCTCTGAATGGGGGCTACTTTGCTATTTGACATTAACCTAAAGTCTGTAATATTTTTGGTAATTCCTGCTATTCCCTGCTATGGGTAGTGCTTAAATAGTAAACTTAGAGATGGCCATGTAAAACACAACGCAGGAAGGGAGAAAGTATTTATCCTGATGTGCAGAATGTGTCTCTCTGCCATAGCCTTGAAAGCACCTTTACAAGCTGGCAGTGCTCAGTAGTTGGAAGACAATATAACTAATCCAGACATGTTCAGCATGTAGAATCTCTCAGCCTTGGCATTTCTTCATTAGCAACAGGAGTTAGATTCCGTTTTTTTTTTCCCCCAAAGAAAAAAATCATATGAAAGTCCTTAAGTTAGAATCCAGGCTAGATAACACGTCTGCTTCACACAGTTTCTCTCTTTTGAACTTGGGCCGAAAAGAAACCATTTCACAGTGTCAAAAATGCAGGAATTGTGTTTGTTGCATGAAAGCTTTGCAAGAGCAAAGCCAAAATCTGAGCACTTAATTCCCCCCGCCCCATACTATTCATTTTTCCCTGAACTTCAGCCAAACTTCCAATTTGAAACTCATATCATGGCTTAGTGTATGGAAATTCCAATAAAATGAGTGCTGTCAGTTAGGAAGTAAACAATATGAAATAATAAAAGTTAGAGTTAGTTGGACTAAAATTTTCTATTAGTGAAAAAAAATCACAAGATCTATAGCACAGTAACAAAAGTTGTCAGAATTATATAATCAAAGAAATACTTTTACACACACACACATATACATATATATACTTCTCCCCATTATACCTCCTACTGCTTTTTCTTCTCCTTTTCTCCCCAGTATTTTTTGGGGGAGATGACATAAGTAACTTTCATTCTCTTCTCCCAGAATAAAGTTTGCAAGAAGCTCACTAATCTTCTCTTTGGCTTTTGTGGGTAAACAAAAAAATAAAATCTAAGTACAGAATTCCAGGATTTTCCCACATTTTTAAACATTTTATATTCCAGCATTCTGACACAGACGGAATCTACAGGACAGTTGAAACTGCTCTGTTTCTATGGAAATCGGTGTCAGACCAGTTAAAACAAAGCACATGCTTTACAATAATCACTAAATAGCAATTATTTAAAATAACATAGCACATTTTTCACAATTCAACCTCTATTTCTATGGATACAAGAATGAAAATAGTGGTAGAGGGGCCTCTCGTATTTTTTCTAATTCTTAATGGGTTTTGGATGCTGTAAGTTCTCACAGGGTGCTACAGATTTTAAGTTCTAACAAGATGTTCAAGTGTGCAGTAATTTGAACTTGAGAGGACCAATTCTGTAAGCCCCAGTGAGGAAACATTCTCATGCATCCAAGTAGAAGTTTGAGTGAATACAGAGTACAGTACTTCAACCAGCAAGTTTAGAAGGAGGGGAAATATGTGCTGTTTTCTGCCATTTTTTGACTTGCTTCAGAGAGAGCAAAGTTAGCTAACAAGTACTGAGTTTTGTGGCCATGAGCTGCTTCTTGGCCAAACTAACACTGACATCATAGAGACCCCAACCACTTCACAAAAAAGATGTAACCCATGAAGCTTTTAAAACCAATCTCCTCATGTTTCATTCTGAATGAAATCTCACTCCAGTTTCCTCACCACACACAGCACAAAGGTCCCTGCTCCTCATCCTCCTGAACGCTGCCAGTTGTGCTGGCACTTCTCCTGTACACAGATTATTTTTCTAGCAGTGCACCTGGCACTTGTATAGACACGAAGTAAGAGGCATGTCCCATCTCACAGAGCTTACCTCTGGAAACAAGAGAAAACAAGACCTAAGGTGGCGGAAGAAGAAATATACCAAGAAAAAAGTCCTGGCTTTGTTGCTCGTGCCCTTTTAAAGGAATCTCTCATCACTTCCTGATATGACTCTTACCCAAAAAGGCTTTGTGTCTTGCTTCTCAGCTTAGGAAGGACATTAGGACAGAGTTGCTGGGTGGACCACAGTCTTGGAAGTCAGTCTGTTTAAGTGCCTTATTATGGATTTATGAGCCTGCCTTTGACTGGTTGTTGTCACTGTTTCCCCCTGAATATGTATTAAAGCTAAGATTTTCCAAAATGAGTAATGATCGTGTGCTTGACATTTAAGACAGCAGCTTTTTAAAGCCACAGAATCAATGTCAAAGTACTGAAAAAGTGGTGGCTTTTCCAGGAGCCTTGAAAAAGTCAGGACTCGAGGTCTCTCAAGTTAGGTATGCAAAGGCATGGAAAACTGGTAGTATTTCAGAAATGAATATGATTATATGTTCATCTGGCAAGAATCACAGAAGCATACTTCAATTTACTGAAAACTGGGCAGCTCAGGAGTTACTACTTGACTCATCCACTGCTTACATCTGTTGAACATGTAGGCACAATAGAGCAGATGAACTTTGTCTGAGATGTCTCAGTCTTGGTCTCTACGAATGCAGCTTGCTGAAAAACAGACTTGGAGGAGGAAAATTGTCATAGATATAATAGAAAAAGAGAAAGAAAAGGATATAGGTTTCCAAATGCACAACAGCAGAACATGTAAGTAACCTATCTTGAAGTAAAACCAACAGTGAAACCAACCCTCCCCATCCTAATTAAAGCCTCTAACAGCTACTGAGGCAGTGAGGGGAGAGAATAATTGAGCTTCAACTTGAAACTAAAATAATTTTCACTAGCTTTCTGCAGTATTTTTTTATAGTAGATCCCCTATGAAAGATGGTGTGATGGTAGCTATCAGGTTTGTCTGACAGTCTGACAGCTAGGACTTTTACCTTGAAAATCTCAATATAGCTACTTCAAGCCTTTGGAAAGCTATGCTAAATCAAGGGGTTTTTTTCAGTTCTATGACCTCCAGTGTTCCTTTTCATCTCCTCAAAACCAAAGAAACTGCCTCCTGAAAATGTTATATACTTTCCAGATTATATGCCTCCCGATTTTTGGAATTGCAAATGTGCTTGTATATCTGCTTACCTTCAATTAAGTTTCAAGAAAACTGTAAGGTTAAAATGAAGGACTCCCATCATGAAGAACAACCCACTAATAATGTTATATGGAAGAACTGAACATTCTGTGCCTTTACACAGAATGTGCTATACTATGGTGAATTCCAAAGATGGCACTGCCATCTTAACAAGCAGAAAAATAGTTTGAATGGATTGAATTAAAGTATTTCTGGCAATAGGAATTACTGGCACAGCATGATGTACCTCGCAGCTTTCTAGCCATGTTCTACTAAGTTACTTTTAAAAAGCCCTTTTACCTAATATCTAGCAATTCATATTTTCGCATTTCCTTTTTTCCCCTCCAGTCTCACGTACTCCTTTTATTTAACCCTTTTGTGCCCTCTAACTTCACCTTCATACTCCACCACCTGTTCTCAAAATATCGCAGCATCCTCCATCAACATGAAAGCATTTGTTACTCCTAAACCTTAGAGCGTCTGCGAATGTTGCCCTCTTCTGGATCACGGTGGTTTTTTTACAGTATTTTACTCGGAACAAAAAAAAATATTGATCTACATAGCTGGTCTACTCTGGCCTCCAATCGGGAGGCCTGGAGACATACCATCTATAACCCTGCCGTTTCCTTTGAGAACGTACGCAGGATCACTCTCGAGGAGAAAAGACAACGCAGAAAGAATCGTGACACCTAAGGAGTCTTTCTGCTGTGCCTTTTGCAATCGGATATGTCTGTCTCGTATTGGCCTCATAAGCCACCAGCGTGCTTGTAACAAACGTGGATAGAGCCTTCCCAAATCTTCGTTCGCGAAGCCCAGCCATGATTACTCGGAACAACCTGGTCTAGTGGAAGGCGCCCCTGCCCACGGCAGGGGGGTGGAACTGGATGAGCTTTAAGGTCCCTCCCAACCCAGACCACTCCACGATAACTATTTTTAACTCTTTTTGCCATCTCGGGCACTGACTGTTCTGGCAGTCCACACTCCGAGGGGCTCGGCCGCGCCGGGCGGCAACACCCGCCGCTCCCCTCCGCCTGAGGGCGGGACAGCGCGGCCCGCACCGCCCCCGGCCCGCACCGCCCCCGCCAGCGCTCCGCCCGCCCCTTCCTGCGGGCCGGCGGCGGTTCCGGGGCGGCGCTGGCCGGGCTCGGGGACCGCATGGCGGGGAAGCGGAGCGGGCAGCCCGTGGCCGGCCCGCCTGCGGCCAAGCGCGCCTGTGACCCGCGGGACGATGAGTTCAATGGTGCCCGCTTCAAGGCGCTGCTGCGGGACCCCGCGGCCGCCGCCAGCGGTGAGCGGGGTCTGCCCGGGCGGGGGAAGACGGGCGGGAGCGGCTCCGCGGTGCTGCTGCGGTGCCAGAGGGAGGTGGCGGGGATGGCAGTGACGGTGGTGGCGGTGGTGGCGGTGGCGGTGGGGGTGCCGCGGACATGTGCCGGCCCAGAGCGGGTCCCACGCGTGGCGGTGGCTCCCCGGGTGACGCTCCGGCTCTGCAGGGCTGGAGACCTTCGTGTCCGTGGCCAAGACGCTGCCGTCGGCCGAGGTGTACGATGTCGTGGAGGGATACGTGAAAATCTCCATGGAATGCGCTGAGATATTCAAGCTTCTGGACGGAGAAAGGAGACCTGAAAGCGAAGTAAGCTGGGCGGGGGGTGTTGCAGTTTAGTGGCTGGCAGCTGCCACTGGTTCCTGGAGAGGAACCAAGAGAAGGTCCCCCGGGCAGTGGTCAGGGCCCCAAACCTGCCCTGAGATCAAGGAACGTTTGGACAACGCTCTCAGGAGACAGAGTGGGATTGTTGAGGTGTCCTGTGCAGGGCCAGGGGTTAGACTGGATGATCCTTGTGGATCTTTTCAAGCTCAGGATATTCTGTGGATGAATGCTTTGTGGTGTAAATAAAGCCCTTATAGTTTAGTATGGTTTTGGTTTGGCTTTTTTCTGAAAGGCACAGTGGCAGAAGCACTTATCAAGTGGGAAGTACCATTTTCAGTTCCAAGATGTTCCTGGATTTAATGATATGCACAACCAAATAGTCTTGTCCAAATCAAGCTGTTAAGGTTCTTTAAACGTTATCAAAAGACCTTTTGTGAAATAAGGGGATCAATAGAAGCAGTTAAGAAAGCATAACAAAAGTAGTCCAGTGAAAGTAATTGTTTTCAGTCATCTAGACATCTCCCTGATACATCAGTGTTTCTAGGAAGCCACCGGTAAAGTTGACCTCATTTTTCTCCTCTCAGCTGGACACAATTTTTCCTCATCAGAATATGGCAAATAAATAAAGAATCAAATAACTCTCTTCACTGTGAATGCTGGGACAGCATTGCTAACTTAAATCTGTTTACAACATAGAGTTGGTGTTCTTTTTAACCATCAGTTGTCAGTCTTTGCCTTAAATTATTATTTTTGTCTGTGTAATGACAACCTGTGTCATGTTCAGTGATACACTTTCCTCAAGATCCTTTTACTAATCAGGGCTAATGTATGTAGTCAGCACAGTCACAATGCTGTGTGGACTCTGGATTCTTCTAGAAGGAGTTAGTTGCAAGACTGGAGCAGCTCGGATGGTTTTCTCCAGCATGTTTCATTGTTCTGTTGTGCACTTCCTGGCAGTTGTCTCTTAAAACATTGGTTCCTCGAAGCTTTGTGTTCTAGTCTTTTCAAAGAGGAATTCTAAATTTGGAAGAGAATTCAGAAGTTAATGTCATCTTCATATGTGGAAGCTTTCCTCATGCAGTGGAATTACTCTTTTTATTAATGGTGGTTATTAATGTTTGCTCAGATAATAATTTCAAGTCATACCTGATATTGGCAGATATTAACATACTTCTTTATCCTGCAGATGCTGTTAATCTTTCAAGCTCTAGAAGCCATTTTGCTGAGGACAGCCAGTGACCTCTCCCATTTTTCTGTTGTGGGAATGAACATTGTCAAAAAGTTGATTCATTCGTACATGAAACTGGTCTATGCTGCTTTGTATTCCGAAAATCACAGGTAAGTCTTCTCAGTGCTGTTGTGGAGAATCTCTGTTTGTTGATCCTGAGGGACTGTCTGGGTCTTGCGCATATGTACAAGATGTTGCAAAATTCAGCTCGACTTACTGCTAATCACCCACCTTTATTTAATGATCCTGTCCATGTCATAAAGTAATTGCCTGTGGAAGTCTTTGCAAGGTGGAAGCTCTGATACAACAAACAGTCTGATGCTATAGGATACTTCCCTGAGGCTAAAGTTTTCATCGGTTGGGCCTGTCCTAGTGAAAGCTGAAGCAGGTAGACATGGCCATCCTGAGTCCTTTTATTTTAATGCTACTTGGTTTGTGGGGTGAAACATCCTAAGGGGAACAGGCTTTCTTGTGGTTCACAGAGGCTGAACAGTCTGTTTTGTGACAGCAAAAAGAGTTGCTAATGAGTGGTTTATTTTTCTATGTTTTTGGAGTCAGATTTCCATGTTTATAATAGAATTTTTTTTCTTTCAGACTGGCTTTTGCTCTGTAACTTTTCCCGTCTGTTAAATCTGAAGTCATCTTAGGTCATTTGAAGTATTCCTGTGTTATCTCTTCCAGTCTAAACAACAATTTCTCATGCCCAGTGGACAGGGCAGAAGAAGTTCTGAGTGTCACAGATGTTTTAATACAAACCTGGGAGGAAGGGGAAGGGGGAGAAAAAAGTAGAGACTGCAAATGGCTTGTCCAAGGCCAAGGACTTATCTTTTGGTCTTTGGGCAGGCCAGAATTGGAAAAGCATTCTCTGATTTTCAGTTCACAGACTCAGCTTCCTGCACTGCTCATTTGATCTCATTGCAGCGTTTTAGCTGTACACAGAATCTGAAATATGGGTGAATAGGTGTACTGTAAATAAATTTTGAAGCTGTGCAAGATCTGCTCTTCTCATTAAGCATTTAAAGGTTCCAGCTTCTGGAACAATCCTAAAACTTGCACAGAGGAGGGTGCAGATTTCTGAATGGTATATGCTCTGCATTTTCTGTGCTACCTCTTTGATGTGCAGATGGATTTAATCTTTTGTGGTGGTATGTCTAGATGGGATCTCTGTTTTAGTCGTGTGGCTTTTCTACAGATTGTCCATGACAGAAACATGATGGACAGATTCCAAACCCCTTTATGGGTTGTGCCTGTTCAAGTGATGGAGGTCTGCAGGCTTGTACCCAGTGGCCTGGTCATTCCTACTGAAATAAATTGCAAACTCCTGTGAGTTTGGGAGTTCGTAGAAGGACCTTTAAGCATCATCTAATCCAACTCCCCTGCAATGAGCACAGACATCTTCAAGTTTTTAATTTTGGTACTTTCTTCCTTTTAACCTACTTTATAGAGGGAATATCCACCTCAGATTATAGCTTAATTTTTGGAAAGAATGTAAATAGGCATTCCCTTCTTCCTTCTTTCCTCTCCCCTCCTTCCTGGTTGCCATTATCACTGCCCAAAAAAATTGATTTTGATCGGTTTAACTTCTTTTCTGTTTTAATCTCTTGATTTCATCATCCTGGAAATAACCTGCAGATTTTCCTCTGCATTTTTTTTAGGCTGAGCCGAGGGTGCCTCACGCTGCTGTCGGCAATGGTGGCCCAGGGCCCGGATTCAGCGAGGGATGTGTATAGCCATTTTGATTTCAATAACAAATATCTGCCAGGACTGTTGAAAAAAAGATCTAATAAGGTAAATTAAGATGCTGTGTGCCATAGGATAATGTGTGTACTAGCACAGAGGAACTGCTTTTGAAAATATAGGCAAGAGTTTTAAATAATCTCTTGCTGGAAATCCTTAAGGAGAATATGCAAGTGAGTAGAAAAAGTTACTCTTCTTTTTTCAGAGGAAACTATTTTTTGTTTCCTCTCCATTTGCTAAAAATAGTCAGGATTGACCCAAACCAGTGTTTTAGAAGAAGAACATTTATGTGTCATTCCAAATATAAGTGTATAATAAATCCAGTATTATTTTCTGGATATTAAGGTGACTTCTAGAGTGAATGTGTTCAGTTTTTGTGCCATCTGAGGTGACAAATCAGAGTGTTTTTATATAAGCAATCAAGTAGAAAGGAAAAAAAAACAAACACATCTCTTTTTCCTGCAACCACCTTTTATAATTTTGGGACTATGAGATTCCATGGTTTTTGACCTTACTGCAGAATTTATCTGCAGGAGTACCTCCACACCTTACTTTTAAATGCTTGGGTTTGGTCTTTTGAGCACAAGCTTATTAGATATGCAAGTAATGTACGAGGCAAAAAGTGTCCAAAACCAGATTAAAGGTCTTAACTTGTACATGGCCTTCAGTGAAATTATGTCACAACTGACTGTTGGAGGTGAGTTTTTACTATAAAAATATCAGGCCCAAACCTTATAGCAAAATCTTATTTCTTTCACTCTTTTCATCATTCACTCATTTCTTCTTTCAACCCTTTCATGAGTGTCTGTCACATTATGTTTTGCCTACTCAGTACCTTCTTTCAGACAATTTTACGTGCAACTTAATTTTGCACGTTAAGTTTAGAAAAATGATAAATCAGGGAGAGACTCTATCATGGAATGTAGTGATAGGATGACAGGTAACTATTTTTAATTGAAAGAGAGTAGATTTAAATTAGATATTAGGGAGGAATCCTTTCCTGTGAGAACTGTGAAGCCCTGGTTGCCCAGAGAAGCTGTGGCTGCCCCATCCCTGGAAGTTTTCAAGGCCAAGTTGGACGGGGCTTGGAGCAACATGGTCTAGTGGAAAGTCTCCCCGCCTGTGGCAGGGGGTGGAATGAGATGATCTCTAAGTTCCCTGCCAACCCAAACCCTTCTGGTACTCTTGTGTTTGTATGCTTTTACAGACAAAGGCTTCCACTGTGCCTGAATTTGTAGTTTTATAACATATCAACCCCTTTACTCAAGGGTGTTTTGAGAACTGACTGAGCGGTGCAGAAGTGAGGGTGCTCAGTGATGCAGTGTCTGCGAGGTTTGGCATGAAACTACTGTTTCATATATGATTTTTCTATTAATTTATGGCCTGTCTTACATATTGAGAATTGAAAAGTCTGTGAAGTAGTACACTTTTCCTTCTTATGTCAAAGCGATCTATTAATGCAAGAAGCTTTCTAGCTAAATATACTGTGGATATATTGCAAATAAATGTATGTGTATGGCTATTATGTTTATAACTGTTGAATTTATGTGTTTATAGTGCTTCTCAGGATAATCAACAGTTGCATTATTTAGTTTTGTGGTTAAGTACAATCTCTGTGCTGAGAATATCTTGTATTTCTAGGGGAGAACTGACGTCCGCATGGCCTATATTCAGTTTGCTCTCTCCTTTTTAATTGCTGGTGACAATGCAGTCTTGACACAGGTGCTGGAATTAAAAGGTACTTTGTAATTGCTTATTGTTTTTGTGTTTTTAAGGCAGAGTCTTTTATAGAGGATAATAGATGTGATCCAATAAAAAATGTGAACCACTTAGCACTAATAACGTGAAAAATATATATTTTTAATCTTATTACCTGAAAAACTTTAAACTTCTTTGGTATTCTAATGAGTGCTTCTTCTGCTTGAGAACAATATGCTGTCTGCTAAAACTTTGGAAAAATAGAAAGTCTGTGGTGACACAGATGAAAAAGAGTAAATGTTTTGAGGTCATGGAGTCCATAAGCAGAAAAAAGCTTCATGGCCTGCAGCCTTGCTCATAAGACAGTAAAAGTGGATATGCTGCATTAAAAATTTTTTAAATAGTGTTAAAGACTGTGTGTACTTCAGTTTTCTTTCTCATGTGAATTGTGACCCTAGGTAAGGTTATGAAAGAATTCAGTAGGGGTCTAAAAATACTGTTAAAAAAAATGTCATTAAGTCGTTACTGGCAGAAGTTCATTTCTCCTACTTGAGAGATTGAGAACTGGTCATAATTATTTATTTCTCTTGTTCCTGCTACCCTGACAGTTGTTCATTCTTTCAGGCCAGGGAATGGCAGTGCATACCTAGACCCAGTCAGCACAGCTGGCTTTCCTTCCCCTGCCAGAGCCCCAAGTTCTCTAGGAACTGAAGGTGTCTAACTTTGGGATGCACAGGGCAGCCAAAAGATGATGCATGTGGTTGGAGATGGAACGTCCAAATGTTTGAGAATCACTCAGGAAAACAATTGCAAGTCAAGTAAATAGCAGTTGACACAAATTTAAATACTGCATAGCACTTTGGGACCAAAAATATATTTGAAGTTGACAGATGCTGTAGCAAGAAGTGTTAATCAGCAAGTTGGCAAATTAGCTAGTTAGGATGAGAGTAGGTTTGGCAGCATCCTTTGCTCATCACTATAGGTATGGGCACATCATCCTTCTGAACTCTGCTTGCAGCCTTTTGGTTCATCCTGAAATACAACTGCAAGGTAAATAATATGACATGGAAGAGAAATGGATATGAATTCCCTGAAGCATTTTTTATGAAAAGAGCTTTCACATTTTCACCTAATATTTGAAATGTCTTCTTAGATTTCATTCCAGGTATTTTTCGCTCTGAAATAAAGGAAGACAGAGTTTCTACTGTAAATCTTCTACTCTCCACACTGAGAACTAAGGTATGATATACCCTCAAAATTGTGTTGTCTTACATTTTCTGTTTTCTTTGCTGCTGGAAACAGTTCTGCAGTGATTTCTCACAAAATGTTCAGCTCTTTATTAACGTCATTGTTCTGCAGCTACAAGTTTGTAAGTGTGTCTGTTACTGATCATATTTGTTGGAGGTTGGTAGCGTGGCCATATTGCTGTTTTGGGACTGAAGCTTGTTCTGCTTTTCCAATGCCTTCTTTTAAAGGAAGTCATTGCAATAGCTTATACTTGGATGCTAATTCACCTCATCTTCAGTGTGTGGTGCCCAACAGATTCTCGTGGTTTTGTGGGTTGCAACTGCCAGTAAGACTGGTCCTTCAATTAATATGTTTCCTGCCAAAATCGGGAGGTCAGCTAGATTTGAGTGGGTTTTTTAGCTCTAAGCTAGGTAATGATGTACACTTGTCTTTTCAGGAGAAAAAGCGTTTTGTGTGCTGTCAGTACAGGGACTGGGGCATGAAGGGGTGTCCAGGAACTGTCTGTTTGCAGTTGAAGGGTGTGTGGTACCGTTCCCCTGCCAGCCTTGCAGGGCTCTGTTGGAGCCTGTGGTCCTGGTTAGGTGGTCTTTGGACTTGCTTACTGCTGGGATGACGGGAGATAAGTTTGGTCAAAGGTGTTTCTTTGTGGAGTAGAGGAAAAGGGAAGTCTTGTAATCAGAGAATTTGTTGTGAAAAGGAGAGGGTACATTCCACCTGCTGCCAGAAAGTACTGCTGGAGAGGTAAATGCTTCCCTTTGACGGTGGTTTTTTTGATTCTTTCATGGCAGACAGAAATTCCTTTTTGCTATAACAAGGTTGAGACAGAAAACTGGAAAGCGGGAATTGCTGAAAGGTGTGAGAGTTGGGTTAGTCGTGGCTGCCTTTCCTGTTCTCTGTCACTTACCTTCTGAGCATGGTCCTGCCTCTTCCCTGTGAGGCACCAGCTTGTTGCTGCTGTAGGAACGGCAACTGCACCTGAGATGTATTTTATTTCTATAAAAATGTTTTTAGAAATGTTTTTAGTTCCAGTATCTATGATTTTTGAATTTCAGTTTTGAACAACTGTAACAATGTTGCACAAGCTATTGTATGGCCAGTTGAGAAAATGAAGAAAAAGTTTCAAATTTAAAGTGTAACCATAAGAACTTGCCTCATACTCAGGTTTTCACAACTGGCAAATTAAAGAGAAAAATGTTCTTTCATTTTGCTATTGCAATAACAGGGAAAAAAAGGGAGAATAAAAAAGCTACCATTTAAATGTAAAATAAACCTCCTTGCAGCTTTGTTTTCTAAGTGAAGCTTTTCCTGTGTGGGAATCATACATCATGTGCTGTTACATTATTGGTGAGCCCCAACACACTGTATGACTCCTTCAGTTGAGCAAGGAAAATGAGAATTAAAACACTGCCAAGAATAAAACGCAGCAGAAGAACTTTTGGGAACTTCCTCCGTTGTGTTTTCTCTTTCATTCAAACTTTATTTGTAGCAGGCTTTACCATCTCTACCAGCACGTTTGGATGATATTAGTCTGTAGGTGTAGTATTCTAAAGGTGTTCTGTGCTTGTTAGTTGAACTTGAAAGTCTGTTCTGTCTGGCATGTGCAGGGTTTGCAGAGGCTGGTGTAGAGTCAAGGTGGAATAGGAGTGTGAGAGAAGTGTTGACAGAATTAGAAGCAAAACCAGAACCTTTTGTCAGCTCTAGTGAGGAGAACCAGCTGTGTGTGTATTAGAAGAATGAAGCCTGTTGCTAGTTTACCATTACTTTGTGATAACTTGCAAAAAATAGAAGAGTTGTTAAGTTTTTCTCATAATTTTCAGGTCGTTCAAAATAAAAATATCACCAAAACCCAGAAGGTTCGCTTTTTTACTGCAGAAGTGTTGATCCACATTGCTTCGCTTTACCGGTGGAATGGGATTACTGATGTCAGCCCTGGGGATTTAGAGGTCTGGTCATTTATTTCTTTGTTACTCTTAGTCTTTGTGCTGCCTTTTGTTTTTCCCCCTTCCTGCAGGCTCAGGTTTTGAAACAGCTCCCAGTTGCTCTGAACCTTGATGAAGGTTGATGATGGCAACTCAAGAAGAGGGATCTACTGAGGCTACTGAAAAAGAAACCCCAAATTTCTTTTGCTTTTTCTGCTTGAGGAGGAGGGTTTGTTTCCCCTCCTTGACTGCCAGGACTGTAGTGCAGATATGTTACCCTGGGAGAAATGGGTTTCTTGGGTAGAAGGACTGCATTCCTTTTCCTGGACACAACTGGGTCTCTGTAGGAGAATACATCGGGATCAGTGTTCTTTCCACAGGCCTCATTCCCGTTGTACACACTGCCCTGATATGAGAGTTAAACTTCCAGAATTGTTGCCAGCCAGACTTACAGACTTCCACTGGGTTTTGTCTACCGATTTTTCACCTCTGTGTCTGCCCTCTTATATTACCAGATGTTTATGCCATTCCAGTATTGATATCCAGTAAACCCCTTTTGGGGGAGGTCTGTTTCTAGTAGGTATCTGCTTGGAGCTGTGCAAATCTCTGACCCCATTCATAAGCCTGCATTTCAGTTTTGAAATAATTTTAAGTTCTTACAATTCCATGCAGTCTTTGTAAGTCATATGGTTTGGGATTTCCCAGCCACAGTTGTCAAGAGTCTTCTTCTTCATAGGGATCGTCAGTTGTGCTGGATGTAGAAGGTTAATGTAATCACAGAATCACAGAATGGTTTGGTTTGGAAGGGACCTTCAAGTCCTGAAGTTTCTCTTCTTAATCTGAACAAAAGCCAAACTGTCTTTTAGGATTTCTGTAAAAGGAGCTTCATAAAACGTAGAATGAAACTGATGGAAGATTTTTTGCTGTGATACCAAATCCTATATGCCTTTTTTACTCCTTTTTGGTTTTTATAGGTGACTCAAGGTTCTGAAGAGGTGGGAAAAACGATGGTACGGGAACTTGTGCATAATTTTTTAATGGACCTCTGCTGCTCTCTGAAGCATGGCATAACATTCTATGATCCAAGTCTTGGAACTTCTGGCAAGTAAGTCACTGGACAAGGTGGGATTGTACATGGATTTTGTGCTAGGAACAAGAGAGACCTCACTAGTTACCGTATCTGCTCTGAAATGTCTGGTATTAATTCAAAGTAATTACCATTTGTCATGCAGAAAACACGGAGGTAAATTCAGTTCTTACTTCTCTGAGCATAAACTCAGAAATTATGCCAGGAGTGTGAGAGGTCTTGCTGTCAATTAACAGTTAGAGGAGCTGCAGAGTTTACATCCTATAGGAAGTGTTAAAATAAGGGTTTCTTATTTAAACTTTTTTTTTGCTTCAATAGGGGAGGAAATGTGGTACTTCTGCACTTTCTGCTTGGTTTAAAAACCGCAACAGAAGACGACATGGTTGCTGATCTCATGGTGAATGTTCTCAAAGTATGCCCAGATTTATTGAATAGATACTTCAAGGAGACCCAGTATTCCTTTGTTCCTAGAATGAAGTCTGCTTGGATGGACAATATGAAGTTACTCAAGAAGGTAGGAGTGTGGAGGATGGTAAAAAGCCATGCTCAGAGCAGGAAGCTGTATAAACATTCAAGTAAACTGGGAAAGAAGGAATTGGTATAAGAAGCAGTGGGAAACATCACATCAATGACACTTTTTTTGAGATGCATCATTAAGGCTCAGCTGGAAAAACCTTCAGTCCTGCCTGGGTGTTCCCCTCACTCTTTGTTTAGCTTAAAATGGCCAAGCAGGACCTGGAATCTGTTGAAAAGTGGTGGCCTTTAGCAGAGATGCAGGTTACATTCAGAAGTTTCATGTAGTTGTATAGGGGTCTGGAGGATGCTCTGTAGCATTTCTGCATAAAAATGGACATTTATTGTTGCCCTTACTTTTGACAAGTCAAAACCCTTCTGTAAAATGCTCCCCAGAAGAAGCTGTCATCTCCAGGGCTATGTCAATGGGGCTTAAATAGTTTTGTGTTTGTTTTTTTTTTAATTTCAGATCTATGAGGCTCAACCAGAGATCTCCAATTCTTTTAAGACTTCAGAATTTATCCCTCTTCCCAGGTTGCTTTCTATGGTGATAGTGACAACAGTCCCTGCAGTGTGCAATAAAATAATGTTCACCCAAGGGTTAAATGTAAGAGCATCTATAGTATTTCAGTGTTTTTTTCTGTCTCAGTTAATGCTGTTTTAAGTGTGTGATCATCCAAAAAGTTTCTTAAGTTGGTTAATTACACGTGGTTTGTATTATCTGTCCTAGCATAAATCTGGCTTGGAGAAGCACTGGAAAATGAATTAAAACCATTGATATTACTTTCAGGTGCCTTTCACTGCTCACTAGTCATTTAGGCTGGAAATCTGAAAACCTGTGGATTCTTTCCTGCAAGCCAAGATTTAGGAAATAAATAATTTGTTGACAAATTTTAACACGTAATCAAAGTACAGATCATATGCAAAGCATAAGAGGAATCACTCAAATGTCATTAATTCAACTTCCTTCTTTCAGTTACCCAGCACAGCAGTGAAGCACAACATCCTGTCACTGGTGTCCATGGTGCTGAGAAGAGCCTTGAAGAACATTGAGTACTGTTTGACTGAGGAAACCTGGCAAAGGTCAGAAATCTACACCCTGTCAGGGATGCAGGAGTTTGTGCAGCTGTACAGAGAAGCCATCAGCAAGGTACAAGGGAAAGAGAAAACTGGGGTCTAACATGAGTCCTTTTGCAGTCGGCAGGTAACTGCTCTCCTCTGCATTTTCTCCCCATGTGGTTGCAGCCTGGGAGCCAGGAGATGGTATCCTGGGGGAGGAGAATGCTATGAATGAAAAGGTGTTGGTAACTGGTGAGGTAGTAGCCTATATTTCCTAGCACAGTTGGTTGACGGGAATGCATAAAATTTTGTTATGAGACAGATTTGTAACATTGACATCTGTAGTGCTGCAGATGAATTCCAAGAGCAGGAAGCAAGTTCTCCTCCTGGTTCAAGTCAAGGTACTCAGAAGTTACTAGACAAGGTAGCACTTGAGTTGAAAATATACCATGAGGAAGAAGGACCAACCATAAATTTTTCACAGGAAACTATTTCAATAACATATTCTTTCCAGTACTGATGTTCTTCAGAAGTGAAAGTACACTGTTTGATTTCAGATCTTTTCCTGATTGCACACGAGATCAGTTCTAACCTTTGTTAAGAGCAGCAAATCTTCATGTTGGTTGATTGTATATATTTTTATCACAGGAGCTTTGTCTTACGCAGGAGAGCTGTTGGAATTTTCCCTTTTTTGCTTTTAGCTTTTACCAGACATGAACAGTATCGTGGCTGTCTGGCAGTCTCTTCTGAAGCAAGGGAGAGAACACCATGATGGCCTAGAGGAGAAAAAGGAAGGTGATACCTCCACTGGGAAGACAATGACCGAGACAGCAGAAGTTGCTGAACAGCATGGTAGGCAAAGCGGGTGTAGTCAGCCCTTTTTCTCTGTGTGTGAATGGGTGTTGTGAAACCCTCATCCCACGTAAGGCTGGTAACTTCACCAGAGTCCAGATCTCATTTGTGCATTTACTGTTCAACTTGTCTTTGTTCAGTTCTTCGGGCAGCCTAAGAACACAGTTTAATAAATAGGGTGCCATTGCTACTAGAACTTTAAGCCTGGTTCCATCCTTTTTGCACCCTCCCGTCAGGTGTTTATGTGCATTAATGAGATGCCCCGGAGCCTTCTTTTCTGCAGGCTGAACAGTGCCAGCTCTCCCAGCCTTTCCTTGTGGGAGAGATGTTCCAGTCTCTTCGCCATCTTTGTGAGCCTTTGCTGGACTCTCTCCAGTGTGTCCATGTCTCTCTGGGGAGCCTAGAACTGGACATAGTGCTCCCAGTGTGGCCTCACCAATGCGGACTGGAGGCTGGAGGGGAAGAGTCAGCTCCCTGACCTGCTGCTAGTGCTCTGCCTAAAGCAGCCCAGGGTACTTGTAGCCTTCTCTGCAGCACATCACTGGCTCATGTTCAACGTGGTGCCCACTAGGACCCTTTGATCCTTTCCTGGAAACTGCTTTCCAGTTGGGTGGCCTCCAGCATGTCCTGGTGAATGGGGCTGTTCCTCCTTGGGGGCCGGGCTCTGCAGTTCCTCCTGTTGAACTTCACCCTCCTGCCTTTGACCTTCCTGTGCTAATAGGATTTTCTCAGCCACAAAATAAAACTGGCAAAGAAAACTGATATGCCTGAAAAATAATTTTTGGAGGGATTTTTGTTTGGCCAAGGTTTTTTACCATGAGGTCATTTTTTTTAAGCAGTTAGTTAGTGTGGCTACACAAGTCCTTGTGTTGCTGTAACACAGGAGTAGAAACATGCAAAGTGTTGAAAGAGGGAGAGAGGGTTGGAGTGAAGGCTTCAGTTTTCCTCTCACAAACCCAGTGTCCCTCCCTTGGAAGGCTTGTTTCCATAGTCCCATTGCAGGGAACAGGGAGCTTCAGTACTGTCTGTGACCTGCGATGTTTTATTTGTAGGCTGGAGATAAATCTGCAGCCGGTTTTGTCCTTCACAGGGCATATTCCGTAGAGAGACTTCCTGGAGCACAGGATTTTTCAGTGGATGTCCTGTGCGTGGCTTTGGGCAGCAGAATACTTGTCAGCACTGACACTCCAAGGCTTGGTTGGCTGAGTGCCTGTGGAAACCACTGGAGCAGCTGATTTCTGCAGGACTGTAGCTGTAGTTTGCTATATTTATACTGGGGTGATAATGCTGTATCACTTACTCTCAGCTCACCCATTGCAGCTTTATGTGCACTGTGACCACCAGAGAATTCTTTTCTAATGGGAGTTTAGACTCAGGCAAACAGAGTTTATCCATGGCATCCATCCAGTTCTTCATAGCTCCCTGAGGGAGACCAAGTTAACAGGAAAAAAGTAGGTGTTAAATGTTTTGGCTGCCCTTCATGTACTTTGCTTCACTTTGTTAGTGACTGGATAACAAGTAGCTATTATGCGTCCTCATGTTACAAACTGAAAAAACATTTAGCTGCCGAGGTGGCTTTTCCTAAGAAGTAAACAGCTGCCTTATGTGGTGTTGGTGTTTCTCTCATACAGATACTTGTCTGCCTCTTGCCAAGAGGTCACATTGAGAAGGTATTATTTTGAAAGAAGGAAAGTAAAGAAAGAAAGAAACCTTTAACTGAAATAATAAATTAGCAACAAACTATAGTTTACTGTCTCCTGCACTTCCCCAGCCAAACCTACCTGACATGAGGTAAAAGTAGTGTGCCTGGAAATGGGTAGCATGACCATATCCTTGCCTTCACTTTTTTTCTGTTGTCCAGTCTTGTATGAAACAGCAGTGGGACTGATGTGATTCTTACAGTGAGGGCTAAACATTGAGGTTGTGTTTTATATGTGTGAGCACTTTTGAGCCAAATTAGAAATGTCAGCTGTCAATTTAAGCACTGAATAAGCTGATTTAGTTTTGAAAGTACTCGCACAGGAATGCTGGGGTAGGAAACCGGGGAATTCCATGAGTGTTTTCCTGATTCTTCTTGTTAAGAAGGTTGTAGATCATTTCCTAGGCAAGTCTATTGGAAATATAGTTAGTAATTCTCATGCTGGGTAATGGAGGTGCTACACTGTGCTCTCTTGTTATGAAGGAAGGAGAAGCTAATTCTGGAAATACTTTGTTCAGGTTCAGATGATGCCGAGACGCTGTTTCTGAAAGCTGCACTCCTTCAGGTCATATGCCTTTATCAGAAGGTTGTACCCCACTTGGTAGCACGGAGCAACTTTGATTTTAGCAAGCTGCTAAAAGGTACGTGATGGGTATTTCTATTTCCTTCACTGTTTTCTCTGGCTGTTCACAAAGCCCACAGCAGAAGGAATGTTTGCTCTTCTGTTGAGATAAAGAGCTGTTTTCTAAAAGTAACTAATTTTAGTTTCTTCATTGTGTTGGCATTTATTGTTGATGTTTCTTCAGTGCTCTGGCACTCTGCCCTCTTAAATTCTATAGCTACTCTGCTACACTAAGCTGCGTTACACTGTGCTACAGTTTTCCTCTTCCTGTGCCATATTCTTTATGGGGTGTGAATTCTAATCTTTCTGAGAAAGGCTTACTTTCAACTCTTAGATTTCTCTGTTAACAATCCCAACATCAAAAAACTATTTCCAAACTCTTATTAACTGTGATGATGAAGAATGTTTTTAACAGCATAGTTCACAGAAAGTTTGGGATGGGAGAGAAGCACATCCTAATTCACCAGTGTCCTCTGAAAACTCTTGTAACAGAGATTCGTCTTCTTAAGGGACCTATTTGTCCCTTAAGTCCTGTGGGACAGAGTCCTGGAGGGCAGAGGGGCCCAAGAATGCTGGCTGATATCCAGGGATCACCTCCTCTAAGCTCAGGAGAGATGCATCATGGCGAGGAGGAAATCTGGCAAAAATGCCAGGAGGCCTCCATGGAAGGAGCTACTGAGCAAAGTCAGAGGGAGAAAAGAAGCTTTCAGAAGGTGGAAGTAAGGACAGGTGGCCTTGGAGGAATATAAGGAAATTGCATGGGGAAGCTGGGGACAAGGTTAGGGAAGCCAAGGCCCAGTTAGAATTGAGTCTGGCCAGGGATATCGAAGACAACAGGAAGGGTTTCCATAGATATGTTGCTAATGAAAAACTTGGGATAATGTGGGCCCTCTGTAGAAGGAAATGGGAGACCTGGCTACCCTGGATATGGAGGAGGCTGAGGTTCTCAAGGATGAGTGATCCAGCCCTGCTGACCATGTCAGGAAAGGCAAATGCAGGGACTAGGGGAATAAAGACCCTGAGCCCACTGTAGAAGAGGATCAGGTTTGAGACCATCTAAGGAACGTGAGTGTGCACAAGGCCGTGGGACCTGATGAGAGTCATCTGTGGGTCCTGAGGGAACTGACAGAGGAAGTGGCTAATCCACTATCCATAGTATTTTGAGAAGTAGTGGTAGTCCAGTGAACTTCCCACTGACTGGGAAAGTGCACACATAACCCCCATTTTTAAAAAGGAGAAAGTGAAAGACCCAGGGAACTACAGGCCAGTCAGTCTCACTTCTGTGCCAGGCAAGATCATAGAGCACATTCTCCTGGAAACTGTGCTAAGGCACATGGAAAGCACAGAGGTAATTGGTGACAGCCAGTGTGGCTTCACTAAGGGCAAATCATGCCTGACAAATTTAGAAAGGTCCTCCAGTGCTGCTTGTGGTACAATTAATACAGCCATGTACAAATCTGGGGGAGAGAGCAGAGGGTTGTTTGGGCATCACTGCTGACTGTGGGCCACCAGAGCTTGTAGGCCACCCAGCTAGAGCAACTGTCTCTGTGTTAGGCAGGCCTGTGATGTGTAAGGATGGGAGTTATGTAAATGCCTTAATTAAACTCTGTCAGGAAAAAAGGGGCTTTAAACAAAACCCCCCTCCAAATCAACTGTCTGATGCACGAGGTTTTTCCTGCCTCTGTCAAAGCGTGTTTAATTGGTTTGTCTACTTGGTGACTCACCAAATCACATACCCTGTTTATCCCATTATTACTTATCCCATTATTACTTACTGGTCTGCTTACTTCAAACTGGACAAAAGGCAGGACACCTTTTTGTCAGGCAGAAATCTCTTTGCGGGTCTGTTTGGTTACATTATGAAATAATGAAGTTGAATAGGTTGGAAAGTGAAGTGTCATTCTCAAACAAATGTAAATGTAGTGAGCCTCGATATTGATTTTGAAGAGAGATGATAGGGTAGAAAATGATGGTGTAAATTAATCATGAGACTTTGTTCTCTCAAATGTCAGAGTGAGAGTTCTGTCACTCCTTCACCCCACCTTGATGAAAACACACACACCAAATGCAGCGTGTTTTTCTGCCTCATAGCAATAGTTCTTTAAATGACTGGTGGAGTTTATTGTTTGGTCTTACCATTGGTTAGCCTTTGTGGTGACTGTTTATTGTCCTCTCTCTAATGTGGGCCACAGTATCCTGCACAGACTACGAGAAGCACATGGACACCAGAGCTTTGTACAGCTGATCTCCCCATGTAACTTACCTGCAGGTCAGGTGTGGGCAGGTCAGGTTTTGATCACACTGTAAGGGTCTGCACAGCTCTGTGATCTGTGAGGTGAATAACTGAGGTTATGCCATAGCAGATGTTGGGAGTAGGTGATAAAAGTGATGTAGGGAGAGACACGAGTTTAAAGTTCTGTTGTCTGGAGCAAATATTGTCATAGCATGAGTGTTAAGATTTATTGTTGACTTAAATTCTGTGGTTTGCTTTCCAGTTTATCCATCCTTTGTACTTCCTGTAGGTCACAGCTTTTCAGGGTTGCTGAGACTGATAGATTTTGTATTCCCATGCAGCAGTGATGGCTTGTGCTGGGGGCAGTTGTTGGACTCTACCTCTGAGGGCTGGATTCCCACCTTGGATGGGCCAAACATAGTTTCAGTATGTCTAGGGATCCCATGATATGAAAATTGGTGGATTGCCAGCTTGTCTCACAGTGACTGTTTGAAACCCTAAAATATGAGTGTTCCTGAGATCTCAGGAAGATGGACCAGACTGAAGTTGGTTGTATTGCTCTCACATCTCAGGTATCGTCACTGAAAAGGGCCTCCGGGAAGAGGTCCCTCCTCTCCTGCAGCACCATATACTGAGAGTGGCTTTGGAACTTCCTGCAAATAAATTTGCCTGGTTCAGAGTACAGGTAAGAGACTTTGATGCAAATTTACGTTTCCTTGGCCTTTCCATCTGGCACTGCCTAGTTTTAAACTAGTCCCAGTCCAGTCATTTTAGGAGGCAACCTTTTTCTAAAACCAGTAGGAATTGCAGTCTTAGCATCAGTGAAAAATCCCCTCTGAGTTGGAAAGGTTTTATGAAAGCTGAGCAATTTTTGCTTCTCTGATGAGCACTGGACAAGGTTCCCTCAGCTCTGTATGTCTTTGGAGAGGGGCACGAGTGAGAATGTGCTGGTTTCCACTTGTCTGGAAAGCCTGAGGTTTCAGACCAAGGAAATGAGCTGCTGATGGGAGCCATCTTACCTGTTCCCAGGGAAGATTTCAACATTTTTTAGTGCTCTCCATAATTCCTGGAAACCTTCAGGTTCCTAGCTCTCTTTTTTACTGCAGGCTTGTAAAATAAGAACACTGTTGAGAGCCTGCTTGTCATGTGAGGAGAGAGGAGTGGGCCAAGCTTTGAGAGGAACAGAGACTCCCATGGATTGTGATGACAGGAGTAGGAGATGTTTGGAGAGGGAGTTGGTTTTATCTTGGACCCTTGTATTGGTTGGTGTTTCTGTTGCTGGTCTCTTCTACTTTCCAAACAAACATTGTGCAAATGAGTACAATGATCCTGGCTCACTGAATGCAAGGTAGTATAAATGATCCCATTCGATTCTGGCCTTGGGATTTTTGGACAGGTCTATAAAATAATGTCTTACATATCTGCTTCAGTGCAACATAATCCTGTGCAGTGTTGCTGTAACAGGGGAATTTTAATATACTTTTCTTTTAGGATATCTCTGAGACAGAGAAGGTGTCTGGTGAAAAATCAGTCTTCTACTTACTGATGAAAATGTTTGTTACAAGTAACCATTCTCATCTGAAAATTTCCACTAAAAAACTGATCATCAAGGTAAGCATCAGAACTGAAATATCAGGATATTCACTATATTCCACTGGTCTGAAATTTCAGAATTGTAAAATATTTTCTTAAAGCAGATACTTTTACTGCATAGTTGTGTGGCCAACAGAGTCTCCTCTCCTGTGACTGTTCTTAGAATTTACTGTCAGATAACTGCCTGTTAGCTAAATATTCTATGAAAGTAAATGCTGTCAAGTGACTTTGCTGCAACAGTTGATAAAATATTGAAGAAAATGTCTTTAATGTTTGCTCACTCCCCTAGACTAAGTTAATTCTGACACTGTGATAGATCAATGTAGTTTGTGCCTGCAAAGGTCTTGACATGGATCAAGAAGAGATAATTTTTGGGATTTATTTCTTATCCTCATTTATTTAATCTGTACTTCATCACTCCAGCCTTCCTAAAGCCTTAGCTAGTTTGCTATGGCCCTGCAAAATAGTTGTCTTTGTTACAGTCCAATACAAGCTTTGATGCAAGGAGTACTTTTGAATTAAAATCCCCTTCTGTACATTTAAATAAGTCATGATTTTTCAGAAGTGCGATCAACTAGAAGCCCATAAAGAAACCAGTGCCTGTTGTTTTCAGTATCTTCTTAAAACGGGACATCTTTTAGTTATCTAAGTAGGGGTAGAGACCTAAATTAGGAAAAAGTGCAAAGAGAAAATCCAAGCAGCTGTTCTGGGCCCTGGACAGGGCTCTTCCTGCAGTTAGTCCTGTATTAGTGGCACACAAGTTTGTGCAGCTTTGTGCATTTAATCTCTGCATTTAACTTCAGTCACAGGGTGCAACTGTAATACTCAGTGCACTGAACCGAAGTTACAGTGGTTGAATTGGGGTTTAGGTTTTCGATGCTCTTGATCCCTGCAGGGGATTAAATTCAGGTTAACTCTGTCTCCCAGTAATGAATGTCTCACTCAAAAACAGTACTGTTTTTGTGGTGTATTTGAATTCTTTTGCTGAATGGGGATGGGGGCTGCCTGATTCAGTCTCGTGTCCTCTTTCAGGTTCAGTCCATTGCATTTTTGCTGAAGGTAATGCAGGGGCAGGGAAGTCAGGGCAGTTATGTCAGCAGAAAGGCTGCTAAGAATAGATGTTAATGGGTGTGTTTTGTTTATTTTTCAACACAGTGCCATATAATCGAAGGCATGTTTTTGGATTTCACATTCTGTTCCTGCCGGTTTTCATGAGAACTGTGCATTTCTATTTTGAGACCCTGCCACAAATAGTTAATTATGTTAAAATGAATCCTTTTCCCTTCGTTTTTTCTTTATTTTAATGAATTATCTTGTCAGATTCATGTAAGCAGCAGTTATTTTTATAGCTGTTGGTGTTGTACACAGATTAAATAGAAGAAGAAATAGTAGAACAAATGAGTTGTGATAGCTTCCTTTGTATACAAAGAGGTTGAGAAGAGTGCTACAGATACTTCTGTTCATCAACCTGCTCCTCTTTTTTTCTTTCCAAGGAGAAAACATGAAATTCCTATACAAAAAGATCTGTGGTTTGGGGAGTATTGTATTTTAGGTGTTTTGGGTTTTTTTACACACCTGTCCCTTTGTTTTCTGGACAGGTTTTACGTGACAGTGGAGTGTTTGAGTACACGTGGAAGGAACTTACAGTTTGGCTGGAACACTTGGATAATACAAAAGAAGACCAAAAGGAAGCAGTGATTCAGTTTTTGGAAAGGGTAACAATGTCCAAATTAGCTGTATAAACAATACCAAGAATAGGGTTAGTGGAAACCAGGGATTTTGTTGCTGTTTTTGAGAAATCTGTCAAAGACCAGTGAACGAATTCCAAGAAAAGCAGTGTTTGTCATTCTTTATACAGGGCTGACATCTTTCTTGTCTTGGTGGGAGGACAGTGAAATGATTTGCAGGAAAATTAAATCCCAAAAGATAAGTTGTTATTATAGCATTGTTGTATGTGTGGGTAGCATTTATCTCCTAAAATGGCATTACCTGCCAAAATTACCAGACCTCAGTAAATTGTAAATCTTTTACTATAAAAGTTGACATTTCCTGTTTACTCTTCAGGATGTTAAATGCTTCTTTTTCAATGCAGTTTCCCCAGAGACTCAGTCTGTGGTAACACTTCAGGTGCCAGATTGCAGTGGATATTTCTTTTTCCATCAGACCCAGTGTACCCTGTATGGCAGGAACCACAGGCAGATTCCAACAAAAAGTTGTCCTCCTAAAACTTGCCCAGCTTCCAACCACTTCTAGCACATGGGCTTTTTTAACAAGGTGTGGTTCCCATACGCTTAAGAGCCTGTGCACTTACTTTTCTCTCAACCTTTGTTGGCAGGTCCTGCTGAAGCTGGTGACAAACCCCTATCCCTACACAGACAAGGCAGCAGACCTGGTTCAGGAAGCCAGCATGCTCCAGGTCAATATGTTTAAACAGGACTCTGATAACATCAGCATCCCCATCTCTCACATTGATGGTAAGTGGTGACTCCTCAAGGATGGAGAATTCCAAGACTTGGTGCCTGTGTTCCTGGAGTGCTGCATTCTAGCTCTGTTGTTTTCCAGTTAGTCTGAATCCTCTGCTTACATTTTTTTCTTCACTTAATAGATGTCCTGGATATGGTGGATGTCATGATTGAGGGCAGTGATGGCTTAGATGAGGAAATTGAGTTCACTTTAAATGAAGACATGATTATTCAAACATTTCCATTCAGTGCTGTTGTCCCTGCTGCATTAGAAGCCAGGAATGTACTGTTGCTTCAATCTGAAAATGGAACAGGTACAGACTTCTGTTTCTATGTATCAGCTCTGCCAGTGGAGTGGAAGTGGGATCATTTTTACCCAGTGAACTCCTCAAGACATTTTATTATCTTCATACCAGATATCTTCATATCAGATCAATGGTGCTTCCTGCTCAAGAGAAGCACTATGAGGTGCTTCTGTCCTTTTTTTCTTGACCCTAAACAGGAGACACTGTCCTTACATGGACAGTCTTGGTCTGGAAGCAGTTAGCTTCAGTAACAGAGTGTTTTAAGCAGAGTGTGCAAATATGAGAGGAAGGTGGTGTCAATAGCTGTAGACAGCTCTTCCACAGGGACCAGGCAGTGAGAGAAAGGACTGCACTGTTGAGTAGGAAACAGATGCGTTTTCCAAAGAAAACTTCTTCAGAGACGAAGCTCTGATGGTGAAGCTCTGGTGGTGGTGTTGCAAAGTTCTACCACATCCTTTAGGAAAGCGTTGGAGTCACAGGGGCATCAAGTGGGCTCTGAACAGGATTTGCCAAACCCCACAGCACCTTGCTAAGTTCTGTGTGTATTTGGCTATTGAGTAGCAGCTGGGGTGGGACTGAGAAGTCCCAGTTCTGAAAGAAACTCCTCCCACTTTACCTCACACATGTTGACCTGGCTGTGTGCCCCCAGTACAAATCGGTTCTCTTAGGTGGTGCTTGGCTGGGGTCTTTGTCATGTTAAAATACAGGCCTGTTTAGCACAACACAGTGAAGGCAGAACTAGTTTTATGCTTGTCTGGAAGGAAACAGGCCAAACTGAGCATGTATCTGAAAGTAGGGTGATTATTTACTTCAGCAAGAACTACTGAATGGATGATTTTCCAGGTAGCTTGGTGGGTCAGGAACACTTGTCTAGCTTACCACAAACACCTTTTAATCGTATTCAGTACTTCCCTAAATGATGCTCTGGGGCCTGCTGCCCAGGCCCTAGGGAAAGAGGGCTGCCCCAGTGTCTTTGTTCATGCAGATTATTTCTGTCAATAGAAGTGAGATTTTTTATTTTGTTTTTCTAGGAGCACACATCGTGGAGTACCTTGTTGCTGTTTTCACTGACCTCCTGCACTCTCAGAGAGAACCTTTGGCCCTCTGCTTGATGCTCCAGCTCTATGATAAAGATCTGAAGTCCCTGAAAGTTTCCAAGTACCCTCAGCTCTACCAGTTTAACCAGTACTATAAACTGTGGATACCCCAACAATCTCAGGAACCTGTGGTATGGAATACCTGAAGTCACTGAATGCTTGAACCAGTATTCCTATAAAACCACACAGTTTATAAAGGTTACATTTCCATCAGAAAGTACATTTACATTAAGCTAATTCTGTATTGCTTCTTGATCACATTGGGACACAATTTTGCTCGAGGGCTTTTCTCTAAGGACACAAGAGGTCTGGGTGGTCGGGAGGTGATGCTAGGGCTCAGGTGTTGTACACAGTCACAGAGACAACAGCTCCTCACCAGGCACAACACAGCCTGATGTGTGACATGGCCTCAGGAGGCAGTTCACAGTGGCAGAAGTGGGTTGGGAATGCACAGGTCCCCTGTACTGGGTGTGGGTGAGTTAGCCCAGCAGTGAGCGAGGGCACATTCCCCTTGGGACAGCTCTGTGATAGCAGGACTTGTGCTCCTGGAGCTTCAGCCACATTTTAGCCCAGAGCTCATTTGAAAGCAAAGGTAGCTGAAGAAATCTTTGATTCATACTCATTGTTATTTTCCTCTTACACTTTTTTCTATTTTAAACAGTTCAAAACCCACAAAGAGGTAAGCAAAGAACCTTCTGTGGCCTTGGATTCTGTGTTTACCACTTTGCTAAAGAGAGCCTACGAGAGAGGAAGCAATACCTTACTGGAAGATGGTATCCAGACAAAATTGAGAGACCTGGCTTCCCAGCTCCCACCTGAACAGCTTTTGTTGGGAGTAAAGCATGTGTTGCTATACCTGAAATCCACAGTGGAGAGCTTCGGCAGTGTAAGAGCAATATTATAATAATATTGTGGGTTTGTTTGGTTTATTTTAATGCGGAAAGTACAAATGACCTGGCTGTTAAAACTTAGGATTCAGTTCTGCAGCTTTTTCCTGTACTTGGCCCTCACTGAGGCTACAGAGCACCAGACAAAGCTGCACCTAATTTGTAAATAGATGTCTGTTCTTCTGATTGTTGAGGAGTCTTGGATTTACTTTGTGTGGGTTACCTTACTGATCTGTGTGAGTGCAAATAAACCTGAGAATTTAAACCTGAAATAAACCTGGGTGTTGCTAAGAAGCCTTTCCAGAGGGTAAAATTCACTGGCCTATGTTACACCAGAAGTCACAGTATAGATGAAAATCTATAAATATTTATTTGGCAGCCTGAGACTTTTCCTAGAATCAGGTTCCTATAGAGGGGAGCGATTCCTTCTTGCAGATGATGTTGTAGTCTAAGTAGCTCTTAGTTAACTTCCATTCCTGTTGGATACTTATCCTTCTGCTCCCATCCTTCTCTTTTCTCAATTTGCAAGATATCTTTATTTTCACAGCTTAGTAAAACTTCTGGTCCTCAACTTGTTGACCTCTATGTGGACCTGCTGAACAGCTTGTTGTGCCGGGGCAGTCAGATAGAGTTGGATTATCAGCAGAAACGGGAGGAGCATCAGACTGAGTCAGATCTCTTTGTGGATGAGGAATCTCTGATCACAGAGGAGTCTTCAAATGACAAGGTACCAAATCCCTTGATACACAGGCATCTGTTAGTAAACTTTGATTTATTCTCTAGGGAAATAGTCATAAGTTTTGCTTAACCACAGATGCTGTTAAGGTCTCAGAGGAGAACTTAGCAACATAGAGCATGTGGACCAAAGTACTGTTACCAAAGTGCTGTCTGGAAATCTGACCCAGCTGCATCATCCACAGTCTCACTCCTGAGCTGTCAGCAACACAGTCAGGAGAGGTCCTGAAAGAGACACCTTTGCAGAAAACCCTTTGTAAAGCCTGGTTATGAAAATTATGTTCTTGGAGGAGTGATTTTTTTTCCCCTTCTTTCATCTGTTCTGTGAATTTGTGGAGATTAGAATCAAACTGTGTTGACAAAATATGCAGATTTCCTCTGGAGATGTGGAGAATCCTCAGTGGAGGCTTGCCTCCCCATAGCTTGAATGGTGGAAGAATGGTATATATGTACTTGTAGTTCATTAATATTTTTATCCTCTGGGCAGTTAGTAGACAATTTCGTGTTCAATAATTGTAATTAACGAACTGTGGAAAATAGACAGATGAATGCTTTTTTTTGCCTCAAACTCTAATTTTCCATTCCGTGATATTGTTACAACCATCTGTTACAGACCCTAGAAGATACACTCATGTTAATTTTCGGACATCCTGTGCTGGAGAGTTGGTTCCTGGCTTTAGAACTACGTTCTGTTCCTCAGCCTGGTTTGAACCCTGTCACTGTGAAACTCCTGTCAGCTCACCTCAATTCTGGTGTGCTCCAGCTGCTGAAAACAGGTGCCCCCATGTTTCAGAGCATCACAACGGATCACAGACATGTGTTGTCCAAGTATTTCGAAGCTATCACGAAAAGTGTCTTGAAAGAGCTACAGGCTGTGGGGAAAGACAGCAGCCAGATCTCTCCCAGGAAGTCTCACCAGCTGCAGGCTCTGGAGGAGTTGCACATATACATGAGTGCAGCTCAGCTGAAGGACATCACTTTAACCATGCTGCGACTTCCTGAGACAAGCTTGACTGCTCAGAAATCTGAAAAATCCCCTAAAAAAGGGAAACAGTTGAGCTTCTATGGACAGATTTTGGTGCAGCTCCTCACAGACAGCTACAGAAGGCAGCCTCAGCAAGGAGAACTCCTGCTATCCACAGAGCACATTAGAGCTTTGGGGGTATTGATGTCGGCATCAGGCAGCAAAGATTTGGAGAAGGTTTTCCTTCAGGCTCTCCAGAATGAGCCAGTCCTTGCCCACGCAGTCGGTGTCGAGGTGCAGGTTCACTGCCTCAACCAGTGCTCCCACACTTCCCTTGCCATTGTTGCCATGCTGATCAAGCACTCCAGGACTCACCTGCTGCAGTTTGAGCTCTGGTGCCTGAGCAGTGCCACTGGAAAGTACCTCAGGAAGCACATGGAGAACTTTCTCCCACTCATTAATGTGTATTTGCAATGCAGAGACCAGTATGATTTCACCCGACCTTCCACAGGTAAAGGAACCACTGATCTCTGATTTGGGAGTCTTGGATCCTCTGCACAATAAGTAGAGGTGATAAAACTGAGGTGTCTGTCCTCTGATGACTCTTGTAAGCACCTCTGCAGCACTAAGAGCTGTGCTGAGGGTTGGCTGTTAGAATGAAGCCAAATGTTCTTACAGTTACTGCTGCCCACATTTCTCTTTTGAAGCCCTTATGCTTGGTGCGTGTGAAAATCTGTCTTTGTGCTTCTCTTGGTTTAGTACAGGAAGTAAAACCTTTTGCATAGGCACAGATGGAACACACCAGCCAGATGGTTTTGCAGAATCTGAGCTGTAACTTTTACAGAATCCAAAATTTTCTTCTAAAACAAATCTCCAACTATAGCTTTGCTACATGCCCTCCTAAGCTGGCAGTCCAGACCTTTCCAAACTCACAACAGCATTACATTGATGGACGAGAGCGTTAAATTCTCTACCAGCAAAACAAGGAGATAGGATTCAACTTGAAAGAACAGGATCACCTTGGTTTCATTTCTCCTATTGCCCAGAAATATAAATAGCGAAGGAAACAAGCTGACTGTAGCTGTAGCTGTACCTACAAGGTCAAGCAGTGAAAAGACCTTGTCAGCACCCAGGAAAGTAAAGGATGGGCAAAGAACTAAGCCTTTCTCTAGCACTTTTCTGTAGCAGATAAGCAGCTCCTATAGCATCATTTCCAAGAAACTGAATAATCTGGGCCTGGGTTAGAAAATGATTTGGGATTAGTGTGTTGTTGCTTAACACCTGTAGGTGGTGGAAACTGTGACCTCTGCTCTCCCTGCAGTTGTCTCTGCTGTTACCCCTGTCCTGAGGAAAGCTCTGTGGAAGGAGCTCTGCGCTGGAATTCAGGACACAGAAGTGTTGTGTGAGACTACTGTGAAACTGCAAATTCTTTCAAAGTTGTTGCCATCTTCAGAAAGCAAAGGGCTGCGCAACCTGATGGACCAGCTTCCTGCTGCTTTTGAGAGAGCAGGGAATGAAGAGAGGTGGGCAGTGTGTGTTGCCCTCTCAGGGCTCAGGTTGTCCTGAATGCAAATCATATGAGCAGTAACAGCATCCTCTCCTCACAGAATCTGTCGCTCTGCGCTTTGGCAGCCAGACACTTTTAACATATACAAAAAGCAAATTAAACATGAACAAAAAAAATAAATAACTATCTCTCTGCAGTTGGACAGTGGCAGATGCCATATCCAGAGTGCTTGAAAACTCAGAGGAGCTGCATTCCTGGAGGAGACGCCTGTTATCAGCCTGCATGAAGGGGTTAGTTGCCATGTACAGCAGCAATAAAGATGAAAGCAAGCAAGAAGTGGAGAGGTCCACGCTGCTGAGGCTGGAGGAATTACTGGTGAGACTTCTTATCTGCTTTGCCAGAGTGACACTGTGTGCATATGTGTGATTGGACACTTGTGTCTTGGGTAAATATAGACTGGATTTGATTTCCTGTTTTATAGATTATGGTTTCCATGGACTTTTAATAGCTTTTATGGTGTTAACTTAGCCCTGCCAATACTTTATAAAAAGCAGTTTTGAGTTCTTGATGACTGCTTTCTGCTAGGAGTCCCCTTTGAAGACAAGAGTATGAGGTATTCAGGAGTAAAAAATCAAAGGTTGCCAGTGGATTTTTTTTTTTTTTAATTAAAAAAAAAGTGATAAAGATGCTTCTGCCGAGACCCACCTACCATGGCATCTGCAGTCTGGGGCAGAGATCCTTTTGATCAGTTGTTGTAAGGAACACATACACCCAGCCACCTCCATGTGCCATGTGCACAGCTTGCTTAGTTTAAGGACACAGACCTAGTACCGAATCCCTTGCTTTGACTTGCCTACTTTTGATTCCTTTCACACTTCAGGAGTGTAAAGAGTTTCGAGGCTCTGGGTGTTTTGGTACCTACAGACCAGCTTGCTTTTCAATTACATACAGCCCATATGCTCCTCTGCTCGCAGACCAACAAAACAACCCTTGCATTTTCATTTAAACAAGGAGATAGGGTTGTCGTATCCAAGAGCTTTTTTCCCTGCTATCCCTTGATCATCCCACTTGAGTTTGGCTTGCATGTTGATAGTGTGTCCCTTGAACAGAAATTGCTGGTGTTGATGAGCTGTAGAAGCTCTGTGTGCCAAATGTAAACACCTGTTTTGACTTGCTGCACACACAGCACATGGTTGGAGAAGTGGACCCAGATGACTGGTACAGCCTTGTGAAGACAGGACTCAAGTAAGTGTTTCCATTTTCATTTGCTTTGGTTTTACTAAGTTTGCTTTCTTTGCAGAGTTCTCACTTCTGAAACAGCTTTTTATTTCAAGCAGGTTTCCTTGAGTTTGGTTGGGATCTGACTTTTCTGTGGTCCTTGCTCCCAAAGGTACCGCTACAGAGATGAAGGGTTTCTGAAAGTCCTGAATGTTGCCTTACAGTTACTATACAAGAAAGAATCTTCACTTAGTCAGAGCTTAGTCAAGCTCTCCAAACTTCACATGATGGTCACGCAGCACTCTCTATTTTTGTCAGTCATCCTGAGGTCAAGAGAAGAAGATGGCATGAACATCCAGACAAGAGGTTTTTTTTTTTATCTTCTTGCCTTTACTAAATATAGTTAATCTTGTCTTTCTTGCATTATATTTTCTCCATCCAGTAATCTGTCCACCTACGTGAATACCTGCAGAGCTATTAAACAGTTCCAGAATATTAGCATTTAGTTTTAAATTGTACCTGTTCTTGGATCCAAATGTTACATATATTTTATTGATGCTGGTTTTAAACACTAAGATTTCTAAAACAACTGGAAAGTAGGTTTGGGTTTTTTGTTTGTTTTTTTGGGTATTTTTAAACCAAGTTGAAGTCTTGGATTGATTCTTTTGCTTTCTGTGAGGCAGTTAGTATAAGATCACAGAAGTGCATATAGGTCCTGTGACGAGAAACCTATTTTAAAATAGGTTGATACAGGAGATTTTAAGTTGATTTTGCAAGTTGCATCAAAAAATGTTAATTTAAGGTGTATTTAATACCGCAACTTTCATGAGGAATATCCTTCCTCATAAATTGGAATATAAATTGGATGCTAGTTCATGTGTAGGATGGGCTTTGTTTCTTCATTGCTGAAATGCTGCCTGACCATTAACCACATTTAGTCTACCTAGACCTCAGGTTTTCCCCACTGCACAGGGGTTTGAGATTCACTGATTAAAGGAGCTGTGTAAGAAAAAGGGGAGGAAATTCTCAGGGCAGCATGTTGATAACAAATTTTGTGTGTATTGGTGAAGAACATGTAAACAAACTTTCAAGTGTTAAATCACCTGAAAAGAGAAAAATGCTCTTGTCAAGTCACAAATTTAGTGAAATTAAAAATAAGGAATAGATTTTGCTGCTTACTGTATGTGTCTTACCTTTAGAATGTATTTCAGTAGAGCAGCAAGATGGATCCTTTGAGGCTAACTGCAATATTCCAGAAGCTTGATGTCAAGAGTGCATTCACTCAGGCTGTTGCTTTATGAGCTCTTCAGATTCCTGCAGATAACTAGAGACCAAAGCCTGTGCCTTCTCAGATACTGGGAGTAGAGAAATCTGGAGTCAGGTTTTGAATGTGCTACAGACACCCTGTTTGCCTTTTAGTAACCTGATCACTTATTTTTTCTGTTTCTTAGTTAGTTATAGAACAAAGTGGGTGATTTTTGTATGCTACAGGACAGAGTTCCTGTAGCTCAGTAGCTACCTGAACTCTGCAGTGCTGATCCCTGTTGGAATGCACAGTGTAGGAGCATTTTTGTAGTTACTGCAGCTGGGGTGTGAACTAACAAGTTCTTGCTATAACTCCTCAAGTACCTTGGAGAGGTTGCTGGGATGTCTGCCTGTTCCCCGTGTAATGCATTCTAGGTGCCCTCCTGGGAGAGGAGGGAGTGGAGGTATGGCAGGGTAGGGGGCAACACTCCTTTTTAACCAGAGAGCAAGTGGAAAAGTTTCTGCATATGTGCCACACTGGGGACCTCACCTGGCAACATGCCTTGTGTGTCCAGCTTGGGAATACTGGTTTAAGATGTTCCACTTCAATGAAATGCATCATAATTGTCCTTTAGTGTAGTTGGGGAAATGGGTTCTGGTATTTCTAGAGACAGATCTTGATGTAAAATGTACAGTCCTGTCTGTGCATCCATTGTAGAGGGTCTGGGGGGGTGTTTACATGTGCACTGTGTGACTGGGAGCTGTCAGGCTAAAGCTGTGCTTGTTCCAGAGGCGCTGGTGGATGTTCTGCTGACAGCTGTGCAGCTCAGCCCCTCTCTGTGTGAGAGCAGCCACCTCCCTGTGCTGCTGGGGGCCTACGGGGCCACTCTGAGTGCTGTAGGTGAGTGTGTTACCCTGGGAAAGGCATTTCCTACGTCTGGCTTTCATCTCCATGGGTGACTAACTTCAGGTTCAATCGTGGTTTTTAGATCAGAAGATACTGCTGCTGCTTCAGTTGTATGAGAAGAATAATCAAAGTCTTATAAACTCCAGGTAGGCCGAGCACCTTCCTTTGTTGGAGTAACTACACACCAATAAACAGTCTCACAACTGGCATTTTTCCAGGATCTTATTTTTGACTGAAATAAACAATGAGCAACGTCAAAGCTAGAGGTGAATTTTGCTTTTAGAAACAATTTTCCTATGAATTTCCTATTCTTAACCTTATTTCTTATGTGTTGCCCAAACATTTGGGTGTCCGTGGGTGGGGTGAGGAAGTGCCTCATTTCAGGAGTCCCCTGCTCTCCATAGTTACTACCCACCATATAGGGATGTCCTCAGAGATGGAGGCCAAAGTGTAGGACTTCTGGTCCTCAGAGTAGGACTTTATCTTCCTGTGCCTGAGCAGTCCACAGGAAAGCCTGTTGTCAGGACTTCTTCCATACACTGATGGTTTTGGTCTGCCTTCCTCACATGCACTTTTCTGTCCTGAAGGCAGAAATATTTCCAGCAGCACTGGCTTAGGGCAGCTGGAGCAGGTCTGAATCCCTGTCTCTTAATGCAACTGCTCATTCTTACCTGCACTTAGAGCTTAAATATAGAGGCACTTTCTGTGAGCAGGTACATTCTGACTTGGATTGACAGGGTAGGACAGAGTTAATGAGACACTCTCAGACTGAATTCAAAAAGCTTTGTGATAGATGGAAAAGGTGTTGAGTTCTAGTTTCATGTTGCCATGGGTTAATAAGTACAAGTGAAGAGAAAATTTAAATACTAATTTTGAACCTGTAATTGCTTTCTGCTCAGTGCCAGCAGTCTGTTTCCTAATGCCTTTACCTTTAACAATGTTTAAGAATCCTGCTCTGGGGTCCGGCTGCTGTGGAGCATCACAAGACTTGCAAGAGTCTGGGGAAGTCCCTCTGGCAGCAGCCAAGCATGGAGGAGATTCTGTGTCTGCTAGACCAAGAAAAGATGATGAAGACAATTCTGTCATTCCCTCAGCATCGCCGACTGCTGCCATCACAGGTACTTTTGCTGCAGGCTATCCTTGGTTATCCTACTTTGGATGTGCAAAAAGAGCCTTTCACTTGAGCCATTCCTTTCTTGCATTCATGTAATATATTGCAGTTTGTTTCCATCAGGAGAGTAATTTCAATTCGTAGGATGGCTGGAGTTAAGTCTTTAGGAGCACTTTTCAGATGAGTTGCAGTATATGGGCCACATCTTGTTGGCAGGTGTGATTGTGCATTGCAAAGATTGTCATGTGTGTGAGACCAGAATTGGAACATCCAAGGATGCACTGACAATAGGCTCTCCAGTCTTTCCTGAAGTTTGCTGACATGCTGTTGGTGCTGGTGAGGAGAAATAGTTGTGAATAAGCCCTGGTAGTGAAGGCCAGATTTAACCACTTGAGTGCATGTCTCACCCTGTGTTGCATTATATTTTACAAGGTGTAGTATCAGCTGGTTTATGCTGGGATGAGGTGTTTGGGGAAGTTTGAAACCAAGCTGGAAATTGATGTTGTTCCTTACAAATACTGGTTTGGATTTGGTTTCAGGAAATACAAGAGTCACTATATAAAGATGAAACTGTCAAGAGTCTTGATGACTTCTATGATCCCTGTTTTCTACTTCAGCTCTTCAGTGAACTGACCAGACCAGGTAAAGCGAATGTTTCTCTTGGGTATTTAGTGTCAGGTTACTCTGCTGCAGGAGCAAGTAGTACAAGGAATTTGTGTCTGACTTTCAAGAGAAGGAATGTACTGCAGTGAGGGCTGTGGCTGAACTGGCTGGAGATCTGGCCTGTTACAGGCTGTAGTTATAGGACATGGAAACTTCAGCCAACTCATTTTCCAGCAGACAGAGGTGCATGGGGCCAGTGTGTGTTATGAATAGGCTGAGAGCCCTCAGAAATCAAAGGGACACAAGTATCCTAAGGAGTTTCCTAACCAGCTCCCTCCCTGTGTTGGTTATGGTTAACCACTGTGTAGTTACAGCTAGATTTGGCTTTCCACACCAATAATATCAGAAGCACTTGGCAGGCTGTTAGTGTCTGTCAGTGAAACCACACTCACAGTCCTTTGTTCACCCAGACCTTTGCAGTACAGCACCTCTTTGGGTGCTCTTAGCCTGTCCTTAGCTATGGTTTAAACTGTACAGCAGGAACAAGAACTGTCTTTCAGTCCTCTGAGGAGAAAAGATACCAGAACTATTTGACATTTCGTAGGAGGAGGGATTTCAGATGATCCAGTAAATGTGCTGGACCTTTGAGATGGATGTGGATGAAGAGCATGGACAGCCAATGTCTTTGGAACTGGGTGTAATAGTTGAATAAAGCACAATGCCATCACCACCCACCACCTGAGCTGGAGAGAGGCATCTGATGGTTCTTGCTCAGCCTCAGCAGCACTGCAGCTGGTGCTGACCCTCTTGTGTGGCCACTTGCGTGGGAAGCAGCGAGACTGAGAACGTCGTGTTCTTGCGGAGCTGTGGAGACAGTGGCTATATTGAATCTGAAACTGGAGAGGAGAAAAACAACCCTCTTTACTGTTCCACACTGAATGAGAGTCGGTGTTGTAAGAGGGGCACTTTTAAAGGGCCCAAGTGATTTATGAGTTCGAGTCCCATGGTGCTTATAAACCATGTCATCTGCTCTTGGAATTCCCAGCTCTTTATTTATTTGCTCTTTGTACTGGCTGCACAGTGCCCTGTGCACAGATGTAACCTAACTGCTGAGTTTATAAACACGGACTTCTTGCACAGTATTTAATGCTCACTGAGGAAAAAGTCATTCTAGAGTTGGGCAGATAGCAAGTTCTGTCTATCTTCAGCTCTGATAAGCATCTTGTGGAAAGCTTTTCCATCACGGTTCTCGAGGTCCTTTAAACAAGCTGTATGTCAGAAATAGAATTAACTTGGTGGTTTTTTAAATAATAACTCGTCATTTTATGTTAATTGTTGAACACAGTCTTGATGCAAGATATTACCACTGCGTGTTTTTAGTGGAAGAAAGTTTTCCAAATAAATATGTGGACTGCTGAAGTGAGAACCTTGGGTTTCATTACGTGGCACCACCCCATGAAATCACCCACTTGGTGTGACTGGTTGGTGCCTGTTAGTAGTTCTCCAGCAGCCTGAAGGAGAGCAGAGTGGTGGCTCTGGGACAAAGGGCACTGGACTGGTGGGGTGGTAGAGACTCTGCTGTTACCTGGCCCATAACTAGCAGAGCTGGGTAGGAATCTGCCAGGCATGAAATGGAGTTTTAGGAGTTCTGGCAATTGAGAAGAAGATGAGGGAAACAGCCCAGCTGCTGATGCAGGGACAGGACCAATCTGTGATTTCTTTACATAAAGATATCATATATATATATTAGTTTGTGTGTGCAGTGATGGGGGAGGAAATCAGTGGATCAAATATGGGTACTTGTAAGTAAGACTACAGCCCCTTCTTAAATAGGAATATTTGTTTCTGGAAGCTTCCTCTTGACCTTCAGTGTGAATGAGGAGAAAATACCTTAATATTATTGCTAAACTCAGCACCATGGTACGTTTGCACTGTAGCTGGTAAAATACCATCAAAAGGTTCCATTGTGTTCCTTTCCTGGTGAATGGAATTGAAATAGTCAGTTTTACACCAAGTCTTTTCTAGCCATCAGTGGGTAGAAATGGGACAAACTCTTCAAAACACAGAGCCCTTAAATGAGAAACACCAAATCCTGATGGCAAAATGCTGTGGAAGGTAAATGTTAGATTGAAGGGAGTGTTTCCGGTTTTCTGTTGGGCTGGATTTTGTTTTTCCCAGAAGGGCACAGAGGTGCAGTTTGGTACTTTGCTTGGAACAGGCCTTACCAGCAGAGTCACTCCTGCCTGCACAGGGACAACTGCTGTGACCAAAGGACTATTTATGTGTTACTCTCCTGCCCTTTCTGTTGCAGAAGCTTTTTAGTGCAGGTAGGCTTTTCATTTGCTGATCTTTCTTTTAGGCACCCAGAAAATGCTCCGGGGAGGTGAATTCTACCTCTTGTTCTTCTTTGTACTCAGCTTTCCCTAAACAGTGAGATATGATATGTCTTTACAGAGTTTACTCCTAACTTGGCATGCCCTAGGCAGGCAGGGTCATCTCTGTCTCACATAAATGAGACTGACTTCATGAATTCCAGCTCAAGTAAAGAATTCCTGTTCAGAGTGATTTGCAGAACACCTTTGTTAGCTGGAGGAGCCTTCAGCATGTGGTGAGGTCATAATTTGTCAGGGTAGAGCTAGAAATGGGTGCTTATGAACAGGAATGTTAAGGATTGTAGTGCTGTTACATACTATGGGACTCACCAGGGGCTTAGCTGTGTCTTTTTTCCCTCTTCCCACAGAGTGTGTGGTGGCATGTCACAAGTTTGTGGAAGTCAATGCCCTGGGTCTCACAGTAGCTGCCCTGAGCAGCTACGATTCCAACATGAGAGCGGCTGCATATTTTGTCCTGGCTTCCTTCCGCTCCCACTTGGAAGGAGCTCGCTTTCGGGAGAAGAGCCAGGTAAGGCTGAGCTCCACTGCCAGTCTGCCAGATGAGACCTTGAAGGTCATAGACACTCCTTTGCTCATCCATGTACATGCACATGGTGAAAGAGCTAAAAGCAGCTTTTTATCCTCTTTTCCATTGTTTCTCCTCTATCGCTTTATGTTTCTTCCTGTTATAATCAATAGACAGAAAAAGTGGGGAAATGTGTTTTAGACATTCTTAGAAATTTTGTTTGTAGGAATGGAAATCCTGATGGAATTGATATTTGAGTTACAGCCTATGAAACATCCTGAAAACTGACTTATGTAGTCATGCTCCTATTATATTTGTTCGGTTTATGGTTCAGACTTTTCTCTTCTGGGCTTTTGTAGTTGCTGTATCTCTTGGATACTGTGCAGAATGGAATCAGGCAGCCCAACCTCAGGTTCACCTTCTCCCTGACCCTCTACATTGCTCGTGTGGCACAGCAGATACTGAAGCCAGGTACTGTAACCTCCTGTGTATGTTACTCCTTAGGCGAGTCCCTATGCATGTCTGGAAGAGGGGAGGGCTGTGACACTGGTGGGAGCCACGATCCTGCATTCCTGTATTTCACAGAAAAGCTCTCAGTATTGTGTAGGCTGCCTTCCTGAAGCAATGGGAAGTGCTATTTGTATTTGTGTACAAAACCAGTCTGATATGTGGTGCTGAAGCCACCACCTCCTCATAATTTTGGGGTGGAGGTGAGCAGAGGATGAGTGTGAGGGTCCTGCTCAGCAGATCAGAGTAGATTGGCCCAAGTGTTCTCTTGTCCTTGGATGCTGAATCAACATTAAGTCACTGTTGCAAAGGAGTCATGGCCTCAGGGAGCAGGGCAATCTGGAAAGGACCTTGTGAGGTCTCCAGCCCAACCTTCTGCCCAGAGCAGCTGTGAGGGCAGAGCGCTTTGCTGGGTCTTTGTCCCAGAAAACCTTCAGACCTCTAGGCTGATCCTAGAAAACCTCCAGGGCTGATGACTGCATAGTCCCTCAGGGCAACTTGTTTCACTGCTCAGGGGGGGCATGTCTCGTCTGTAGGATAAAAAATTAGGCTTGAAGTTTGTAGAGGTTTTGCCTCTTGCTTTGCTGCAGATTTCTGTTCTGTCAATGCAGTAGTGTTGGATTTGGTGAAATCAGAGTCATGGTGAATGTTTATCTTCTCACCTGCTTTTTGCTCATTCACTCTGAGCTTTTCATTTTGGAGAAGAGAAGGGATGCCCAGCAATATAATGAGGCCTCCTGCAGCTCCTGGGCTGTTCTCACAGCTGGAACATTGCCCAGTACAGCTGCCATTTACTGTTCTCTGTGGTTGTGTATTGGGAATGTGTTCCTCCTCCACAATGACAGTTATTTCTCTTCACAGAGGAGCATATGTATATAAAGGTAAACAGATTTCTTCTGTCACACCAGTATTTGGACCTGAAGAAAGTTCCAGGATTTTTCCAGCTTTTCTACAGTTTTGATTTTGAGGTAATGCAAGGATCACATCTTAGGTATCCAGTAATTCCTCAGACAATAATAGAAAAAAGCCCTTAAAATACAACGAAATCTCCTCCTCCCATAGGTAGTTAATTAGAGGCACCTTTGTTTTGTTTCATATTAGAATTAAAGTTATTATTTCCCCATTTCTTTGTTGTTTTCTTAATAGTAACACACAGTGAAATAATTCGTTGTGCTGTGTGTTCTCTGTGAGCACACTAAACAGAATATTCTGCCCTAGCTATCTTACATTCATCTTCGAGTTTAGATTATTAACACTGAGCTCAAATGAAGTATTTTAGGAACAGAAACTTTTAAGGTTCCATTTTCAGTGCATATTTTGGCTGCAGACTGACTGTTCCTGATGGATGTTAGTGATTAAATTTGATAGGGATGGAAATGGAGAACAAGCTGTGGTAAGCCTTGAGCTGGCACTCCCAGGGAATCAGGTTTTTGTGCTCTTAGGAGCAGGTATTGTTTGGAAATGTCTTATGGGGATATTTTTCTTTATGGTTTCTAGTACAAAACAGAGCGTGAGTGGATCCTCAGATTTCTTGGGGAAGGACTGCGTGACAAACATTGCTATGAGCTTTATGACTACCAGAGGATTTTCCAGGTCATTCTCTCCTTTTTCAGCAGTCCTTTGTGTGATGAGGGCTCCCAGGTAAGAATTTTTTTAAAAAAATGCCCACCAAAAAACCCCAAACTCCAGAAGTTTGCATGACTTGGAGATCTCAAACAAGCACAAAGCAGAAAGGAGCAGCTGACTCTTCCCTTGTGCTCTAGAAAATCTATTCCTTGTTGATTTTGTGTATGTGTGGAGGGGGAAATAATTGCTTATATAGAAAGCGGAGTCACATCCTTATCCACTGAAACTGGAACAGCTCCCTGCCATCATGGAGCCTCACTTGTGTACCACAACTTTGCTCCTACATTTGGAGCCTTTGCTTTTTTGGGTCTCTGTATTCCCTAACCAGCATGTTTGTTACCTGTACAGTGCTGCAGTAGGGAGGAAGCTCACATTCCAGAAGCTCTCAGGTTTGTGAGCATCCACCCTGAGAAATCCAGTCTGTTAAAAGTACCTCAGATATGGAAATCTTGGACAAAAATATAAAATTGTCCTGCTACTTTAAGACTTCTTGTAAGACTAGCACCTGTGGTATGAAGCTTTGAAAGGAAGACGTCTTTTCTTCCCCGGGCTTGCTGAGAACAATTGGTGTTGGTGATACATTTTACCTTGAAGCTGATCAGATACCAGTCCAATTTACTAATTATGCCCTTCTAAAAGTTTTATAATTAGATCCTGACCATTTCTGAATTTGTGAAAGAACAAGTTACATTTTCTGTTTCAGAGTCGTATTCTGGAGATACTGCAAAGTGCTGCTCATGTCACCAGAGCTGCCTATGAGCTGATACAGGATCACAGCCTCCTAACCTGGGTCCTGCACATCTTAGAGAAAAGGTAACTAGGGAAATGCTAGAGAAATGGAAACAATTCTACTGTCCCCAGGAGCATAATTCTGTGACTGAGTATGAAAACCAAGGTGACAAATGGAGATGGTTGGGGCTGGTGACGTTCGGCACCAAGGGCTGTACTGGCAGAACTTGCTGAACTCTGAAATGTCCCTTGTGTTTCTGAAAACAGAAACAAGATGCTTTCAGGTTGTGGAAGGGAGGGATGATGGAGGGGGCTTTGTGTTTTTGAGAACACTTCCTTGAAAAACTTAGCAAAACAGTGCCTTGTTTTAGTGTATGTAACTTTTAAATTTCAAATGCCCACAATTCACATCCTGTCATAGGACCTGCTGCACAGTGATTGGCACAGTAATGGATTTGAGCTGTCTAGAACATTTCTCCCCCTCCTCCTTCCTCTTCCCCTTGCCTCTCCTTCACATAAGTGGGCACACACACACAAAATCTCTTCTGCACAGAGTGCCCTGACAGGTTCATGCAAGGCTTAGCACCAAAAGAGCACAAGAATATGGTCCCCTGTAGGTGATGGAGCAGTTCCTGGTCAGGCTCTGCCTTCCATATGGGTTTTCTTTTGTTTTTCAGGTTTCTGGAAAACAAGGTGATAAATAAAATTATTTCCTTACTCCATACTCTGTGGCTAACAAATTTAGGAGACAAGAGAGAAAGAAAGAATCAATCCCAGGAGAGCAGGAAATTTCTTCCTATTCAGCTTGTAAATGAATTTCTGTATGTTTTGATCACGTTAATCAAACACATTCGGTAAGTCCTTTGGTTTTGTTTTTAATCAGTTTGCATCTCGTCCTCTCTACCCTTTAAAATTTATTAAGGGCAGAAAAATTTCTTGATCTCTGGTAGTTCCATGCTTTTTTTCACCTTCTGTTTGGAAGTTGAGTAGTGAATTTGGATGAGATTTCTTTGACAGGAAGGTTTAGCTGTTTGATGACATGGGGAATAAAGTAACATTTGATGCACAGTTGCTGTTAAGTTCTGCATCCTTAATTCCTGACCATATGGACTGTAAGGGGAAAAAACCTTGTACTTATTTTATTAATTAGCACACAGAAAAATACATGGCACTTGTGTTTTCTGTTCATAGGACTAATCTAGATCTGGCCAAGCTGACTCAGTTCTTCAGCACCCTGAGTTCTGTGCTGGAATATCGTGCTGTGGTTGTTGAGGCCTTCAGGGAGATGAGGCGTTTCACGGTGAATGAGGGAGTCCTCTCCAACAGGGAGGTGCTGCTGCTGCTGCACAAGTGGAGCCTCATCGACAAAGACTTGCAGCTGCAGGAGGACCTGCAGGCCCTTGCTCAGAAATACCAAATCAAAGAATTGCTCAGTAAGTGCTAAAATATTTTGGAGGAGAAAGCCTTTGTTGAGGCTGTTACAAACCAACCGTATAAGTGAGGCAAACTTCCCAGGAAATAGTGTTAATAACTTTACTTGGATGATCTGATACAGCTTGGTGGAGGAGGAAGGGAAATGGAAAGCAATTTTTCAGGTCTTCCTTGCAGCGATTTCTAACTTTAACACAATTTGGAAGCTTTGGAGAAACACAGTTTTAAAAAGGGAAAGAGCTTTAAAATGAACTTAATTGCAAATCTGGTATCAGGCTTTGAGAAACTGTATTCTTAAATCTTAAAAAGAAAAAGCAGTTCCTGGAGGCTTTGTGCTCAAAGGTTTTAATTGTTCTCAGTGTGGATGATGGGCGATCTGGAAGTGATACATGGGTAAAAAAATAAAGCAAGGGAAAATTAAATAGTTAATTATTCAGTGTTTGAAGGAAGGAAAAATATGTCTGGACTTGTGTGAATTTTCTTGTGATATCTGTGAATAAGATGTCCAAGGAACTTGGTAGTGAGAGGTGTTAAAACAGTGCTGGTTTCCTGCAACTACAACTGCTCTTGGTGCACATTAGAGCTTCTATAGGTTTGTTTAAATGTTCTGTATCAGTTTAATTATGAAAGTATCGCATATTTAAGGGATACTGTAAAAGCTTCAGTCTTTCTGAAGTTTTTCACACCCTTTAAAACTCCTCAGAAGGACACAGAGAGAGTTGTTGTAGTGACATCTGTAACTTATTGTATGTGTGGGTTTAAAACACAAGGTGTTGCTCCAAGCCTCGAGGGCTTCTCTCACCTCCCGGCTGGGTGATCCCGTTCAGAGCAGTGTTCCAGCCTGGAGCCCCTGGGAGCTGCCCAGAGCCCATTTGAATGGCACAGGCTCCATGAAGCAGCAAAACGAGGCTGGTACTTACCCTTTTAGCTACTGAATCAACACAGGAGACCACCTTTCTCGCATAATTTTGTACCAGGAAAGTACATAGGTACCTTTAGAGTATCTGATATTTGTTTTGGTGGTGGTTTTCTTCTTACAGAAAATATTAAAGACAAGAACAAGCCCCAAGCCTCTTCTCGTGCATATCGTCACATTCGGAAAAAGAACGGGGTTGAAGAAGATGACGCTGCTGCAGACCTGGAAGTGTCTGAGCTGGAGAAATGCAGAGACCATCTGAATTCCATATTTGCCCACTGGGAGCCTGTTTTCCCAGCATCACCTTCCAAACAGGGAGGGGAGCCCCTCAGGCCCGGTGACCTTGGGGATGACTCATTCAGTCTCACCTGTGCATCCACTCTCATGGTCACGAAATGGCTGGTGAAGTCCATGGTGGAGTACAGCCTCAGTGAGCAGAACGTGTCACTGATGCTGCGCTGGCTCCAGGGTTGTGTTGTGCCACAGCCGGCGGCCATGTGGGAGATGCTTAGGGATGAGACACTGAGGAAGAACCTTTTCAAGTTCTACACCCGGGTCTGTGAGGCTCAGCTCTCCAAAGAGCTCCCTGTGCTCAGCTCCATCATGCTTCAGCTCATGGATGCTCAGGGCCTGGCCAACAGCTTCCATGAGCTTGTGAAATCCTTGTGCCTCTCAGCCACGACAGAAGAGGATGAGAACAAGAAAGGTAACTTGTCTCTTCCTTATCTCTCTTGTTACAAGGCAGTAGTGGGAGGAAGTAGGGAGTTCCATGGGGTTTTTTAATTCAACAGACCCTTTTGAAGTTTGCCCATGTCCACTGGAGCTCATAACCTTCCAAGGCAGAAGCTGTATGTGTGATGGAATGAGCTCAGGGTGGGCAACATAGAGAAGGGTCACACTTGTGGGGCTTTCTGACAGTACAACACTCATACTCCCACAAAGAAACTTCCCTTTCAAGGACTAAAATGGAGTTCAGTTCAAAAAATACCATTCCAAGGGGAAAAACAGTCTGCAACAAACAAGTCCACGTGGCCATGGGTGCTGATCCATGTGCTGGTCAGTGTTAGCAACTGACAGATTTCAAACTGTTTTATTTAAGGAAGCTGACAGGAAACTGGTTTGTTTCCTTCGTGTGAGAGGAGTCATTGGCTTTGCATGGGCAAAACCCCCCCAGATTTTCCATCTAGGGAAACAGGAAGCTATTTTAAACTATAAGTCTGGAGGTAAATGGTTTAATATTACTATGTGGAAGTATCTGTTCTGATTTTTCTTAATTTGTCTTCCACAGCTGTTTGTGTATTCCTGACATCCGTTTACATCAAGGACATGTGGCTTGGAGCACGGGAGCCAGATATGTTAATAACTCATGTCAGATTGATCTGCACTAGTGCAGATGGTGAAATAAATGGTGATGACTTGGAAACTCAGGAACAAGGAGAAGAAACTATTACGTCTCTTTGCAAAACCCTTTGCTTGGCAACATCAGGGCATTAATTCAGGGAACTGACTCTTCATCTTTAATGTTCTGTGCTCTGCCATCGTCGCTGTGAGCCGTGAAACCCTCCTGAGCTGTCCCCATACAGACCTGACTGGTTTGGTCATAAAAATCAGTGTTTTATTATTTTTTACTGAGCAAACTCAGAGGGGGAAAATTGTATTCATTGTCTCTCAGTGGGACATTAAAGTTCCAGTTTCCCTTTTCTTGAACAGTATGGGAACACGACATTTATATAATTTTTATTAAGGCATTTTTAACTTTATGAAGAACCAAAAAGACTGTTTCCTACACTCTGGACCTGTGTCCAGACACAGTTCCAGTCCCTGTGTCGTTGGAGTCCGTCCTCTCTCCAATATAAAATGGGGAAAAAAGGCTGAAGAACGTCCCACAATGTGGTGTAAGTGCAAAGAAGGAGGAACTGGAGATTTAGCCATGATGATTTACTATTTCTTGAAGAACCAAGTTTATTTCATACCAAAACCAGTGTGAATAAAAGACTGAACACTGGAATCATGGTGGTCTGTGATTCTTCTTGGTTTTAAATGATATGGCTTTTGAAAGCATTTATATCGGAGCTGGTCTATTTTTATTATCCTTGTTTTTTCTTAAATTAAAAAAAGCCCTGACCATCATGGCTGCTGGAACTTGCAGCAAAGGCCCATCTTCTCTCCACTTGGAACTGGTGGGAGATGGAACTAAAGCCCAAGGGACTTGCTGCTAATTGATAATTTGTGGGTTTTAGTGGGAATTCTCTGTGAAATCTGATAGATAGTTCTGGAATGTGGCCTCGAGGGCAGGTGAACACAACAGTCCAGATCTGCAAACACCCAGGACCTGAAGCTTTGAAACCAGGATTTATTAAATTGGCTCACAACTACATGCTGTGTCCAGGTCCTTTGTACAAATTCTGTAGAGGGAAAAATCAGAATTGCACGTTCCTTGTGATGTGTATTGAATTTGTTGTGGTTTTTAAATAAAAAACATGAGACCCCAAGTAATGAGATTGCTTTTACATTTGAATATTCTTAAAGAAGCTGTCAGCTCTATCAGGACATGAGTTTAAAATAATATTTCTTAACAAAGCTGAAAGCCCCGTGGAGACTACATTTTGTTTCAGGGGGCTGACATCTGGAAATGTGTGTGAAGGAAAAAACCCTTTTTTTCCTTGCTTACAAAAACCAAACAGGCACAGTGAAACCAAAGGAGTTCCAAAACAAAAGATGTCTTTCCATCTCACCTAACTGTCAAAGAAAATACCCATGACACAAAGGGAAGGGATTTTTTGGTTGTCTCGAGGACCTGAGCACACCCCACAGTGGTTTATAGTATGATATGTTGAGATAATTAAAGAAATGAGGTAAGAGCATTCCCCCAACCCAGGGATAAGGAGGGATCACAGTGTGAATGTGGCACTTGGGGACGTAGGTTAGTGGTGGCCTTGGCAGTGCTGGGGAACAGTTGGATTTGACCTTAGAGGGCTTTTCCAGCCTAAACAATTCCATGATTCTCTGATTCTAATGGAGGACTCTTGGGGGCAGGGGAAATAAAGTGCTCCCTGTGGAAAGCAAAGCACTGGGAAGCTTTGAAATGGGTACATATGGAATGTCACAGGAGCAAATGCGTTGCTTCCCCCCTCCTCCTCTGCCCCCAAGTTGGGTGCTATAAGCCAGGGTTGTGTTTTGCATATTATTTATTATTGTTTATATACTTCATACTGTATTTCCAGGTAATTTGAAAGTTAACCACTAAAAAGATCTTTTTTATTTTTTATGTGCTCCAAGCCACATTCCAGTGCAACCCATGGAAGAACATCTGTTGTCATGAATGAGAGTATCCACATCTTCCAGAAATCCCCTTGAAATCCCCTTGTGGAGTGGAGGATCTTAAAAAACAGGGTGATACAAGTCTGTCCTGAGTCAGGGAGGAGGATACTGGAGCAGGCAGGCCGTGCAGAACTGGTCAGGAGAGAGGTTCCAGCTGAGGGCATACAGGTGGGGCAGGAATGGTTGAAGCTGCTGCATCCTTAGGAGGAAAATGGGTCTGGATGGTCAGGTTTTCTTCAGAGTGTCTTTGATGACACTGTGTGACTGCAGTGGAGTTACTATTGCAAGTAATTCCTAATTTGCAGTGGGAGAGCTGGTGCCAGCAAGGGAGTGGATTCTTATCTCCTGTGAGAACTCCCTCAGCTCTGGCAAAGGGTGAGGGTGCCCCATGAGGAGGGGGAGGCTGTTGTGGCCATCTGAGTTGGCTAATGGAAACACTTGGCTCTGATACCTCTGTCCATGCTGCACCATCAGTTTCTGCAGCCTTTCCTCGTTTCTCCACACTCAGTGTGGAAAACCACCCGGCAGCCTTCACACGTGGGTGGGTTTCTGAGCCCAGCACCACTCAGTCAGTTTGCTCACAAAGCAAACTGCAGCAGTGCCTTATCTCTGGGGCTAAATAAATCTGAAGATTTAAAAACCAAACCAGCAATACAAATATCTGCCTGGTGGGTTTGGTCTGTCTCTTGTGTTCAAGGCTTTGGTAATGCAGCCCAACCCACCCACTCTGGCATCATCCTGGCCCACACTCCCACATGAGGCTGCTCTGGCAGTGCTTCCCTGGAGGAGTTTTTGCTGCCTACTTGGGGATGTGGAATTTCTATGCTTCTCCTCAAGTTTCAAATGAGTTTTGTGTTGTACTTAGCCCAGGAACTTGCTGTGCAGCCTTACCTCTCTTCCAGCCCTCGCTGCCTTCCTCAGCCTGACTCTGCAGACCAGCTTTGTGCTTCCCAGAGCTCCGAGGACATCTCAGCCTCTCCAGTTCTGCCTGCATTTGGTGGGGAGGAGAGCTGGGAAGAGCCAAGGCCACTGAAGGGAGAGGGAATGTGAGTGTCTCTTCTTACTCTGCTCCAGCTGAGCTGGACCCATCCCCTCCACCTCACCGAAACACTGCCGTGACCCTCAGTAGTTCTGTCAAACTATTCATCACCCTCGTGTAGAAATGTAGTGTTGTTTTTGTGGTTTTGCCAGCATTTTCCTTTGATATAAAATACATTCTCTTGATAAATGACACATATTCCCTTTTTCCAACACCTTTGTAACTGGCAGATACCATTTCAAGACTGTTCAACACTGACAGTTTCTTTACCATTGACCATTTCAAAAGGGAAGCAAAAAGCAATTGGTTGTTGGTAGCAAAACTGTATTTCCAGGTAGCAAGTAAAGTAACTGTTTATTCAGGAAGATAATTAGTGCAAACCACCACATGCCATTCACTTTTTAAAAGCTCTTCTAGATAAACAGTATTTTAATAAATTTTAAGTAACGAAATATTTTTTTGCAAAAGTAAATAAAGGATATGTTCTATTCTTGGGGCGAGTGCTGAGCCATTTTACTCAAATATGGCCATTAGGACCTCCTCTTATGCATCCAGGGTTTTTCAGGTTTGTTCTTTGTTGAAAGACATTTTCCTTTTTTTCCTGAATCCAGGTGATTAACAGGCAGTCACAGCACTGAGCTTTTCTCTGCAGCCATGGGAACTGCGCTGCTGGGTTGGTTTGACCTCTTCCAGTTTTATCTCAGGCTCAGATCCTTCCAGGAATGCCCATTTCATCCGAAAGGGAGATAGGTGTTTAAGAAGCAACCACATCTGAGTATGGGCTCCTGAGGTCATCACAGTGAGGCTGTTCCCCATTGGAACTGCTTTCTTCCATCTGGCTCCCTACAATCACTTGTCTGGAATGTGTGGACAGAAAAAAGTACAGCTATCAGGAATGTGTTTGGAAGAGAGACAGTCTCAGTTTCAACAGGAAGTACATCAAAGTTTTAAGAAATAAAGAAGATGCTGCTTCTAACACAGAAGACATTGAATCCAGCAGGAGAGAAGCTCTTGGACTTTAGCCCTCTTCATCCACCATGAGAACCATGTCCTTGCCTGGAAATGGAGTATGACCAACAGGAAAGGTATGAGGTGTTTCCCTTCTCTCCCTCAAGATGGGGCCTTCAGTCCAGCCCTTAATTCGGTCCTTTAGTGAGATTTTTAAAGAGGAAAGTAGAAACTTTGCTATGACTTTCTCTGTACCAAGGGTGGAGGGAACTGTCACTGCTGCTTCCGGGGAAGCAAAGAGGGATAAGAGCTTCCTGAGACTGTGAATGGGTGTCACTGGGGACAAGAACAAGAGGGATGTGAGATATTTGGGAAGGATTGCCTGATACTGGGGTTGGGGAAAAACAAGACAGCTCTAAGGGCTGGTGGAGAACTGACCAAGGAAATGGGATAGACCTAGAAAAGAACAGATAGGACTCACGTAGCAGGAAATGTACAAACAATAACAACTCAAAGATGTGTGGTTCTGCCAGAAAAAGGAGTTAGTGGTGGGGTGGAAGGGGTGATATGAGAACAGCAGAGTGCACCTGCCTCCTCTCCTCCCTGAGCCCTCTTGCCAGCAGTTTCCCAAACTTCACCCTTAAAAAGTAAGTAGCAGATGAGTCCTGGCCTAGAAGCAGTAAGTTCTAGTTAACAGGGCTGAAGACAAGATCTCAACTACTACTGTGTCCTTAGGCATTCAAAGGTGGTGAGGGAAATTACACTGGGAAGAAAAATGTAACCCAAAAGTGACAATGGAAAATTTTTGAAAAGCCTTATTAATGTCCTGGAGCCATCCTGGCTTCAGAAGGGAGAAAGAAGACATTTTGGACTAAAAGCAAGTGTTTAATTGGCTACATAAAGCTAATAACCAAAATCTAAAAAGCAAGATAAAGCAAATGGGAGAAAGAAGTGAAATATAAACTTTATAACCTCAAATTTATATTACTTGCAAATGAAAGCTTAAAATATCTGTGCCTGACAAGACTAGCCCAACAGAGATTTTGCTTAATGGTAATTCAAAAAGCAGAAACAAAACCCCAAAGTCTCGGCAACAGGCCCAGCGCAGGTTTGGGAGTTTCTTTGCTATGCTGCCCCCGTATTCTATTCATTTCTCTTCTCTCTCTTTGACAGAAGCAAGACAAAAAAACTCTTACCAAAACAGGATGTTTCCAGTCCATTAAGTAGCTAAATACCATCAGTTAGCTATCCATGTTTTAAAATCAGCTGGAAAACTTGCATCTCAGAGACCCAGGGACTGTCTGAGGAGAACTCTGGCAGGGTCTGTTAATCATTAGCCATCCCTGGGACAGCAGGGAGGTTGGAGGAGGCTGGGAGAGTTCCAGAGTCCCAGTACTCAGAGTACTCTAAGGCAGTGCTGTGACTGACCTCGGCCAAGACAAAATCACAGAATTAAATCTGAGATAAGATACAACTGAAATAGTGATTCGAAGGGCAGTGCAGATCTAGAGAAAGCCAAGTGCAGTGAAAAATGTCTGATGTCATTTTTTGAGGGAAGCATGATTTGAAAGGCAGCTTCATATCCATGATTACTGTGAGGGTGATGAGGCACCACATCTAAACACTGAGTGGAGTTTCTGACTGCAGGAGATCTGTGTGGAGCCAGCAGAGCTCATGCTGCCAGGGAGCCCAGAGGCCCTGGAGTGAACCTCTCTGAGAGCAAGAGGCTGGGACGAGGGATGAGATAGAGAGATCTTCCAACTCTCTGGGCACCCAACTCAGGGCATTTTTCCAACATTACACTGTCTGGACAGCCAGAAAATTTGGGTTGTGGTGGCTGCCAGGAATGTATAGCCTCTAATGAAATGCATGGGAGACCAGTGTTCCTCTGGAGAGGTCCAGGAAGGAACTTGCCCTGTCCGCCTTCCACTGCCTGAAGGTCCAGCCTTAGCCAGGAACTGTCTCCAGCCACTAACCCTCACTTTTCTGCATCATTTTGGATGGTAAGAAACACCACTGAAGCAAGTGTTAGTACTGGCTCTGGATCCCAGCAGTGTGATCCTCAGTTGCCTTGGCACGCTAATGGGTTTGAAATCATTGGTCCCATGCCCCAGACCTTTTGTCTTATTTCTGTGAGATAATGTAATGGTGACAAAGGGGACTGGGACCTGGATTCCACAACCTCCTCCCCTCTTGCGTCTCAAACTCACCCATCAGACTTAGCACCAAATTCTTTGGTATTGCAGAGCAATGTGTGGTGCAATCAGATCACGGAGTCAGATCCAGGACCTCTCAGTGTCTCTAACCAAGGATTAAGCTGTGGCATAAGTAGATATGGGCCTTTTGGAAGACACTTTGACACTGGCTTGTTTTCTGTGTGGAGATGCAGGTTAAAAAAAGCAGACTCTGCTGTGGAGGGTGGTGTGACCTTGCCAAAAGAGGAGACCCTGGTGTTGCATAGCAGTGGTAGAGATGCAAAAATTGCATCCAAAGAGGCGAGACCAGCAGGATGAGGGAAGGGATTCTCCCTTTGTGCTCCACTCAGGTGAGACCCCAGCTCCAGCTGTGGGGACCACAACACAAAAAAGACATGGAGTTGCTGGAGACAGCCCAGAGGAGGCCATGGAGATGCTCCGAGGGCTGGAGCAGCTCTGCTCAGGAGACAGGCTGGGAGAGCTGGGGGTTTCAGCCTGGAGAAGAGAAGGCTCCAGGGAGACCTCACAGCCCTTTCCAGTGCCTAAAGGGGCTCCAAGAGCGCTGGAGAGGGACTTTGGACAAGGGTTTAGAGGGACAGAACAAGGGGTAATGGCTTCTCATTGCCAGAGGGCAGGGTTAGATGGAATATTGGTAAGAAGTTCCTCCCTGTGAGGGTGGTGAGGCCCTGGCATAGGTTACCTAGAGAAGCTGTGGCTGCCCCACCCCTGGAAGTGTTCCGGGCCAGGTTGGATGGGGCTTGGAGCAACCTGGGCTAGTGGGGGTATCCCTGTCCATGGCAGGGGGAGGTGGGACTAGATAATCTTTAAAGTCCCTTTCCACCAAACCCATGCTATGTTTCTGTGATCCTATGAAAACACAACCTTCAGGGACACCCCAGGGATCCAGCTGACCTGTGGTGGGGGTTTGCTCAACATTCCACTGAAGCACAAGGTGCGCTCGTAGGACCCGCCTGGCTCCTCTGACCTGGCCCTGAGCAAGCTGGGAGAGCACACAGTACCCTGCATGTCCCTGGGAGTGACAGAGAGATGGATGAGAACAGAAATGGTGAAGGTAAAAGTTCTCCAGCCTTGACCAGTGACGTGTGTGTGTGTTTGTTGGGTGAATGTATCAGAATTATCACAGGGAAAGAGACAGAAGAGACAGGAGGTTTCCATACAGATATCGGGTGACTGTCATGCCAAGGGTAAGGGGTGGATGACATAACAAAGAGGATGACAGGGGAGGCTGGTGGAAGTTTACAGGAATGATTTCTTCCAGACACCCCGTTCGGTTTCGTTGCTGGAACTGGGAGAAGGGTAACTGAAGGGGGGCTTAAAAACCAAATGGAACTCAATCAAAAAGGGCAAGTTTTGTGTGTGTGTGTTGAATACTCCCTTCAGTCCTAGAATTGTTTTCTTACAGTATATTTCAAGTTTAGAAAAACAAAAAGTCTAAGCAAATCTCATCCAATAGTGCTTTTCATTAATGATTCCTGGGCACTCCACGAAACATTCCTAGACTTGCCTTGTTCACAATAGCTCTTTTGAAGTCCAAAATTGAACATATCAAGGATAAATATGGATATTTTTAAGCCAAGTATTTCACTCAGTAACATGATGAAAAAGTGAAAAAAACCTTAAAAATCAATACTTTGTTTAAGTCTCCCAAACACACTGAGATTTTCATGTATACAGACTTCTCCTGCCAGTTTTTTAGGAATAGTAAATTATTGGGAACATACCTCCGCTATCCTGCAATTTTATTTCCATTTCCATGTTTCTTGTGTTGTTAGCCTGCCTCCTGCTTTGTGGTTTAGTTGGGTAAGCTGCCTTTTTTAATGTTATTGCTCCTTGAGAAACCAATGGATTTGAGCTGTGTTATGTCGCCTGCAAACCTCATCAGTTCTTTTTATGCAGGTGATTTATGCAAACAGTGAATGGCTGTGGGTCAAAAGACACTCCAATCAAATAATTACGTAAAGAGTGTCATCTCTGTGCAATTATAAATGTTGTATGTAACTGCTGGATCATTAAAGGCAGTGAATGTCTCAGGTTATTTTACCACACTGATCTGCACTTACTTTATGTCTGGTTGTACTTACTTTACTGGAGTTGATCCGGAGCGGGACATACACAGTAAAATAAGAAAAAGTAACGTCACGAAGGCAGCAAGTCCGACCCAGAAGGCGATGACAATGGAGTCTGTGGACACAACACAGTAATCCTGTCACCAGTACCACAGCAAATATAAAACACAGCAATATAATTTATGGTCTCTAATAAAGGTTCTCAATTGAACCACTTGATTGGTTCAATTTCTCCTTTTAGGGAGAGGCGTCTGAGTGCCAATTTGTTAAAGGTCGTGAGAGCCTCCTAAGAGTTTATTGTAACAGGGCAAGGCCAGGGCTGAGGGATGGGTTGGGAAAAGGCATCCAGTCAGTATGCTGGTGACTAGAGCTGTGCAGATATTTGGATATGGTTCCTTTTACATAGTCACAGTGCAGGATGCAGTGTGGTGCTGAAGCCTGAGCTGTTACTGCCAAATCCTGATTTTAGGGGAAAAAGTACAACGCAGGATCTTTAAGATGATGCCCTAAGGGAGGGAATCACAGCCTTGAAAGCACTTTATACCAAGAGAAATACCAAGGAAAGCTTGTTCAAAAGTGTCTGTGACCCTCACAGCACATCAGTGCAGTGGAAGAGGATGTGACCCTTGCCCTGTTCAGCTGCAGTGCTTCTGTAATCATCACAGAACAGTGCAAAAGGCTGCCTGCTTTATCAGGACCAAGTGGTTTCTTTAAGGAACAAGCAAGAGGATTCCCAGTGCCAAAGTATATGTTCCAAAGTGGGAAACGGGGGTATGAGGTGGCTGGGGGAGCAAAGGAAGCTGCTTTTTAATGAAGGCTACAGTGCTGTGTAAAGTACTGCCTGAGCCATGGGCTTGCTGAGAGATGGGATGAATCCACTCCTGCCCCAGGAGCACATTCAGTCACTGTTTCAAAAATGCTCCTTCCTGGGATCAGGGTGGGGGTGGCCAGTGCCCAGGTTAAGGCCTCGGGAAGGTTGGGTGCTCTGCCCTGAAGTCACAGCTGGCGACTCACTTCCACTGGGGTGAAAAGGAAGGGTCACTGACTCCAGAGACAAATATTGACCAAGACAAAATAAATCTTTCCTCTGAAAGGACAGAAAACACTATGTTCTTTGAAACAGGTCCAGTATGTTTGATTGGATGTTTCTTCTGTGAAGAAGTTCATCAGAGCTACAAAGAGATTAAGGGAGTTAGCCCAGCCCCTTTTAAACCTCAAACTGGGGCTGGCCCAGCTGTACCCTTATCAGAAAGCTGAGTTTTGGCTGGGCTACTGAGAAATATCAATGTGGAGGGGCAGCTTATTTATTCTTCCTCTGTTAAAGAAAGTTTTAATGACCTTTAATTCAGAGAACGTTAAATTAGCATGTGAAGGCCAATATTCTGACATGCTCTTCACCAACTTATTACGGAAAAAAGAAATGGGGTGATAGTGGCCAACCACGGCTCCTAAAGGGAGAATTAGGGGACTTCTGGTAAAAAAAAATCGAAAAAGTGTTCAAAGCCACTGGGACAGAAACGAAGAGTTTGGATTTACAGAATTCTGTATCAGAACTATTTTGGTTCCTTCTTTTAAGAGCAGATTTAATATGTTTCATGGAACTCACTGAAGTTAAATAAATTTACTCTAGGTCTCAGGGGGAGTTTGAACCAAAACTTCCTGGTTTTAAGTTCTGCAATTAGGATATTTTCTTAAAAAAAGTGGAATAATATATTTTAACAATCAATAAAAAGCTTTCCTATTGCTAAATTTTACCATTACCTTTTTTTGTGTGTGTGTGCATGTTTTTAAATAGTTTATTAGCTCATGGGCCAATTAAGCTTTTTAATTATTTTTATACAAAATGGAGAGAGCTGCACAACATTATTAATAGAAAACAAGACCACGATTTTACAGCTGGATTTAGATGCATTTTCATGGAAGAAACAATCTCACAAAGCTTCAGAGACCAGCCAAATAATGGAGGAAAGGAAGTGCAGAGATTCAGATCTCTGTTTTACATTAAATAAAAACAACCAACAGGCAAAATTGAATCAGGGAGCTCCAATCCCATCCCAGGGGTTATGGGAACTGCACGATTCACTTGGGCTGCCCCAGCAACGCTCCTGAACAAACACTCAGGTCCCATTGCAGTCACTCAGCAGAGACCCTCTGGAACATCAATATTTATTGGGTTACTCTGATCCTGGAGGCAGCCTACAATTTTTACAAACTTGGAATGCTTGTTGCTATCTGAGCAGAAATGACCACATTTCATCCTCAGTGCAAAAGGCAAGGACTTGCTGAACTTAATCCACCTGCACATCCCAAGAACATGAAGGCAATAATTCCAGCTGTGGCTTCTGGAGATATAAGAATGTAAATATTATGCAAACACAGGAAAACCTACAAAGTACATTCATTGCTTGACTGATGCTTTTACTCAAGTTAAAAACTAACCAGCTGTGGGGTTGTTTCCCTTGGTGTTTTCTTTTTAACTGGTAACCCACTGTTCTCACAGTGGTATTTGGAGAAGGAAGAATAATAGTACCAAGAGGATGCAGTCTCCATTCCTCCTGGACTGCTGACATGGCAAAATGTCAGTTTTCATCTCCTTAGAATATAAAAACACCTGAAAGGTGGCAGACTTCTCAGCTTCTTTATGGAGAGAAATAAGTGGAAAAAAACAAACAGTAAGAGATTGATTTGCCCTGCTTTTAATGGAAATAAGGATGATAAGATCACTCATAGGCACATGGGGTAATTTCTTCCACAAAACTCTCAACAAATTTAAATTAAACAGAGGTGAGCATTTTGTCTCAGAAGTAGAGTTTCTATGAATTTCAAGAAAACGGGCAGCTGAGTAGAGAGAAATACCCAGGGAGGAAAGTGCTGTAACACAAACACCACCCTTATTATATACCAGGCAACCCAAATGGTAGAAAAATGTTATTAAGGAGAAGAAAAAAGTGGAAAGCTTAGATTCCTGATTTTTGGTGCAGTTTGTGTTTTCCCTGGTGGAATTTGGGGGTAATTATCTGCCCTAACTTTAAAATTAAGAGAATTAGAGAAGCTACTCATAGCCTGCCTGGTCCCAGCAGAACCAAATGTTGCTCTAAAGCATTACAGAGCAAGATTTTCTGTGTGGAAGGATGTGGATATTTACAACACCTTCTGTAAGGTGTGGTGCTCTAAGTTTGGAGGCAATAAACCCTCAGCCAGAAAAGCTCTCCTAGAGGCAGTGCAGGGTAAGTTTCTGCTCCCTTTTCCTATTCTTGCTCTCCAAGCAAGCGAAGGACAAGCAGCTCCTAACATGGGCCAGTTCAGTCTTTACTGACAGAAAGGCAGTTTCTTGAGCTAATTACAGAGACATGACAGTATTCTGAAAGACCATCACATTTTCCTTACAGACCAGATCACTGTAATAACCCTGGGGAAAGCAATTTTAGTCTCTGAAACCACATCTGAACAGTTGCAGCTGTCTTCAGTAAGCTAAACAGCAATGGATAAACCCCTTAACTTTGTCACTTAACTGAGGACACAACCACAGGCAGAGCCTTGGCAGAAATGGAGGGAAAGCAAGTGCCTGGAGTGGAAGCGACTCAAACGCCTCCTGCTCTCCCTTGATTGCTGTCAATCCATCCACTACACTCAGTTCATCCCTCAGAACAAAGCCTGTCATTTCATCTCAGCAAAACTGAACCAACGGAGTTACATTAGGACAAAAAAACCCCTACATGCCACTTTAAGTAACCATAAAACGATGTTGCGATTTCATTGTGCAAAACTGAGCTATAGCAAGGCGAAGGAGGTGAATACTATTTCATATCATATCTTTTGAAAATAAACTGCAAAACACAGCAGAATCAGCTTCCACAGCAGGATAGCATTTTCACAATAATGTATATTATTACTTTATTCATTCAGCAGCCCTAAATCAAAGGAGGAAAGGTAAAAGAACAGCTTTTGTTCCTGGCTAGTGGAAACATCCATTTCTTTTACTAAGGCTCTCAATGTTTGTGAGTTGCAATGTAAACCTGAGGTTGCAAGACAAAACCACAAAAGTTTTATGAATATCTCTCCTCACTCAGTCAACTTTGTTGACAGTAGAGTCAGGTAGCTAACATCCCAAATTACAGATTTGCAAGTCATCAGATTTCCCTTGAGCAAACAACTTCAAAAAATCTGTCCTTCCAAACAAGAGTTAGTATCAGCAGTCTTAGAGTCTCAAATGCCGGAAGCTAAAGTGCAGAGTTTCAGTGTTAGTAATTAACCAGTCTGAAGGCAGCCACCCATCTATACAAACCATGCCCCAGCACAGGCTCTATTGCAAGGAAACAAAACCAGGTCAGTCAGACAAGCTATGCAACATTTCACCTGTACTAGCTTAGCACCTACTACTCTACAATACTTACATTTATTAACCTTCAACTTGCTTCCATCTACTGGAATTGGATCTATGTAATCCCAGTAATATTCATACGACCAAAAATACTCAGAGGAGTTTGTTCTGTTAGCCATGCCGGCAGTGCATTTTAAGCTAGCTCAGAGCTCCAGCCTAATACTCTTGCTTCATTGTACTTCAGTGCCCTCAGAAAGAGAATTGCATAACTGACGCCTGTGTCAATCACTCAGGGGTCCCACAGCTCAAGGACTGCTTTGGGACTGAAAACATCCAGTGGCAATGAGTATTAATGTCTGGCAGAGATGTAACAGCAGTCCTTAAAATGCAATCCTCTTTTCCTGACGGATAATTATGTTACTCCTCATCACAGTTAAACTGAGGTGGATGTCAAGTAACCCAAGAATGGCATGGATAAGTGCCAGTTAGGTCACAAACCCTTCCCTCTCAACCCCTCACAGCAGTGCACTGCTCCTAAGAGCTCATGAGCACAGCTGGGCTGAAAGACATTCCTGAATTTATCTGGAGGTAAAGAACTGGGGTCTCGAGGAGCGCTTGAGCACCTGAGGACACTTGGCTTGTTCATCTGGAGGAGACTGAGCTCATCGCAGTCTGCAGCTTCCTCCCGAGGGGCAGTGGAGGGGCAGCTCCGATCTCTATTTTCTGGGACCAGTGACAGGATCCGAGGGAATGGCTGGAGCTGTGTCGGGGAGGGTTAGTCTGGATATTAGAAAAAGGTTCCTCCCCCAGACGGTGGTCGGGCACTGGACCGTGGGTAGTGGTCCCCAGGCTCCCCAGGGCAGTGATCACGGCCCCAAGGCTGCCAGAGCTCAAGGAGCATTTGGACAACGCTCTCAGGCACATGGTGGGATTGTTGGGGTGTCCTGCGCAGGGCCGGGAGTTGGACTGGATGATCCTCGTGGGTCCCTTCCAACTCAGGATATTCCATGAACTAGGTGCGATTTGATAAAACGCTTCGTAAATAACGGATGTGTTGGAATAACCATACGTCTTGCTTGGACTCGGTGACCTTAAAACGCCCTCTCCTTCCCGGGCGGGACGCGAGGTGTCCGGGGGGCGGTGCGGGGGCGGTGCGGGGGCGGACCCGCCGCGGTCGGCCCGGGCTCCCCGCGCCGCGTCACTGCCGCTTCCTCGGCGGGCGATTTGAAGGCGATGAGGGGCGTCACTGCCGCTTCCTCCGCGCGGGGCGGTCCCAAGGCCATGGCGGGCGCCCTGTTCCCGCCGTCGGAGCTGGCGGCGGAGCTGGAGTGCTCCATGTCGCTGCTGGAGGTGGGCGCCGGGAGCGCGGAGCAGCAGCAGCAGCAGCCGCCGCAGCGGTGGGGGTCGGGCGCGGAGGGCTCGGACAGCGAGCTGCCCATGGTGTTCCTGTGCGCCGGCTGCAAGCGGCCGGTGGGCGACACGCTGAGCTGGGTGTCCAACGACGAGGAGGGCGGCTGCATCCTGCTGCGCAGTGAGTCCCGGCCCCGCCGCCCTGGCGTGTCCCCTCCCCGCGGGTCCCCTCCCCGCATCCCTCCCTTTCTCCCTTCCCCTGTGCAGGTGCGGCCGCCAGCGTCTCGGTGGACCACAAGCGGAAGCTCTCCAAGCTGCCCGACGAGTGCGGATGGTGAGACGGTGTGGGGGGGTCCCCGCCTGGGCGCTGCCCTCCCTGTCCTGGGGGAACCGGGAGGTCCCGGGGAAGGCGCTGAGGACAAGCCCGGTAAAACGGCCCGGCGGGCGGGAGTTCCCGTGTGTCCCCGGGGAGCCCCTGAAACATTTATTGCGGGTGGTCTGTGCGAGGTGCTCGTGGATTAGGTCTGTACAAGGTGCTTATGGACTAAGGGAGAGGGACTTCTCTCAGGGGCATGTAGTGATAGGACAAGGGAATGGCCTTAAACTGAAAGAAGGCAGATTTAGATTAGACATTAGTATTCAAAAAATCCAGGCATTTGGAAACACATAAATAACCAGGAGGCAGAGAAGCTAACTAAAAAAAGAAATCAACTTTTATTCGAATAAAAGGGAGAGTTCACTGAACAAACTTCAGTGAGGTCACTCAACTTGGTAGGGGACTCAGCCTCCCTTTTATCCTATCTCACCTGGAATGCAGATCCCTCCCTGTTTCTCCATTGGCTGAGATACTCCAGGGTTACAGGCTCCCCTCCCTTTTCGGCGTACATCGCATCAAACTATACCTTTCATATGGAGTTGTCACCTACTTCAGAGCTGGAGGAGGGTTACTTATTCCTTGCAGCTGATTGATTCTCTTGTTCCTAAGCAAACTACACAGATCAAAGGCTGCGTAATCAGTAACTTTCCACTCTCTTACTAAAACAATTATGACTATTACAAGTTTTGCAAGAACACTCTGTTTATTCCTCGTATTAGGAAGAAATTCTTCCCTGTGAGGTTGGTGAGGCCCTGGCACAGGTTGCCCAGAGAAGCTGTGGCTGCCCCATCCCTGGAAGTGTCCAAGGCCAGGCTGGAGAGGGTTTGTAGGAATCTGATCTAGTGGAAGGTGTCCCTGCTGTGGCAGGGGGTGGGAGTGGATGAACTTTAAGGTCCCTTCCATCCCAAACCCTTTTGCCATTCAGTGGTTCTGTTAGTCTTGCTGAGGTCAGCCAGCCTAAGGAGCCGCTGGGAATGCAGGCTGAAAGATGAGTGCCCATAATTACACTGTGTAAAGCTCTAAAAAATTGTAATGCATTAATTTTTTTAGAACAGGGATGGAGAAAGGTGCTTCCTTTTATTTTCTCCTGAATAAATGTTACATGTCTTACTTACAGCGTGGTAGAAACCTTGTTCTGCTCTGGCTGCTCGAGGACACTTGGACACATCTACAGGTGCACCCCAAAGCATCTCGACTACAAGAGGGGTTTGTTCTGTTTCAGCATTGATTCTATTGAAAGGTACATGCAGAATGTTTATGGGGAAGCCTGACAAATCCATTTCACTCACCCGGCATCTCACTGAGGGGTGCTGCTGTTGTGTCTGTGGCATATCCAGATACAGCTGTTTGTGCTGCTCTGCTCCAGAGTGATTTCCTGTATTACTGCTGTTGGCATCATAATGCTCAAGAATGAGAAACATCACCTGTGTAAGACAAATCCTAGAAAAAAATGCAATACCCGGGCTGCCTTTTGTGTAAGAAATTGCATACCAGCCAAGAAAATAACACTAGGTACACGGCACAAGAGGGTTCCTTCTCATTTAATCAGAAGACAGTTTGTAAAACAAGCCTGCAGTCATGGGTAGCACCAAAAAGACCTGCCTATTAGCTGTTAGAGGTTAGCATTGCCAGCGGGAAATGTGGGCAGAGGGCCTTAGGCACGACTTGGTGTGGGGTCTAACCTGTACTGGCCAAGTCTGCTCTGTCCTTGCTAAGGTGGGCAAAGTATGTGCTTGAGACTCTCACTTAGCCATCTTAAAAACTGTCCGGAAAATGAAGGTGTGCTTGGGTTTAATTGGTTTATAGCACTTTAAAGTGGTCTTAAAATGTTCTTCAATAACTATATCCTGAACTAAGGCTCCACACCAGAGTTCTTTTATGAATGCATATGCTCTAGTAAACAGTGATTTTTTTCTGTCTGGGCTAGCTTCAATGTTTCTGGTTTTTTGTTAGGTTCCCATTTATTGTGCTGTATCGATGTGGCTGTTCACCCTCTTACTCTGGACAGTTGTTTCAGGTTTTTTTTCTTCATTCCACAGCTCTGATACTTTATTTTTCCCGTGGCAGTAAAATTCTCTGAAGCACTAACCTGGCCACAAAACGGCACTTTCTTGGGCAATGATGGCTGTGGCTGCTTCTCCCAGCCAGCCCTGCTCCATTCTCCATGTCTGTGTAATTTTTTGCTGTATCTTGAAGCCCCAGAACCCATGGCTGTCTTTCGGGGTTCTGGAGCAGCACTGCCTTTGGCTTTTTGCCTTCAGAGTGAGAAGCTCATGATCTAAACTGTGGCATTTCAGCTATATTCTAGGATCCTCAGAAAAGCAAGCTCTTACTGATGAGGAGCCGCTGACTCTTGAAAGTCAAGCTGTCTTGCAAGAGGTGCTGGAAAGGGTAAGATTTAACCTTATATCATTCTTTGTTTAAATCACTTCTGTGAAATCTTAATATCCTTCAATAGCTTCTACAAAACAGCTTATTTCATCCAGAGCAATTCTGTGGGTTATAACGTCTGTTGTACTGCTCCATGCCATTAGGATCTTGTGTTATGCTAGATTTTCAGTAAGTCTTCCTTTAATTTTCACAGTAATTGGCATTTTCTGTTTATCATTCACAGCATTAGATTCCTATTTATATCTCAGTAATTTGATATTTCATTCCTAATTAGTTCTGATTCACTTCTCCAGATCTTCACTTAACTTATAGCCATGTCTCTTTTGCCTTTTGTGCAAATGCTTTTGCTGTAACTTTGTATTGAAATATTACATCATAAATCAAGTTGATGCTTTACTCTACTGAAAACTTGTGACTGCAGGTAGGGAAGGTTGGGAGCAAATAGCGTAAGGAAGTTGACTGTGGAAGGTGATGGTTGTCCAGTAAAAGGTGAGCCTGTGGCTCTGACGCCGAGGCTGGAAAAAGTTACGGAGCAAACGTTAGAGTCAAGTGAGCTTTCAAACTATGAAAGTAACCGAAATGAAATCAAATAGGATTGGTAATGTGAGATCAGATTTGAGCCCTGTCTGTCACCTACACTTGCTCTTAGTATTGTGAAATTCTGTTTGCAACCAAGTCCCTCTCCCTGGTTGTTTTGCAGGCACACACTATATTAAAAGCTCTGGAGACAAGACTGACAGCTATTGAGTCGTGTGTGGCTCCTCTGCCCAAGAAAGTCTGAAAGAAATTACATGTTTAACTGCTGAAGACTGGAGAAAGTGAAACTTGTCCTTGTAATCCTCTGGGATCAGTGGAAACATTGGAAAAGCTGTCAGAGAGCTGAAAGACATGAGTGGCTCATGCTGTAGTGGAACAGTGCTGAGTAAGCATCCTAGCCATCCTAGCCAACCTTTTCTTTCTCTTAAAAGGATACCCCAGATAGAAATATTTTTTTTTTCTTAAGCAAGACTTGTGATAAATCAATCTGTAGACTTCTGGTTTAATGTAAATATTTATTTAAATTTTTCTCTCTGAAAGCAAAGAATTTATCTCCTGACTTCCCTGATATTCAATATCTACTGAACTGGGTGTGCATTTTCCTAAACCAGTGCAAAACCTCCCTGTGATGCTGTGATGTCTGAAGGAACAACACTAAGTCACTTTTCCCTGTCTTGTCTCCACAGCCTTTGCTCAACTCATGCTCAGAGACAGGAATGGGCCAAAAACTATGGTTTTGTGGTTTGTTAGTTTTGTGAGGTTTTTTTACAAGTTCAGAGCTAAAATGTGACATCAATAAAGGCTTTAACAGCATTAGATAAAAGGGCTTTTCCATGCTATAATGCTCCAGTTTTGAAGCTTTATGCTTAACTGGAAATATTACTTATATTTAGGAATTTTATGTTAGTTTACTAAACTTTTGAAAAGCTTTTAGTTCGTTCTTACTTTGAATTCACATATGGAGAAAACACTGCTACACTTTCTCTGAGAGAATTTCTTTTAATTTAGTGAGAAAATAAGACATTTTGGCAAAAGGTTTTACAGGGGTGGCATAACCTAGGCATAAGTATTTCACCAAAACACCCAGCACAAAGGCCCAGTTCACAAAAGCATCCACTACAAAACAATCAGTACACCATCTTAGTAAAACACAACTCATTAGTTTTAAGTTACCCACAAGAGAAAGAAAAGACTAAAGGAAGAAAACAAAGAAGTAAAGAAATAGAGAGGAGAGAGGAAGGAGAGAAAAATAGTTACCCCCATGATCTGATGGTGGCAGCCAGAAGAGAAAAGCTCTCCTAGGGTCTCGTGCTCCCACATTTATATAGTTTGGTCCTGCCTCCCAGGCAGGATATCCAGTCATTGACCACTCAGTGCCTTCCAGGCCAGAGTGAGGTGTGTGTAGGCAGTCACAGGCTCCAGGGGTGTGGTGTGGGTGGGCTACCAGGCAGGTCTGCCTTGGCTGACAGCCCGGCCACATGGCTCTTGGAGCTGCCCCGTGTGCTGCGTGGGCTCAGCCGTCCGTGTTGGCTGCAGGCCTTACCATGTGCCTTGTGGCTCTGCCATGTGCTCTCTGTGGGCAGGCCTTGCCAGGTACCTGCAGGCCCAACCACACACTTACGGCTGGTTGACTCTCACCCACATGAACATATAATTCAGTGAGATTCAAACTCAGTATCTCACAACTGCAGTATTGAAAGTCAGATGTTTTACAGCTTCAAGGGGAGGAAACCAAACCAGGCTGGTGGCAGCACTCCTTTAAGCAAAACTTGGTGTATATTTGAGCCATTAATTCAAAATGCTAACTAGGAACACTTGCCAGCAATTTTTTTTTGTTTTAATGCAGATATTTCAGTTATTTTTCTTTGGTCTTCTGTGCATTTGACTAATTGTCAGCGTTTCTTGTACAGTATGAGTGTTCCACCTAATGTTTTTCAATAAAAGCAAGCAGCTGTAGTCTAAAGCAAGAATAATTTCAAAAAGTGGGGGCGTTTTTATTATCCACACTGCTTAATTTTACTGTTGTGAGGTTTTACGTTTTCTTCAAAAACTCTGAATTCATTTCCCCATTCTGCCCCACTGGCAGGCACTGTTTCTCTTAAAAAAGCTTCTGCCCTCCACCTTCACTGGTATATTTTGAAGTGGTGCTCAAGTTTAGCCTGTAGTGATAAGTCTCATATTCTTTTATGCTTAGGTAACTAAAAGATTTTGTTACTGACATACCTGCTAGAGGAGCTTGTGTTACTCCAGTGTAATTTTTGAGGCAATTTCTGCTCTTACAAGTTTTTAAATGCTGGTCAACAGCAACATTCCTTATCCTGGATGCCTGAAGAGAGCCATGGACTGCCCTTTAACTGAAGGTTGGTTGGTGTTAGAGGTGAGAGGTTGAATAACCCAACGTTTATCAAGCTGGAGGTGGTGTCTAAGTGGGTTCTTGTCTTTGTTCAATTGTGAGGTACGTGGCAACCTCCACTGGTTGTTCTTTTGGTTTGGCCATATCCTGGGTCACCATGGTATCAGGTGTTTTACTCTCATCTTTCCCTTTTCCCTGGAAGTGCTGCACCATGCCGAGCAGCTTCCGGTAGGCAGTAACAAAGCTCCACGTGCAACTATGAGCTGCCCCTCCATGGGTCTACCACGACCTTTCTCCTTTACAGATTTCATTATTTTCATGGGGTTTAGGAGTTGTTCAAGGGTGAAATTCCATGTTGTTGGAGCAATTTTCCAAGAATTTACCCATATCCTCCCACAGCCCATGCCAGTCGAGGTTTCTGACCCCTGGGGTGGGCTTCTGGATGCATCCTTGACAATTCCTGGCCCTATCTTCATATATTAGTAGGCCATAATGGCACAAACTTGCACACAAAGCCCAAAGAGCAAGACATCTCTGGCATCTAAAGAGGATTTAAACTTTCCAGAAGCAATTGTAGTGGACCAAAAGGGGAAATGGATTACGGGTTGGGAAAACATTCCCCCCTGTGTTTCTCAACAAGGATTGGTGCCATTAATCCTTAAATCCCCAGAGGAAACACCTTAGGCTAGAGCCTTGAGGACATACTCCAGCTGAGACTCATAGGTGGTGAATTTGCAGCATCATAAACCCAACATATGAACTCAAAAGCAGTTATCACCACTTGGGTCTTATTTGAGCTGAAGAAAACAGCCAAGCTGGACAGGCCTCTGGGCATGGTTATGTGCCAAAGAAAAGCTGCTAACTCAGGCAGCATGGGGCCTCTTGGCTCCGAAATCGATACACAGATGGATTACACAAGAGCTGTTTTCCCTTTTTCACCTTTCCTGTCGTCGAGGCCACGTTGGGCCCCAATAAATGTCTCAGTTTAACAAGACAGAAATGTTTGCTAAGGAGGGCAAGAGAAAAACCAAGCTCCTCCCTCTGAGTAACTATGACTTCGAAATTAAGACTTCTCCAGTCGAGAAGGTGCGTAAAAGAAAACAACAGCTCTTTAGTAAAGAATAGGCATATATATATAGGTAACACCACAAAACAAGCCGCAGCCCCGTAACCAAACTCCCACCGAAAACAAGGAGCCGCTTTTCGCCCCTCGGCGCAGTTACAGCCACGCCCAGCAGGGGGCGCTGCCGGCCCCCGGGAGGTGCCGGTTTTTGGGGAACGAGGGAGCGGTTCCCACTTCCAGCCGAGCCCACGCGGCAAAGGGCGGGTCTCAGCCGCGGAGCTGGGCCGAGACCCCAGGGCGAGCCCCCCACAGGGACTATGTGGCTGTATCGCCGCGCCCGGGGCTCTGGAGGCGGCAGCCGGCAAGGGACGGAGGTGCCGGTCCGTCCAGCGAAAAGCAGGGAGAGCGGGGGACGAATGGGAGCTCCTTTGGTCCTCAGCAGCTCCCAGGAGGCGTCCAGGCAGTGGGCAGAGGCGAAACCGGGACCTCCCTCGGGGTTTGAAGTAGTCAAAAATGACCCAGCCAAAAAGATGAACCCCCAAACCAAGCACCTCCCAGCCAAAAACTGCCAGCCTCTGTTTCCCTTCTGGCTGCTGCTGCTTCAGCTAAAGTTACACAGTAAAAATCTACCTTCCTCCTCTGCCTCGGGTAGAGGAAAGCAAGAATCCTGCTTCTTGCAGAGAAAAGTCATCAGTGTTTCAATGGGATGATCCAAGCCAGGTGAACAATGAAGCCTGAACTTACCCCACCCCAGACAGGCTGCTGGTGTGGAACATTCACCAGGAGCTAAAAAAACCCCAAACCAAACCAACAAACCAAACAAACAAAAAAAAAAACCACCCAAAAACCCTATGACAGAGTACCTAGAATTTCGCAATTAGAAGGGGTAGGTCACGGAAAGCTTTCTATCTTGGCACGCTTCTCTTTTTTGGGCTGTAGCTGGAAACTGCTCAGTTTTGATCTAGGCTGTGAGACTGAGAGTTTGGAATAGGTGAGAAGTGCAGTGCAGCCACGAGTTTGGTATAGTTCTCTGGTTTCTGGGAAAGAGTAAAATCAGCTGTGAGTTTTCCTTCTTGGACATTTGGCATGGGCTCAGCTGCTGGACTCTTTATGGTTAGCAGGTGAGATCTGTGAGAGTGAAGAGAAGGTGACAGTCCATCTGTGGGAGAAGGAAAGAACTGTCATTTTCTACCAGGAGACCACCAATGCAATGTGGTTCCACCTCCAAAAATGATTATTTCTAGGGATTTCTCCCAGAAAAAACGTGCCAGGACAGTATGGTTAATACCTGCCATGCACAGCCTATTATCTGCCCCTGCAACACTGGCCCTACGCACTTTACTTCCTATGGGAAAGAACTGTTATTTCTTTTCAGGAGACCACCACCGAAATTTTGAGTCCACCTCCAAAACTGAATACATCCAAGGATTGCTTCCAGACAAAAGGAAAGACACTTCTCCAACAGCAGCCAGAACCTGGGAAGGGCTCTACCTAACCACGGGAGACACCATACCTTAGACAAACCATAATGATGAATTCTAGAAATAAAAGCATATGGCTTCCAACCTATCTCATTTGAGGTGCAACCCATCTCAGCTTCTGATTATTGAGTACCAAGAATGCCTGACAGGAGAGCAATTCCTGAGCAAGGAACAAAACATAAATGTTTTTGTTAGGTGAGGCTTTCATCATCCCCTCACCCTGTGTGCCTTCTCTGCTGTCTACTAAAAAGCATGGGCCACTCTCTTGTTCAGTAGAGGTAATAAGGTCCTTTTTATTATTCCTGTTATTGGTTTTGGTTAAAAAAAAACCCCAAACCCAAAGGTGGCTGGGTTAAGCCGTTGAGACATTCACCTTCCCCATCAATTGAGTTTGGACTTACAGGTTCATCAGCTTCTTGGGATGACACCTGGACATACACAAGTTAGTTTTCTGGTTTTATGGGTGAGCAGGACTGATTTATTTCAGAGACCAGAGGAGTCTGAAAATTTTATGTAACTCTTAGCACTCCTAGATTCACACACCATCTGTGTGAAAAATGGACCATCACAGTGTACAAGTGTCAGTGATATTCCCCAAACTTCCATGATCCACTGTTAACCCAGATCTGGGGAGTCTGTGATTTCTGCTGCCTTTTATCCCTGTACCTGTCCCCTGCTTTTTACCTACTACTTTGTTATGAATGCCTTTTTTTATGAAAAAGCCTTTATTATTTTCACATAGTTTCTAGTTGGTTATCCTGTATTCAAGTGAATGTAATAAATATATGTAAGGTAAGGTAAATATGAGTAGTTAAAATTACAATGAGCAATTATGTAATTATACCAATAGTATTGTAACATTTGCATTTAAACAGATGCCTCACATGCTGATTCAATACACCATTTATCACTGCTACCTAAAAGTATCTAGTATGCCTGTATGACTTTAATGGATCCTTTATAAAAGCAAATCAAGTGCACCTTTAACAAGAGTTAGAGTGACAGGAATGAAAAGTCAGAGAATCAGTAAGGGCTGCTCACTGAAAATCTTTCTTATTTCCTAGATCATTACCTGAAAAAGTCCCAAATGCTGACAGGCTTACATGACATGGATCTTCTGATTTATTACCATTGGGCTGAGAAAAAAAATTGCAATATGATTGAGAACTTTATCATCACCAAATGCATTTAAACAAAATCATGCCAGTTCACCCAAGAGCTTGAGACTTATGGCCTTCAACAAGTTAATAAAGTCGAATATATATTTTGATTAGTAAGCGTTTTGTTTCTTCCCATGTCTCTCCCATCCATCTCCTCCTCTTTCACAGTAAATATGAAATAGTAGATTGTAAAAACTATGTGACCTTGTTAAAGTGTCATACCAAATTCTTACTAGACTATTATCATATATCAAGAAAGCCTTAAATGTTATTTCTGAAGTTAACAAAATAATACTGACTTACTTGTATTGTAATATTATTCTCATTCATTACTTATTTGATAATTTTTACTTTTTTTGTTATTTTAGATTCTGACTTGACTTTGCTATTCATATGAAACAGTAGGTTTTCCACATGACAAATTTGATCATCAGTAGGATGGGAAGAATATTCATGCATTTGGGAATATTGAAATTAAAAAAAAAAATCAATAGAGTGAAATATGTATTACTGAGGAAACATCCTCAATAGTTTAGAAAATACCAAACTTTGATACACTTACCTTTCTGGATTATTAAGAAATGTCAACTTCATCTGAAAAATCCTGAGCTAGTATTTTGGGCCTATAAAACTTTGAACTATACAGAGATTACTTTGCTACCATTTGCAGAAATGTTTATGAATAATGAATGCACCAGCAGAGATTTTTCACAGCAGAAGATGTGTACAAAATAGAAAAGCCTTTGTAGAAAGGATAGTGGTTTTTATTGTAGTCTTAGAAAATACTGAATTATGAAAGATACAAAATCAACTGTTGTAATTATCTGTTTATTTTACAATCTGTATGCCATCATACCTTTATGGTTTCAAGATAGTCTGTTCAAAGTATTTTAAAACATGCTTTAGCAAAGTATTTTACAATTTCAAAATCAAATATTTCTTTACTGGAAGAAAAAAATAAAACCAAACTCCAAAAACATTTTCCTGAGAATTCTGTATCATAAAATTGTCATTCATTCTTAACTTTTGCAAGTTGATGACATAGGCTATAGAAGTCAACATGCAACTTGTAGGTCTACAGTATTAAATAAATATTTTAAAAATTATTTAGATGCAGCTGGTCAGGCAAAACCCTACCCTCACAATCAAGTTCATTACAGGTTTAAAAACATGACGTTAATTTTATCACAGGTCAACGACAGTCATGATTTCTGCACTGGAATCCCTCCACCATCAGCTATGTGGAATTCAGACTGTGGCTGATCACCAGAGCGCAGCAGTGGAGCACAAGCCTCTAGTGGATATTCCAGCCTTTAACTTGGTAATCGCTGACCTGGTTTTCCAGCATCTACAGCCAAGTGTGTCAGGGGTTTGGGCCACTGGATAAGCTGCCAGCCAGCCACTGCCTACATATACGCTCCACCCGTTTAGAACAAGCGTTTAGCCCACGGAGTTCCATTTTGAAGTATGTGTACTATGAGGACAGTGCCATTGTCCATGTCATTTCAGAGTATCACCAGCTTTAACAGTGACAGTAGTTATGAACAGTAGAGGGGTTTGGGGCTTTCCATTTTGTTTTTTATTGTTTCTTTTTGGTTTGCTTTTTAAATAAAATGGAGACTTCAGAGCAAAACGCTACCCAGGATGGCAGCATGCAAGGGAGGCAAGATTAAATTAACCAGGAATCTACAGACACCGGAAAAAAAGCCCACAGAGCTTTGTAAGTAATACATATACATGATCAACATATAATCAATGATAGTAATTTAAGAGAATTTCAATTCAATTATCGAAAAGCATATCAGTAGAACTCTCATGACGTCTCCCATATAGTACTTATTTCTGAATTTCAATTACTGCAAGCACTGTGTTTTATACAAGCTATGCTCCATTAACATAATTTTTCCCTTAAAAGTAATGATATATGATGAAAATCCAAGGATATCACTAGAGATTTCGAATCAACTTTCAATCCCATAGGTGAGGTAGTGTAGTCATTTGCATTTTGTGCTGGTTATGAGAAGTCCTGTTTAAATCTGTCAAATTTTAAATTTTTGTTTTAAATAAGCGGCTTAATGTATTTATTAATGCTATGTTACCTATGGGGAGAGAGGGGGAAAAAAAAAAAAGTCTTGTCAAGAACAAGTTTTGTCTCACTGCAAGATAAAACTGAAAAGCGGTATTTACAGGGTCCTTTGCTGCCTACTGTACATGCACACAAAGACACAAAGAGCTAATATACATACTGAGGTAGGAAATGAAGAATTCTACTGGCTTGTTCAAGATTCTTCATGTTTTGTAAACCAGCAAAACCAAAGTTTTCTGTGGTGAGGTTCAATACTTAGTTCTGTTGTTAGAATAACATCTAAATAACAAAGCGTCATTGGTATACAATATGCATCCACTGCTATGTAAAAATCTAAAAAACGGGGATTGCTTTCAGTAGCTAAATTTCGCCTTCACAAAGTAAATAAAGGAAATATCTCCAGCTCATTTCCTTAATAAACTTTTTATATATCTACACTAATAGCACAAGCCATTGAAAACGTACTACAGGTTCAGCCATAAAGTACGCCAAAGACTAAGATTCTGAAATAGAAATTTACTGGTCCCAGTGATCAGAGAACAAATATATTTGTAACTTTATGCAGTTAGGCACTTAAGTAAAAAAATTGTAGTGCCTGAATACCTTAAAAAAAATAAAAATCTGTCCTTAGACTTCCATAATACTTTGATTCCAAATTACCACAAACAAGCAGAAAGCTTGAAGGTGCTAGGACAGTAAGTCACAATACAGCAGTGAATTTTAACAAGCCTATGGGATTCAGATGCCAGAGGATCCAATGCACACTCATCCAAGAACTGCATCAGTTTCAAACATCTGCCTTTCACAGTATGTTGTTATTCCTCCCACTAAATTTAGAGAAGAGAGCAGTATGCGGCAGCACCTCTGCCGTTCCAGTTCTCTTAACTCTACACTGGAGAGCTAAGACAAAGGCATATATTCAATAAAAGCCTACTACTATTCAAATTTACTACTACTACTAGCCTACTAATTTTATTCAGTAAAAGTCTACTCTGGGACAGGGATGGGAACAGCAAGAAGCAATGAGCTGTTCCAGAGCGCACTTGCCAGAATCTCCTCATACTGTCATGTTATCCTAACTCATCTACAAAATAAGCATTTACAAGCTGCATGTGCTTCTTAAGGTTTGTCTACCAGGCAAAAAGAAATCTTAGAAGAATTCTAGGTATAGAAGTCATTGTGCATAAACACCTGTTAGGAGGCTTTCACTGAGATGTGGAGTGGCATTAGTTACTGTGGCATAAGTCAGAGCAAAGGCTGTCCTATATGTGAATGAAAGCTTTCTCAAAAATAAACACCTGCACATGGAGTTTATACATTCCAACAACTTTCCTGAACCTTCCTTGGCATCACCACACAAAAAAAAAGCTTCAAGGTTGACACATAGAAATTATGCTCTAGAATTACACAGAGCAAACCAAAAGCTTGCCAAGTAATATAGTGACCACTTATCTGTCAATGTAGTTTCAGAAGATAAAGTTTCATCTTTTTATCACTTAGTAAGCTACTTTCCAATAATGCTCAATCTCACTTTTAGTTGCAATGTTGAGAGGCTGGCAATAGGAACAAGAGATTCACTCATCTGTAGTGCATTTGTCTGTCATCTGCTGACAGAAGTCTGTGATACCACTGCTGTGTCCACACTGTTCCACAAGTAACGTTTCCTCCAATGTTCTTACAGAAACTGGATGCAGTTCTTGTACTTGATCATATGTTGCATCACTTTTGACACACTGATAACAAGAACTCTGCTCATTTGTAGATGTAACACCTGAAAGACCATCTGCTGATTCTACAGACGCTGGTACTGCAGGTTCACTATCAGACGGAGCTGTTTGTTCTCTCTTCGGGAACAAAAGTAAGAGTGGACAATCTGAGGAAGAATATTTTGCAAGTATTTGTATTTGCTCGTGACTCAAGGCTGCTTCCTTACACACCTGCTGGCAAAGTCCAGTCAGATTCTGCTTTGTCTCACCCAGAGTTGACAAAATGTGGTTTCTTTCCTTCAGCAAGTTCTCCTTCTCATTTTGCTGCAAAAAGAAAAACAGCCCTTTAGTCTACATTTTAACACAAAAACTATGGTTTATGTTCCTACCAAAGCTAAAGCAAGAATGTAAATAATCTGGTCTGCCGAAACAGAAGTAATTTGGCATTAAGGTAAACAGCAATACAATCAAATGTGTGTCAAAAGGTCAATCCTAACCTCTATGAGGAAATGGCAAAGGACAGGAAACAAGCAAGGCCATAATGAAGCAGTTGAAAGAAGAGGACAAAGAACCCAAAACCAAACATGTCACAACACATTAATTTTAAATTCTCTATTTAATTAAGAGACAGTTTTGAAGATATACAAAGCTTTAAATAGTTTTTATGTAGTAAATGTTAATCATAGGGACTGTGTGTTACAGCTATTGCTATGTCAATGCACTCCTGGAAAGTTTAATTATTTTCACTCCTTCTATCATCCCCTTTTGCAGGAGAAACTCATACTGCAACCTCTACCATTTTTTTTTTTTTAAGAACTGGTTAACTTTCGGGAGCATTTGGCAAGAGGAGCAGTTGTTACCAGTCCTTTTTGCCTAAAATTATTCAAGAGAGCTTTTCTAATAAATTTCTACTTGTCAGCATACTGGGAGCAGCTGTTAATCATAGAATATGCTGAGTTGGAAGGGACCCATCGGGATCATTGAGTCCACCTCCTGGACCTACGCAGGACACCCCAAGCAAGAATCACACCACGTGCACGAGAGTGCTGGCCAAACGCTCCTTGAGCTCTGTCAGGCTTGGTGCTGTGACCACTTCCCTGAGGAGCCTGTTCCAGTGCCCAACCACCCTCAGGGTGAAAAACCTTTTCCTAATATCCAACCTAAACCTCCCCTGACTCAGCTTCATGCTGTTTTCTTGAGTCCTGTCACTGGTCACAGGAGTGAAGAGATTGATACTTGCCCCACTGCTTCCACTTGTAAGAATTCTGAAGACCACAGTGAGGTCTCCCCTCAGCCTCCTCCAGGCTGAACAAGCCAAGTGACCTCAGCTGCTCCTCATAAGGCCTCCCCTCCAGACCCTTCACCATTCTCAGTCTCTCATTCCCCAGTCTATACATGCAACCAGGATTGCTCCATCACAGGTGCAGAATCCAGCACTTGCCCTTGTTAAACTTCATACAGTTGGTGACTGTCCATCTCTCCATTTTTTGAGGCCTCTCTGCAGGGCCTCTGTGCCCTCAAGGGAGTCAACAGCTCCTCCTGATTTAGTTTCATTGCCTAACTTAGTATTCCTTTGAGTCCAGTGTCCAAGTTGTTGATGAAGATGTTAAAGAGAACTGGGCCAAGGATGGAGCCCTGTGGAACCTCACTAAGTGACCAGACACCAGTCTGATGTTACCCCATTCACTAGAACTCTTTGTGCCCAACCTGTGAGTCAGCTGCTCACCCGTCACGTAACACGGTTATTCAGATGTATGCTGGGCACTTTGTCCAAAAGGACACTGAGAGACAGCATCAAAAGCTTTGCTGAAATCCAAAAACATTATGTCTACCGGCTTACCTAGATCAACTAGGTGGGTTACCCTGTTGTAGAAGGAAATCAGGTTCAACAAGCAGGACTTTCCCCTCCTGAAGTGTGTGCTGGCTGTGACTGACGACTGCACTGCCCTCCAGCTGTTTTTCAATACTTTTGAGAATAATCTCTTCCATTCTGTTGCCAAATCTCCTATCTAAAAATCACTTTATGTACCTTTTGGGTATGTAGAGGCACTCAGCTGTGTATTATGGACTGATGAAATTATCTGGACTGCTGTTTAAAACAAACATCAACATTCAGAAATAGTTATTCCAGTGTAGGTTCCCCACCCTTATGTGAAGTTGTTCACAGATCAATAAATTTAATTATTGTTTTATTTTAGCAGCATTATACTAATACTGCAAAGTAATGTCAGTTAGTTTTGACGTCATAGTAAACTGAGAGCTCTTTTAATTCTTCTGGTGAAGAACACTTTTAATTCACACACTTCACCCTGTTCTAATACAAATAATAAGATCTCAATTACATTCTGGGATCACTAACTGACATGTCCTTCTCATCTACAGAATCTTCATCCAAGTAGTGCTTCTTGAGCCCAGTTATCCTCTACTCTGTTACTCCTCACAGGTATCCTAATTTTAAAGTTTTGAAGTGAGAATTGCAGAGTGGGTAACATTGGAAGGGACCACGGTGGGTCATCTGGTCCAACCTCCCTCCTCAAGCAGGGTCATCCTAGAGCCCATTGCACAGGGTAAAGTACAAGGAATCTGAATGTACACAGGTGCTCTGAAAGAGTTGCTTCTAACAAGCCAACATCTTAAGTGGCCCATGTGTGTTCTCAAATACAGAACACTAGTGAACAACAAACACACAGGGATTCATTCACCTGAAAGGTCAATAAGCAAAGACTATATGGGGGGGTCAAAAATTACACTGTCAGTACAGAAGATCAAGATAAATGATAAAAGATAATTCTCCCAGATAACAGATTCAGTACTGGACAGTATTTTTCTCCAATATAAGTAGAGCTTAATGTAAGACTTCCAATTTTACAGAATCACTCAGGTGGGAGGTACCTCAGCAGGTCTGTAGTCTCACCTCCTGCTCCAAACAGTCAGCTCTGGTTAAGATCAGGCTGCTCAGGGCTTTGCTTAGTCATGTCACAAAAACCTTGAGGACTGGGCATGCATAACATCTCTGTGTAAACTGCTCCACTGCCTGCCTCTCCCCAGTGGAAGTGTTTCCTTATATCCAGTTGAAATCCCCCCCTTGTTCTCTTGCTGTCGAGTACTACCCCCTGAAAGCTGACGGTCTTTCATTCGTGATAGCTACAATAACCTCAAGAACTTCCCCATAGATATGGGCAGCTGGGTATTAGGCCCCCCACACCCACCTCTTCTCCATCTCAGTGGCCTTGCTCCTGTTTTTCAATGCACTCCTGGCACTGGGCAAGTTCAAAACTCAGCAAAAGACTCAGTCTTACCCATGCTAAGTATAGGAAAACAATAACTGCCCTCAAACAACTCACTGTGCTCCTGTTAACACATCCCAGAACACTGATGGTCTTTTTGACAGCCTGGACATGTTTGCCAATCCATGCTCAGCCTGCTCTCTGCTCAGATCCCAAGGTCCTTTTCAGCAAGGCTACTCCCCAACTGTCAGTCTCCAGATTCTACTCACTCGGGGAGTTATTCTGTTCCAGATATAGGACTTTCCCAACAAACATACCACAAATACTATCTCCTAATCTGAGAGAAAAAAAACCTATAAGCAACACCAAATAGAAATTATTATAAGACAACATTCTGTACATACTAGAAGCCAGGATGAGGAATTTCACCAAATAGTATTTCTTAACAAGCTATAGGACAGAGTATTATCTACTTGTCAAAAGTTTTCAAACTGTAACGCTATCAACTATATATCAACTGTACTACTATATATACACTCTATAAAACTATATATATAAAACTATATATAAACTATAATAATACACCATACTATCCCCTCTCAAAGCCACATTACAGAAGATACCATGAGATTAAAGACTAAAAAGTCTGAGAGATTTGACTGAGAAACAGGAACAAAGCAGGAGCCATCAAGCATGAAGCAACCTGTATGTACCACACATTGCTCTTCACAGATGTCTCTCTACTTCCCTCCACCTGGAAATTATGCCTAGACAGACCTTAATGTTTCTGTATTCGTGTAAACCTTACATAAGTTTGATGGTGCAACACCTGTTGCCATCAGACATGCTCAACAGCTCCAAAAAAGATCTTCTCAGGAATTTCTGAAGAAACTTATCTGCACAGTTGGAAAAAAATATGCAACTGGAACACATTTGTGCTTAGCACGTGATTCCTCTGACTCAGACCTCACCTCACAATTCTCAGGACTCAACACTCATTATCTAGACCTTGCACAGTGTTATCCATCAAACAGCTGACATTCAGTCTGTTCCAGTCCAGATCCAGAACAAAGAATATTACCTATAATTATTAGCCACTTAAACAACTATATGTCTAATCTTGCAGATCAACCTTTAATGCCCTGCTCAAGTGTTACAAAATATTAACAGAGTTACATAACAGAAATAACAATATGATGACAAAGCCAGGCAGAAAGTTTTGAAATGTCAGAAATGCAACTTCTCTCTTCAGTCAGACAAATGTTATTAACACAATCACCTGATTTCCTTCCCTCTCTCAGAGCATCATCTCCATTCAGCACAACAAATGACCTGCTCTGTCAACTCATCAGGGCTAAATTTGAGGCACTGCAGGCCTTCCTTCAAAAATCTATCTCCTTCACTGCAGAAATAGCAATATATGTAGTGAAAGATGATGGATCACATCAGGAAAATACTTTCCATCCCATGGCACTTGGCTCTAATTTGATTTTCCTTTTCACTCTGAAGTCAAGAAAGGTGCAACATGACTGTGTCTTAGCTGATGCAAATATCAAATTCACATACACTAAGTCTCAAATGCTCCAAGGACAAGAATTAAGAATACAGTAATCCTAAAGAACTGAACTGTTTAGTGCACATGGTATGATCAACCATGAAACTGAAATGAGAGGGTCAGAAACAAAGACTTTTTTCTGAAAAGCCACTCTATTTTCTTGCCATTGCTATTTTGTGGATAATCCTAACCTCAGATTATCTATATTTCTCTTAAATGATGTATGTATCTTTTTATTGCCTTCTTAAGAAGGAGAAATTGTATTAACAGATGGTGGCAGAGAAATCTGGACACATTAATTGCTCAGCTACAATTTTGATGCAACTGCTAAAAAGGCAAGCAACTTCCCAAGTTCTTTTGTATCTTCCGCCTTTCTGCAAGCGCCTCATTTTTAAGATTCAAGGCTCAGGAAACAGTTCACCAGCCCATGTTAATATGTTCCAAGAACTGTACTTACACAACTAACAATTGCGTAACTAAACTTGATCATGAGCAACACCATGGGCTGAAGAACAAAAATTGCAAAGCAAGAAAGGGGAGGAGGCAGAAAACAGTCTGGGATAATGGTTTGGGAATCATTCTGTACAATTAAACTCAATGGCTTTGGAAACATCATTCACCAAATATTATGCTGTGATGCGCTTTTATCTGAATGGAAACAAGTCCAGAGAAGGAAAGGCGTGTGTCCTTCAGAGGAAAGCACAGAAAAATAATGAACTGCTATTAAGAAGTTATCTGAGACTGATAAAGTTTTCTAAGCTTGAGTGGAAAAAGTAATAAGCCACCTCACTCTCCAACTACTGCCAGATACCCAGTCAAGATGTTTTGAGAAAGACTCACGACAAAAGCAATGAATATTTGTACATACCAGTTTTTCAATTTCAGATTCAAGATTTTGTATGCAGTCAAGTTTTCTCTTGCGACATCGCTGGGCTGCAATTCTATTTTTACTTCGTCTTCGGATATCATGAATACAGTCCAATTGTTCAGGAGTTAATTTATGCATTTTCAGAAATGACTGGAAGTCATTTCTGGAAAGTGAGATAATCCTTTGTGCATTAAATGGAAGTTTTACCTAGAATGTAAGATAGAGTTGTAAATCAAAAGGTGAAACCGATATACACAAACACCAACAAACCAAGTCAAGTTTTCATTTTAAGCATTCTTCACCACAAAACTCAACTTTCTTCCTACACCTCAGAGACAAGAGCAAACAGATGTAGCCATTGGATGATGCAGATAAATCCCAGGGGTTTCAACTACATGAGTTCAAGTGCAGCTGAAATAGAGCACTTTGCACATTTACACCAGACCCTCAAAAGCATGTTTAGAGCAAGAGGAAATGTATTCCTCTGTGCAGCAAATAACTGGGTGATACACTCTAAGAAGAGAAGTTCCAGTTAAGTCAAGCATAAAACAGGTGTCAAGACTCACTGATATAGTCTAAAGTTTCCCCAAAGCTGCTACTAAGACTGCATCCTGCATACATTTTTATACCTACACTTTTTTTTTTTTCCTGCAGGAAAAGTTTATCTGAAACAGGCATTTCCTTAAAATACAGAAGTCACAATATCTGTCTTGTAATTCTTAATGCTAGAGAAGAGAGAGAACCAGGCTCTTGCTACTGTTGTATACTGCTGTATACAAAAGCATTTGAGATCAGAAAGTGTTGATTAATACTGAAAAACATTTTCCTTTACAAAATAATCATCATGTTTTATGAGCATCCAACTAAAGACATTTATTTTAATCCTTACAATTTTGAGTATAGTAAGTAGCAGAATGTGTCACCTTGCTGTGGTCAAAGATTTGAATTTAGTTTAAAAAGCAGAGAACTGTTTGGCTACCACTGGTGACAAACCACCAAAAAAAGAAAAAAGAAGAAAAAAGAGAAAAAGAAAAAAAAGAAAAAAGAAAAAAAAAGAAAAAAGAGTACTGTCTTCAGGAATGATGCCATCTCCTTCTCTGTCACATAAAGATGAGAAATGTATTTAATCAATTCTGGCCTTTTGTTTGGCAGGCCAGCTTTTTATATTGATGGCAGCTTCCACTTACAGTCAGTCTCAGTAAGGCCCTCCATCTCGAAAAGAAAAACAACTGGTGCTTTAAGAACAACTCAATTTTCATATCATTAAATGATCCGCCGTACACAGAGTTACACTGCAATTCTACAGTTCTGAGAACTGAGACAGAAATTGTTCTAGGTATATCACAAAATCTTTTGGGATTAGACTACTTATATGGCATCTGCTGAAACCACTAACAAAGCAACAACAAAGAAAGGAAGAGCCAAATAATTACTGCAGTTGGAGAAACAACTACAACCTTAGTTTCAGAGAGGATGATATTAAACAATCTTAAACATACAGCTATTGAAGCCAGCTTGAAAACTTAATTTTCATTTCATAGTAAATCTGAAGTATCACTTCTCTCCTACCTTCTCCCTACAACTCAAAATACAACCAAGAAAACTGTTAAGTTTCTATAAAACAAAGGTTCCAAGAAGTTTAGTTTTCTTAAGCTAACTGCAGCAGATAAATCAAGGCACAGAGGTTCTTTTTTAGTTTTTTTTTCTTCTAAGATTCACAACCTTTTATGATACAGCTGTTTGAGAAAAGCATCTTAAAAGATCTAATACATAAGCATCTAACACTTCAATATCCTACCAAAAATACTTGGTAAGTCTCCCTGAATTAGCAGTGACCTTTCATATAAACCCTTGAAGGTTAAAGTTTTAACTCCCAGACTTTTAAAACAAGCAGCCACAGGAAAAAAAAACAAACCAACAAAACCCACAAAAGACTCAAAATATTTTTGAACAGGGGGACTTAAAAGACAGGTAAGCAAAGGACACACCAGGATGTTCTTACCTCACATTCTTGTTCTCTTGCTGAACAGGATTCACTGTCTCCCTCGGTATCAGTCTCTGAATCCTCTCCCAAACTTATCACATAATTATAGGGACACTGTTCTTGTTGTTGTCCCTGAACATAATCTCCACTGCTTATTTCAGAGCTATTGGAACATCCTTCAGTGCTAAGGTTGCTTATAAAGGGGCAGTTGACAGAATTCAGTGTTGTAAAAGTTCGTTGAGAGCAAGGTTCAGGGCTTTCACTGATCCTGATACCCAGCCACGGACATTCCGATTTTTTCCCCGAATATACTGGCTCCAAGCACTCTTTGGGAACTGCAGGTGGTAAATGTATTTGACAGGCTTCTGTGCTGTAAACATCACTCCAGAACCCTTTTGCCAGATGCTCTGCTACCTCTCTCTCCACACTGCTTCGATCACCAGCTGATGTGATGTTAGTGGCTTCCCTAGTGTACAAATCGACCTTTGAGGATGTGTCACCTTGACTTTCAATTTTGTCATTCCCAGCTCCAGTACCTGATACGGTTTTGTCAGCTAAGACTGTGTTGTTTTGCATACTACTGAACTTCAAGTTACCATATTGCTCACAAGTATGTAAAATAGACACAGAATTGAGTACGTGAGATGCAGCAGAGTTTTGGGGAAAAGCAGCAAGATCCATTTTCTCCACAGGACATGACATATTCTGAGTCACAGAATCTCTCTTTGACTCCTCCTTTTTCTGAATGCATTCTTCCCCTTCTTCCATTTTTACCCAAGTCTCTTCACAGTTTGAGACCAGCTGTATAGGTACACACTCTTGAGCTTTTTGTATGCCATCATTATCAGATATTTCCTTATCAGGAAAAGTGGCAAATGGTGGCACCTGAATGTCTTTAATACTGGAATTGGACTCTGAAGTATGAACTTTGTCATTTCCAAAAGCCTTCTGGAATTTCCTATACTTTGGGCACTGGGAAGATAAGCTGGAAACCCTACCCCTTTCTAAATGTACAGGATCACAGTTTTGATTGGCATTATCTTGGAGAGCAGGCAATGATGTAGCATTTTCTTCATCTTTACAGAGCTTTGTGTCAGGAGTTTGACTATATTCCTTTTCCAGAAGTGCTTCTGCTTCATCCTTTATTTCCAGGTCTCCATCATCCGCATTGCCGGTTTTAGAGTTTGCTTTCTGACAACGCTGTGTACAACACTTCTTCCTAGGACATTCCTGCTGATCCAACTTAAAGTCCAAAAACTTGAATTTGAGAAACTGAAAGCAAGACTCTTCAATGTTGCGTACACCCAAGAACTCCGCACATTTGCAAACTTCAGACACATTGTCTTTATTTAAAATAAGTTTAGCTGTATATGCAAACTGAAGCAAAGGATTAAATCCTTTAAGTGTTACCTATTAAAAAAGAGGGAAAATATTAGTATGGTCAATAAGGGTTTAAGTAGAGAAATACACAAACCCCAAATTACCTGTTGCCAGCAGGACAGACTGCAAGACTAAAGCAGCAGATTTGTTCTACAGAGAAAACCTGGCCCAACCGAATTCTGAAGCAATTCTTCTGATACTATTTTATCCTGCACATTTTGTGACAGTTATCTTCTTCACTGTGATCAATCTCTCAATAAAATGTTCTGGCAAAGTAGTACTAAGAAGTAAAAAAATATTGCTGTACACTGAAAACCAGTAACTGGATTCCAATTTCACAAAGATGTCTTTCAAAGCCAAGTTGCAATATGAATTACTGTAGAATAAGATTATGCCGCTGGTATTTAACTGTACCTTTTGAAGAGCAATTACCATTAATCACTCATGCATCACTCATATAAGAAAGTTTGGAAAAATGGAGTTTGACCACATATGATTATTTACTAGTAGAGCCATCAACTCCTTTCTTCCTCCCACACATTAAAAGAATTGCACCCGAAAACTGTACACCAAAACAAATTCTCAGTTTAAAGCCCCCTTGGAGTAGGCAATTTTGATTGAACATTTCTATCTTCACAACAGTTGCCTAGCAGGGAAACCAGAGATAAACAAAAAACTGTGTCATTACAAATTGAACAAGATCTTCTACACACAGAAAAACCCTAAAGAATCAAGTAGGAAGCTGCAAACAGATCACCATATTACAAATTACATGACACTTCTTTTAGCCTTTCTCTGAAAATGAAGGATAAAGCAGGATGTCTACTATTAATACTCAAACTAAAGCCCACATTCTGCTCCCCTCCTTTATTGAAATGAACAACATTTTATGCTAAATAAAGTGCTATATCAATGCATAAACTACATTGAATTCTTCTGCCAGCAAAATAATTAACTTTATAAGCAATTTGATTTAGGAAGCAGTCTAGGGTTTGTTTCTTTGGTTTAAGTGGTTGTTTGCTGTGGTTTTTTTAAAGAACAAAGCCCATGAAAGGAAGTTGAATAAATGTGCACAGAGACAGTTCATCAAAACTTTTTTGAGCTACCTAAAGAATTCTTAAAATAGCGTTTGAAATATGTTCTGGAGAGTAGTCTGGAGACACCACCACACGAATTCATCTTCAATAATGTGGGGAAGTAGAGCATAAAAGACAGTTTATCCATAAGCTCAGTATAGTTAATAAATCATTGAAGTGGGTTTATGCACAAATAGCATTCATAAGTGAAACTGAAGGTATTTTAAAACTGTACATTCTTTCTATTTAAGTAGAAATACTACTAAAAACTGGAAGGATCAAGAGGGAACAAATACTTTACTCTTTTCACTCTCTTTTACACATTTCTAGCTAGCTATGCTCAAACAAGAGAGAATCCTAAAAAGACTTTGTCTGACTGATCTAGAAAAGCAACTCTTGCAGTAGCCATTTATTTAATTTGTATTTGGGATAAAAGTCTAACGCAGAGTAAAAACACTGACAGAAAAAAACAACACAGAACCTACAGTAGTTAGTCTTTACAGTATAGTATATTTCAAGTACTTGAATTCAAAAAATATTTTTGTATCTGAGATTGTTGGCTGGTGTCATTTTAAACTTCAAATATTTCTGATGATTAAAAAGGTTAAAAAAAAATCACATGTCAAACCATGTGATCAGTGTTTGTCTCAAATATGCAGCTTCACAAACTGACCTGTTTCAAAATATTTAGCAGTTCCCAGAAGAGAAGTTCAAGTTGCTGAGTCTTAAAATGTTTTTACCAAGTGATCAGTTCGAGTTATTAAGAGGTCAGATTCACTGTTAAAATTTTTGCTAGTTGTTTCAGCAGATTCAGTTCTTACATCAGTAATGCTAAATACATTAGGAGTCCTCTTAAGTCTATACTACAGTAAATATCAGAATTATGTTTCTACATTTTCTGTACAAACTCTGGTCCCTTCTGACTCAGCTTTATTTCATGGTTTCATTGGCACACTGTTGCTTTGCACCAGAGATTATTTTTCCTCTCTCCAATTTTGATGTACATTTCTTATTCTTTCCCCGAATTTAGTGTACATTTCTTGTTCTTCCAATATGCAATTTTTACATCATCCCAAAGCAAAATTCCCTCTTCAACATCAGAAATTTTTCATGCCACTAATTTCCCTCTTTTATGCCAAATCAAGGCTTTGCATCCCACAGGATCCTACTTCCCTTTCACATCAGCTTGCATCATTACCTTTCTTTTAACCTGAGAGACATTCAGGCTATCAACATATTAAGCTATTAGAAAAAAAACCATAAGAAACGGACATGGACACAGCAAGAAGGCTGTGTGAGTAAAAGCTGACATAGTGGTATTATGCTGTAACAATTTTATAACTAATTCATTGGTGAAGAGAGAATAGCAAAGACCACAGAAACTCTTTAAAGAGAACACTTGATCTCTTCTAGTTTTCTCTGAAAACAGACAGAATCTGGCACAGAATCTTGTGCTTATCTCAGTATTTTACAAAGCCTATGAAGTAGCTACTGAAGTACAGCCTTTCTGAATACATCATTTCTGCATTAACACTCAACTCACTCCTGCACATGAAGTCTATAATGTCACTATAAATATTCACTGATGAGTACCTTTCCTCCAACTTTAATGATCTCAGTTGAGCTGAAAACAATTTGCATGTTATTGCCCACTGCCCAAGCTAATTACCATAAACTACCTCCCAGAAATCCACCTATTATTTAACAACCAACTTTTCTGATTACCACTCCCATTCGGCACAGTTGGAGCACTTGGGAGGTTCTTCACTTCTCATCTACAAGCACAGCATTTCATATTAAAATCCAGTTACTTGTCTCATGCCTCTTACAACTCAGCTTAATAGCAACTACAATCATTAAATGTCTTGGATGCTCCAGATACATAACAATAAATGTTCTTTCCAACGGATGTCAGGTCATGGCTCATTCCCATTGAATGCCTTTAAATTAAATCTAAGAATATGTATTTTAGGGGCATAACAAGTAATTGCAATACATTTTCTTAGTCCTAACACTAATAAGACACAGTAGGGAAAAAAAAAAAAAAATCAGGCTGCTAATGATCAATGTGTAAAAAGGATGGGAAACTGAGCCAAAGAAAACTGTTAACAACAGTAAGCAGCCAGGAATATATGCACGGTTGTATTACTCAAACATACAAAACCAAACCTTAATGAAACCAATTCAAAGGGATTACCATCTTAAGCTTTAATTTATTACTTAAAAAAATATTCTTTTTATATAGAAGAACTAGTTCTGCAATATCTCTTGACCATTTGAGCCCTGCTTTTTGACAAACTTACATCCTTTGGAAGAGGTGCATCATTTTAAAAATAGTATATACTTAATTGAAAAGATCTTCCCTATACATTTCCTGTGACAGCATTCAATTATCTGTGGTCTGGGACAAACACTCATCTGTCTAGCCTTTACCTCAACTAACAGTAGCTTTACAACTTGGAAATTCCTTCCCTTCAGTCCTTAAACCCTTTACCTTAACCTGTCAGTTAAGCACCAGCCTACTGTAAAAGAGAAAAAACAGATCAGAAGCACTGGCAGGTAAAACACAGAAGGGAGTGACACTTACCTCTTCTGGTAAAGTGATGATAAGATCAGCATCCACCTGGCCCACAATTCTTGAAAGGAAGTAACTGCTGCAAGCTGCAAGCACAGCTTTGTGAGCCCGAAATCGCTGATCTTCCACTAAAATTGTAACATCACAAAGAATATCTTGCTTTCTTTGATCATCAAGACTGAGGAGTACATTGGTACTGTGTACTGAAGATTCATATGCAAAAACCACACTGTTGTTCTCTCTTAGAGACATTCTGTATCACAAATGGTAGTGTAAGGCTCAGGGGAAAGCATGCTTCTGTGCTTCAAATCTGGGGGAACAAAAAGCCAAACTGTACACGTGAAAGTCACATCCAACAGGAACCTATCGATACTAAAATACAAGCAAGCTGTTAAACATGCAATGCCTGGTCTAATTCTTCTTCAGATTACTACTCAGTACTTCATACATGTTAATACATAAATACATGCTTGTGACCATCTGAAGTACCCAAAGTTTAATATGTACATCTTCACATTGTTTTTGTAGTCTCACAGACCAAAAAAGGGACTTCAGCAATAAAAGAACAGTTCTTTCCTAGGCATGCGATTCAGAGTCATAAATTTACCATAACACCTCGCAATTATCTAAGTTTTCATTTTTAAGTAATCAGTATATTCTAACTTCAACAATATGAAAATGTAAAGAGAAATAAAACAGATGCATTAAATCAAAATTTACTGAAATACTATGTGAGCTACTTCTGTTTACTGATTCACATAGTACAGACTAAAATATTTGTGTTCTGTCTTCTTTCAAAAGTATTTTGCCTGATAAATGAACCAGGCATTGGTAAAACACTAATTTTCTCTCCAGTAGATTGGTGGTTTTGTTTTAAATTTAAATTTTCCACCTACCTTAATTCCCTATTGCAGCCTTCTTTTCCCCTCTTCTGCTCTTTATTATTTGTCATGTTACAAGTTAGCTTTCCTAATGAATCACTATGATTCAAATCACATGACAATGGAATCTCACCACTTTTGTGACAGACCAAAGTTCTCAAATAACAGTATTCATTGGATAATAAACAACAGTAAAAGTTATACAATATTTATAACTTTGAAATAACTTCAAGACAGTTATATATTAGTTTATTCCTGAACTTCCTAGTATTTGCAAAAAAAAGAAGAGCTGGAGAGAAGGCAGCTCTGCTAGAGAGTGCAAAATCTGACAGCATTTCCAAGTCTGATTTTTACAATGTATCTCTCTTTCAATTGAGTCCTTCCCATTAAAAGGAAGGAAAAAAAGATTACTAAGAAGTGCCCTCACATCTAGAGCTGGATCAAGAAACCACAGTCAGATCTGGAACTATCCAGAAAGGAAAATATATTACTAATGAAAAGTTTTACCTCAACAAACCAAACATTTAGATTACACTTCACTAGTCACCCCAGAGTTTCTGTAACTGAGCGCAGCTGTGGAGACTCAATTCGGCTGACACGGGACTACCCCATCACCCTATTGCTCAACAGAGGCTGTAACCATCTGCCAGCTCCCAACAACAATAAAACTGTAACCAATGTAAATCCTCAAGTTCCAAATGTGGGAAACTTTCACAACATGGGGAGGGCGGAGGACATGGGCACATTTAAACACACTGTGGAAAAAAACCCAAAACACTCAGACTGCCAGCTATGCTCCTGGTTACTCACTACTCAACCTATTTTCATGGCACATAGACATTTTTAGTGAACTTTTGAACAGAAAGAGGGAAGAAAAAGATCCATTTCCAATGGAAATAGTAACACTGCACCAGTTTGGATCCCGGCAAAGTGTATAGCATCAGCATTACCTGCCCTTCCCATTTCCTTATGGAACACTGCACCCTCAACTTCACCAACAGAATGTACAAATGTACTGTGAAAATAAAAGTTGAGGAAAAAACCCCAAAAGTTACACAACTGTGAGCTTTCCCCACTGAGAAGTGGCAGGGGAAAGTCCTATATACCATACACTGTTAACCATAAAGGGCTTGTTTTTGGTAGGAAACAGTTTAAGTGTTTTCATATACTTTATAACAAGATTCATTAACTTAGGAAATACTTAATTTCCAATCAATTTAAATGTGATTAATTCCCCATGAAACTGCTATTCATGACCTTCTATTCTTACAAGACCTTATGAGAAGTAAGCAGTGCAATATAAATTATATATTTCTAATTTGTTTGCTCCATAGCCATAACTTATCATATTCCTCAGATATTACAGCACACACAGTTTAACAAGCTCTGTATTTGTTACAAGAAGGTAAAAAAAAAACACAGCAAAAAGGAACAGGGCAAAATGAAAAAGGTGAAGACTAAATCCAGGGTGGTGGGGAACACAGGGAAATATTATAGATGAGGACATATTTTGGGTGAACACCTCGGCAAAACTCATGAGGGAGATTACAGCTACAGACAAGCCTTTAAATGTCTTTTAAGAAAGAACTCTCAGACAGATAGCACATGTATCATATATGCTGCTTTTGGTTTTTCCCTTATAATCAGTTCCAATATTCAATTCAGTTCATTACACTTCCACAGCATGGAAGGCTAAAAGGAATACTAGTTCCTTTTAGCAATGTATGCAGAGAACACTCAACCCTCCTTTTCACTTATCTTCACAAGGCACACACCATGTTTTCAAAACAGCTTGTGGAGTACTTGAAACACTGATAGAGAGCTTCCAGTGTTGCAGCTGCCAAAAAAATCCCCCTAAAAAGCAGCTTTCAGCAGTCAAACACCACCTTCTGTTACTTGAAAAGTGAATTAAATATTTAGTTTGAGCATAACTCAATTTAACACGTTACTCTGATAGAATGTTGTACTTTCTAATGTGAAGATTTCATCAGCCAAGTTACGTTCCTGCTATATTTAAACAGAACGAAAGGTTTTTTGAGGCATTCATAATATATAATGCAGCATTTAATAAGCATTTCAAATTTTAAATGAACCTTTAAAAAAGACCCAACCCCCCCACCTCTACACTACAATCAAACATGAAATTTCTCTCAGTCTTCTTTGTAAAATCTAATTACTGTCATACAAGATAAAAAGAAATCAAAAGCAAAAGAACCAGAAAACTGAAAGTGCTGGTGAAAACAAAAAGCATCAAACAGGAAAGGGAAAATATAACCACTGTAAAAAGCTGTAACACTTAAGAGAAGTAACATTACTACATTTATGATAGTACCTGTCATGACAGCCAACTAGATTTTCCACTGCAGTGAGTACAAAATAACTTGCCTATAACTAGATATTTTTAAAGACATATCCACAACAAGAATACTTACTGTTACACCAAAAAGTACATCTCTTCTGTAAACTGTTTAATTTCTCTTCTACCCTAACTGTTCTTCTAGAACACTGAGAATTCTTAAAATTAGTTTTATCTATGGATGGATGGACAAAAGATGGGGAAAGGTATGAAGCAGAGAAAACAATTCAATAATGCTTTTTAAAGAAGTTTTATAAAACTTAAAAGCTCATGCTACAACTGTCCTATAAGGACAGGCCCTTCTGGGCTTTTTTGTCCATTTTACATAATTTAATTTTCTATAAATATTACTTATCAGATTTTTTCCACTCTCAGATAATTCATATGTAAGCAGCAACAAATTACTAAGGAAAACTGACACTACAAATAAGACTATTTCCTTGTAAACCAGCCTAAAACTCCTCTTCTATCATACTATTTTTATTTTAAAAATAACATTTAAGTAAAGAAAACTAAGAGTAGGCACAAGTAACTTGTAAAAGTATTCCAAAATCCAGCAGATAACTATACATCTAAATCACTCTTCACTGAGTGTCAACAACCACATGACTGAATGCAAAAGATTCTAAACCCCCCCCCCAACATGCAAGAATATTCATTAAGATATTTGTTACAGCCATTACCATCAAAAATATGGGAAGCCCAAAAAGATCTTCCAAAACTTAAAATAGTCCTTACAGTAGAGGTTGAAAGGATTAGAGAAGAAACAACATGAAAGCTCACTAACTACAAATAATCCTCAGTTAATGGAAGAAAACTAGTACTGTGAGTACAAGAGCGTTCCTCAAATTCCTCTCACCTGAAACTCTGCACACCTAATAACCTCATACTCTTGAGAAGAGGCACAGAAATGAAAAAAAAAAAAGTGAACATAAACAAACACACATTAGTATAAAAACCACATAAACACTTGCAATTCAATCAATCAACACAACCAAGCATGCTAATATGAAGTTTTCATTCTTTCTCAGGCAGTGATTTTGAGATAAATAACATTTTGCCTAAGGACATTCATTCATGACACCTTCTAAGCACTGGCTATAAAACTTTATTCTGGTTTACTGAAGAGAAGTAACTCAATTTTTTTTTCTCTGTACTAGCATACAATTGTGGAAACTATGCCCAACAGTCCCGTAAAATTACTGCATGTTCAGTAAATGTAGACATCTCCACATCCAATTGACTAGATATATACATAGTTATTTTTAAAGAACATATAAAATACTTAATGAAAATCAGTACTGCAAACACATTTAAAAAAAGAATACAGATTTGCTTAAGTACACAGTATAGAGACCAGAGCAAGAAGCCTATCAAGACTCATTGTCAAATACAGATCTCATCCAAGGGGATGCCCTCCAAAGATACTCTTCAAGGCTGAGCAAAAGAGATCTCCCCTCAAGCACTGGTATGGGTAGGTTACATAAAATCTCTACTTAACAGTTATTTCTTTTTGCTAGCTTTAATATTATTGCTTTAATATAGTGCACTATCTTATATCACACTACTGGTAGTTTTAGCATTTATATCGTATAGTAAAAAATTCTGATTAAGATTTTTTGTCTGATCATTTGTAATAATAAATGACTCATTTTATATAAATATTCTCATTTTGCCAATCATTAAAACCTGTAGGACAAAAGTGGTTCAATCACACCTCTGTAATTCCTTAAATTTAAACATTTGACACAAATCTGTGGCTGATTAGATTCAGCCACACTTAGACTCCTCTCTGAGGAGAAGTTTAGAAAGCAAGGGAGTCCTTTCTGCACCTCGTGACTCAGCAGCAGGGCTTTTTTAAATAAATTTTGCCTAAGCCTTCCACTCCCACCCAAGACAAACTGGTGTAGTCAGCAGGATGGCAAATTTTGAGAAGCAGACAAAAAGCTTAACAAAATTTTTATGGAGGCACAACATTGCTGAAAAAAAAAACAACCAGGGACCTGGTAAAAGAAAAAAAAAACCTGGTAAGGGAAAAGGTTTCACAACTGAATTGCCAGAGAGCTGAAGCTGTAGAGAAAGGAGATAAGCTAATTCAATCTTTGTTTAATTTGGCTGAATCTTTGGCTGAAAACTTGAGAAACCTGTTCAACAGGTTGTCTCTTAAATTCAGACAATCCATACTCCTGGAAAGTTTTGTACTGCATTTCACAAAAAATGCTATATACTTTTGAATAACATACATAAATATAGAAATCATGTATTATATAAATAATACATAAATTTTTATATGAGATAGTAAAGTCACAATAATAGAACCAGTAAAAGCTTTTTACAATCGGTCTTCCTAGTAAACCACTCCTGAAAATCCGAATTTGACATACTACCACTTTCTCAAGTATTTAATGCAGAGAAGTAACCTTCACTACACAAAGGACAGCAAAACACACAACGTATGGATACCGACAGAGTGTTCAATATGAGCATTTGCTTTTTTTTTGTGCTGTTGAGCCCAAACTTCACAATGTGCTATCATGAATAAGTCCTGGTTGAAAAGAGCTGATAACAAACAGAAATCCCATTCAAAGGGGAAAGTTATACAGCTAACAAGAAGCAACAGCAATGAGATGCAGTTGTTAAGACAAAATTCAGAACATTAGAACAATAAAGCAACTGTAATATCATTAGTCAAAATAGCATTAACTCAAACATTAACACCAGCAACAACTATCCCAAATTATTGTCACTTATCCAGATGTCCACTGGACAACTACCAAAGAATTCCAGCTTTGCTTTGGAGAATTTCTAAAACATGAATGCTTTGTCCAAAATATTTTATTAATAATTAATGCCAAACATACAAGATCATAAAAATCAATCTAAATACATAAACCATACTATTAATTAACTGCATTGAATAATAGTAAGAACTTCTTTAAACTTTGAATGAAGACAGACAGAATATCTTGTATTTTGCATCAGTGTTAGGAAATCTCCCAAAATGCCATATAGTTTACAACCAAGCATTCTGCTAACTTAGAAAACGAGTCAGGTAACACCAATTCTGTATGCTTATAGCTGGTTTACTGTATACTTGCATCACTGTTTCTGAACAAAGACCATAAAAGTAACAGCTGAAGGTGTTCCTGTCTGCCTATAACAGCTGCCAGGACCTTTACCACAGAATAACATACATTAATTCAGCTAACAGAGGTAAATTTAGAATCCTCAAACACCACAAAACCAAAAGGTTGAGATTTCAGCATACAAAGGGGTATGATTTACATCTAAGGAGAGTGTTTTGAACATTGATTCAGCTGACGCTGGAATGATCTGCATTAGAAGAAAATTCACAACTAAAAAGAATGAATGAGTCACAGAAATGAGCTCCATGAGCTCTGAGACTCTAAGGCAAACAGCCAAAGAATAATAAAATGGCCCTTAAAACCGGATACAGATTTGAGAGTGCAATTTGCTGCCCCTTCTGCTTCTATTTACATTATGATACCTGTGGTTTGTGTATAGTTTTACCAAAATGCTTTTTGAACATTCTGAGTTTGAATGTTTCAAGTGTCCTGAAAAATATGAAATCAGAACACAAGAAACCCATGGAAATCAATAATGGTCATGCCTCTATTACTTTGAAGGCTTACACTTTCAGGAAAAACATAGCTGATTATAACTTACAGTCTTAACACTTGGCACTAAATCCAAGGACCTGGAAGAGAAAATCCAGCATCTAATGGTCACCAAGATATAATGGGAACCCCAAATTCAGAGGCAGCATTCATCCCTACATTTGCTCCCCACACATCAAAGTTTATCTTCCAAATCCTTTTTTCCCCCCCTCCAAACTACAAGTTTTTGGAGACAGCAGATGGAAGAGCAGCGTAGACTGGAGAAGGTTTTGATACAGAAATTGTTTGATACTCTTTCTCTCCTCCTGGAAAGCTGAGAACCAGCCACTCCAGGAAGCTGAGCAGAGCTGGTTCTGCCATCCAGCAGGACCTCACTGTGCCTGTGCAGGACCAGTAATCTCCTCATCACCAGATGAACTTTGAAGAAAGGACTCATCCTAATGCACCCAGATTCAATCAAGTCTAGCATCCAAACCTAACAATTGCCTTTCAAAGACTCACTGTCAAATAAAACACAGGAGTCTACCTTGTTACCATCAACAGTTAACATGCCTAAGAGCAAGTGGGGCAATAAACCAGAAAAAAAAAAAAAATTGACCTGTGGTCCTTCTGTCTTAAGCTCCACTAAGACAGCCACGGTACTAGCAAGAACCAAGCAAAACCACATCAGCTACAGGAGTTACATCCTGTGAGGTCACTGCTTTCTCTTAAAGAGCAACAGCCGCTTATTTTCCATCAACAAATAAATCCTTTTCCAATATTCCTATAAAGAAGAGCTAACCTTTAATTACTAGACTCTGATATCAATTATACAGTCCTACTATGCAAATCAACTCAGTTTACACACATTTGGGTTTTTTTTGATCTTCACCTACCATAAACTTCCTGTATGAGATCCAGCCAGAAGTTACCCAAATTACTAAAAATGTAAACAAAACCCTGTTCCTTCGTCTTTATTTAGTGAACAAGCATCCACTAATGCCACACTGGATATCAATCCTCTGTAGCAAGCACAGTCACAATGACACATCACAATGTCATTTGCACACAGGTAAAGTTCTGAAATAAGAGAGAGCACAGTGCAAAGCTCCCCTTCGTAGTAGCTGCAGAACACGGGCAGGACACCCCTTGGCTGTCACTGCTATCTGAGCTGGCTGAACTTGGATATCCGGATGTAAATTCAGTTGTGCTATCATGATAAACTAGCAAGATTAATTTATCACCTAGCAAACAATAAAGGTCTGTTCAGTTATCACCATGCTTATAATGCATCTGTATTCTTGGAACACTTTAAATTCTTGAATAGTTGGAAAAGAGACAATTGTAGATCCCCAAAATATAGCTTGGAGAAAACACCCTCGTTGCTATCCCTAACTCTTACGCTGACCTATTGAGTAAGTTGCAGCACGTCACTCATGTCTGCCAATTCTCTTAGGGTTGACACATTTACTTTAGCCTACAAAAAAATTTCTGTCATCTGCAGATGTGAAGTCCAAAGGGACAACTATCATTTAGATAGTCTGTCACAAGATAGCTTAGATAAGAGACAGTTTATTCAAAATACACTGCACAGGCTTTTTTTCTAAAGTTTTATCTCTCTGTCCTTGCCCCCAGCTCTCTCTCCTTTTAAGGAAATAGTTACATTACAGACAAAAGCCTACAGCAATTAATAGCTGCTGATTCACATTATGCTGACAAAGAATGAACAAGCGTTTTGGTGTTCATGCTCATTGCTTCTTCATCTTTAGTTCAAAAAGACTGTAACAGAAAAAAAAGTGATAAAAAAGCAAAAACTAAGCTTTGCTGCCCGGAGAGCAATGCTTTCTCTTTCAGAAAAAAGTACATTTAATCTTCAGATATTAGCACACTCATAATTCTAAATTGTATTCTTTATTTATCATCCAGTCTAACACCTGGATGATATTGCTCACAGCTTAATTACACAAATGAGCCTTTCAAAAATTACCAGGCTGTATTTTTGTAACATAATTCTTACCATAGCATTTGGACTCTTGTCAAGTCACAAGCTAGTATAAAAAAGAATCACAGGAAGTCTGGCAAGTTTAAAGTCTTCTCTGAGAGTCTTAATTTGTTTTCCAGGTTTTAAGCCTGAATATACACTTTTTAAAAAAAATATTTGCAAGCTGTATGAGAACTCGGGACGTGGGAGGGACTTGGGGGGCTGGAACCTGAGCATACAAGACTCCAGAAGCTGTGACTTTAAACGGGGAAAAAAAAAATTGATACCATGTAACAAAAGATTTCCCACAGAACAGAAGTCTGAAAAGTTTCCCTCAGAGGATGACACAAAGTAGTCCATATCAAAGCAAAAATAAACAAAAATTACTACTTTGCAGTTTACCATTATTTTAGAGAACTAATAGTTTAATTTTTGGATCAGGGCTGAAAATCATGGTGTGGGATTTGGTTTGTTCACTGCTAGAAAATGAAATAGGCATGAGGAGATTTCAGAGACTCCTTTGCAGCAAAATTCCAGTACTTATAGCCCTTCGTATTCAAAGCAAGTTACTCTGCAAAGATAACAACAATGCTCTGACTTCAGAAAGACCTTTAAAAAAACCCCAAAGCACCTAACAACAACAAAAATAACCACAAACATAACACTCAAAAAACGTTAAGTAAAAACTGGTTTTATTTTTTCTTAAATAAGAACTAGGTTAGATAATAAAATATTCACTTAGGATGAGAAAAGCACACACAACTAAAATCTACTGTCAACTCCTGCCTTTTCTCAGAGGACAAACACCTTTGCATTTAGAGCTACATATTCTACTCTTTGCCACAGTTAAACAAACCACACAAATTATCTTGATTTAATAACTGTCATAAGCCTTTACAAGTATGTACGTCAAAATATTTATGATGAATACTAAATTAACCATCTGTGGTTCTAACGTATTTTACTCTAACTTAGAAGGACACAAGAAAGAACCTGTGAAAACTGAGAAGCAGTTATACTGGCAAATCAAAGAAAATATGGTTCGGAAATTATATTTAGAATCTCGTTTCTGGTATTATCTGTTTAACTCTGATTTGTTTCCACAACTGCCCTTCACAATATGTGAAACTGAAAAAAAGCCTGCAGATATTTTAGACATAAATCAGAAAGAACTTCAGAAACATTTCTATGAAAACAGAACAACACAGATTCATCAGAACTGACAGTATTTATATAACAATAAAGAAAACAAAAAATGTGCAGAAAACCAGACTTCAAATAGTAAGGCTAGTAAAGGTCTCTGCCAAATCACATAAAGCTGTGTTTCAGTCTTCCCATCATTTCCTATCTGACACACAATGTCAAGAGACATGGCCATACTAGCTGAGCTGTGAATAAGCATTTTTGGGATGGTACCACATTAAAATACTGATATCCAAAATCTGGGGCACCCAAACTCTGAAGGATGCGGATCTTCTGGAGTGAGTCCAGAGGAGGCCATGAAGATGCTCTGAGGGCTGAAGCCCCTCTGCTATGGAGACAGCCTGAGAGAGCTGGTTGTTCAGCCTGGAGAAGACCCCAGAGTGAGCCTAAAGGGGCTCCAAGAGAGCTGGAGAAGAATCTAAGACAAGGGCATAGAGTGACAGGACACAGGGCAATGCTTCCCACTGACAGAGGGGAGGGTCAGCTATTAGGAAGAAATTCTTTCCTGTGAGGGTGGTCAGGCCTTGGCACAGGTTGCCCAGAGAAGCTCTGGCTGCCCCACCACTGGAGGCCAGGTTGGACGGGGCTTGGAGCAACCTGGTCTAGTGGAAGGTGTCCTTACCTATGGCAGGGGAGTTGGAACTAGGTGATCTTTAAGGTCCCTTCCAACCAAAACCACTCTAGGATTTTGTGATTCAATGACCTTAAAAGAAATGTAAACAGGGAGTGCAAATGGCATATACTTACTTATCAAAGTATTTGACAATGGGCCAAGACTGGAATCCAAACACCTACAAACATTATGTTGACAGTTCAAACGAAGTCATTCACAAACAAAATATCTCAACACGATTCTAAAGATTAATTCAATATTCTTTAAGACACAGGTTCACATTTAAAGACATTTTGAGTTACTGATACCCTAGGTTACACCTCTTCCACTTTCCGAAGTACGCCTAATGACTAAACTCAATTGATATGTATTTCACCAGTGCTTCTAAAGTCAATTTACCCCTCATAGCACACTTCCCCCCTTTTTAAAGCTTCAGTAGCTTATAGGTCAGTTGAGCCTTATTCTAACCAGCTAACTCACATTTATACAAAATATGACATTTTCCCTTTGTATTACTTAACAACGCCAAAACTGCCTTCTGCCCTTAAAAGGGCATTAACTGAAAAGCACTGCATATGGAGATGGAGTGACTTTTGTGATACAGCCTATGATTTGTTACAGCAAAGTAAGCCTTTCTATTGCTTTTTTTCCCCTCTCCAGACTGCTTATCTCTGAACCAGAGGTGGGGGCAGGGAAAGCTGCAGGTGGGTCCTCACACCTCATCCCCACTGTGGTCATACTAGGCTGAATTAATACAACTTAATGATTGTTTCAGCAGTTAATTTTGGCTCACTCAAGGTTTTGCTCCAACCCACATTTGCATCAACTAACATGGTATCTATGTTTAACCATGGATAGCATATAAACAGGACTTACATTATAAATACCACAAAGGTTTTTCCTACCCCCCAAGAAACTTCCAGTGATCGAATTCTAGGGGACAATTAAAATGCCAGCACTCAGACACAAATCTGAACCCTCTGACTGATCTAACACTTCTTATCCCCCCCCCACCAGCATGCTCGGTGCAGGGAGAAAGACAACTATGACTAAAAGAAAATTTACAAAGAATTCACACAACCACTTTGATTATCAAGACTTGGAAGGTGGGGATGACATAACAAGGAGACTTGTTCAGCTATGTTTCCCTAAACCATAGGGCAGAGTTATTTAGGACTCGTGCAACTCATGTGCAAAGACATGTTTATCCTACACCTGATCCAAAGAATGCAAGAGTGCACCTGATCCAAAGAATCAGGTAAAGGGTATGGGTTTTAATACCAGACCATTCTTATCTAAACATGACTTTATTACTCTTCAAAATATCCTTTGCGTAAGAATTTTAGAACCTATTAAAAGCGAGTAAACATTTAACACACTAAGATCTTGCATATTATTGCATGTAAACCACTCAAAGATACAGCTGATGGAAGTTAAACCTCCACATTAGCACTTTGGTTAGAATCAGGAGTGTGCTAATGAAGCAAACTTCCCACACATCCCACTTACTATGCTTTTGTTCACTTCACAAGGCACATCCAGATAATAAGAGTAAATTCTTTTTTAGAATAAATTGGGAAATGTACTCTAGATGTTCTAAAGAATTCCAAATCCCAAGGTATTCAGCAGTCACCACGAAGGAAGCCCTTCTGAAAAATAAATGAAGTGGATATTCTGTTTTCAGCAACAACTGTTTCTCTCTGCAAATCTGCCTATTTTGGGCCTCATTGCTTGCTAGGGTACACACAGGCTTACTTGCATGTGTTAGGTCATGCCATTTAAGTCACCTTTAAAGTTAAACTCATATTACAAATCATATTTCATGGTTTACTTTAGATGCTTTAATTCAGACTCACCATGTTGACAGGAATATACTCCTTCATTTTCTTTGCAGTGCAGTATAATACTCGAAATTGGACTCTGTATACTAGAGCATTCAGAGTGCTGCATAACCGTAATTTACAATGTTTCTGGATTGCAATTATTCCATTACTACAGCCAATGTTTTTCACACACAGAAAAACCGCCTTCCTAAAGTGCCTCTAATGAATGTGTCTGTCAAAAAATACTGTACATACAGTTACCTTTACTGCTAGAACATTTTCTTTGTCCTTTTTTAATCCAACAAGCATTTGGAGAACCGAGTTGTATATGAATTTGGGTTTACTGTTATATTGTCATACTAAAACGGATAAATATAATTCGACAGAAAAGCAAGTGACAGTTCTGTTACAGAAAAGCAGGTGATGGTTGTTTTGTGATTACTACATTTTCACCGTGCCTCGAAACATGCCAAGTATCTCACCGCACAGAACAAGACGGACAGGATTTGTATCCCGTTGTTTACGGTCTAAAATAAACCTTCCCCGGTTCCAACGATGGAAAACAAACACCCAACACTCCAGCCGCACGTTTCACCCGGGCAGAGCGGGGTTCCCGCAGGATTCCCAGCGGGGCTCAATTGCCCCTTTCGAACAGTACCAGGGAACGCGGCGTGGGAGAGTCACGCCTGTGTCACCGGGGCACAAGGGCACCCGCGGAAACCAGGGACGAGGAACGACCGGGCGCAGGCCTCGGGCGAAGGGAGGCAATACCCGCCGGAGGGACAGCCGGCGCTGACAGGGCGCCTCCGCCGCCGCCAAGGGCGAGACCCCCCGGCCCTACGCGGGCGGGACGGGTCGCAGAATGTGTGTTGGCGGAGGGGAGGGGAAAAGGGCCGCATGACCGACACCGCCCCCGTGAGCGCGGCCTGACCCTCCTCGCCGCTCCCCGCGCCCGGGCGGCGCTGCCTTCGCCCCCCACCGCCAATCCCTCGACGGGCACCGGCCGCGCGCGCGCGCCCTCCCGGCGGCGGCCGGTTCGGTCCGGCTGGGCTTTACCTCGGTGCCTGCCGCCGCGGGCCGGGGGACAGCGCCGTCGCTGCCTCGCCCCTTTCCTCCTCGCCCCGCCGCCGCTGCCCGGGCTCCGCCGCTCCCGGCACGGGCACGGCCCGACTGCGGCGCGCGCCGTCAGGTGACTGCCCGCGGGCACCGCCCGCCGCCCCCCCGCGCGCGCACGCCCCGCCCGCTGATTGGGCGCGGCGCTGCCCGCCGACGCGCAGCCGCCCACACCGCCGCGTGCTGCGCATGCGCGCCGCCGGGCGCCGCCAGCCGGGTCAGCGTCGGGTCCTGCCGCCCCCCGCCCGCTCCGCAGCGGCCTCCATACCTCTCCTAGTCTGTCTCTTTCTTCCTCTTTCTCTCCCTCCCCTTTTCCCCCTTTCTCACTCCCTCTCTTCCCCTCCACCTCCCTCTTCCTCTCTCCGCTCCCCTGTCCCACTTTCCTGCCTCCGTCCCTCCCTTTCTCCCTGCTGTTGGCATGGGCGCTTAGCGAGCTCTTAAATTCCGTGTACCTTTTTATTCGAGGACGCCAGTGAAGGCAGCTTTCTCCAGAAGCTCCTGAATAAAAGCTTAATGATGGCAAAAGGTGCCAAGAATACTGATGGGAATTTAATTGTTACGAGATTTAAACCAAGTTTAACAGTTTTGTTTGCATTTGAGTGATTGCTTTCATGCCTTGTAAAATAAAGCAAGAAGAATCATACGATCTGTTTTACACCGTATTTAGGTGTCACATAAGTTTTTCCGGCTGTTTCTGCACTAGGCTTTCAGTTCTGGCAGAGGCTAACACCGTGTGAGGAGCGGCTGAGGGCACTTGGTCTGTTCAGCTGGAGAAGAGGAGGCTGAGGGGAAACCTCATTCCAGTTACAACTTCTCGTGAGGGATGAGGAGGGGCAGGCACTGATCTCAGCGCTGTGGTGACCAGTGACAGGACCCGAGGGAATGGCCTGAAGTTGTGTCAGGGGAGGTTTAGGTTGGATATCAAAAAAAGGTCCTTCCCCCAGAAAGTGGTTGGGCACTGGAACAGGCTCCCCAGGGAAGTGGTCACAGCACCAAGCCTGACAGAGCTCAAGAAGTGTTTGGACAACACTCTCAGGCACATGGTGTGACTCTTTGGGATAGTCCTGTGCAGGGCCAGGAGTTGGACTCGATGATCCTTGTGGGTCCCTTCCAACTTGGCGTATTCTGTAATAAAGATTTTCCTTCAATGTCTGTTTGATAACTAATTAAGAAGGCAGCACTTAATTATTTTTAGTTATTAGTTGGTCAATATATTCACCAGTGCGAACAGAGTTGCCTTACAAAATAACATAAGCAATTGAAATTGAATTTAAGGACAGCTATTAGATGATGATATCCAAGTAGTACCTTCTGGGTTGAGATTTGGGTACTACCAGTACTTAAGGTAGTCTGAATCTAAATTTCTACAGCTGCTGTTCATGATTTCTATGACTTGTAGTTGTTATGCTCTTACACATGTTGGGAATTCCTAATCCCCCTCACGTGTGAAGCGGGCAGCTTTAAGACAACTGTTTAGATGGTAAAAATTGAGTTGCAGAAGTACAAGATGTTTGCTATGTTTAAGCACAAGCAGAAAATTTAAAATATCTACCACTAGACTAAAATTTGGGGGTTTGGGGGTTTTGTTTGTGGTCTTACACCAAAGATTTTTGTGGAGAAGAGAGTGGAACAGAAGAGAGAAGAAACAGATCAAGACAAAAAGTAGTAAATCAAAGCAAAAGGAGTTATGACTTTGGCTGGAAGATTGACTATCAAATCTTGGGCTTCCCCCACCAAGAAGGGATCTTCATGTCCTGTTTGGGATCCTAGGGATGATGGCAATGCTTACTTCCCACACAATAGTGAGTGAAATTACAGCAAAATAGCTTGCTTCTCACTCACAGTCAGTCTGAAGAACTGCATGAGTACTTTCCTCATTGAAATTAGACACAACTGGAGGAGGAAAAATAAAAAAGTTAGTCCATTTTTTTCCTAAAAGGAGAAGTAAAACCAGTGAAAATGAGATCTGGAAATCTAAGCTGAAAATCAAGGAAGTAGATCTTCTTGCAGATTAATAATAAATGCTTTAAAGATAAAACAATATGAAAACTGAGATGATAAATGCTCACAGAGGTAGTGTGGATGATAACAAATAATAACAATATAATTAGAAGAGATCAAAGGAAAATGTTCATTCGTTGAAATAGATTTATTTTTCTGATACACTGATGACATTAATGGGACTCTTAAGTCCCATTCTATCAAATGCTGTTAATTCCTCATGAATCCTGGCTATAGCAGTCTCTTTGCTAGTGTTGTTTATTGCTTCTGGCACACTGCATGCACCAGCCTCAGCTACCACTAGTTTGTGGCAGCTCAGTTTACTGAGCTCTGGCTGGTCTGTGGATGAGAGAGATGAAAGTGCTCTAATCTACAGGTTAGTTGTGTTGACCGCAGGGTACAGCCTGTACTGTAGAATATTCAGGCCATCTTTAATATTGGATGTGTTCTTTTCTGCCCTTAGTCCCTCAGCTTTGTGTGCTGAAGCTGGTTTCGTACCATAGAAACTTGGCTAGTAAATTCTCCAGGGTTAAATTGTGACATATCCCAATGCTAAAGTGAGATGCATCTCACCTATCTTTATCCATCTAAAATTGAACTGTCTAGTCTACGCTGCTCATCTAGGCTCCAGTGTAGTTGATGGAACTAGACAGGCACCTCCACAAGGTAATTGTTCCCTTCCTGTGGTAGGTGTCTGAGATAGACGGGATAAAACTTCTTTTGGAGCTGCCTATCTCATGCCTTTGCAGTGGGAGTGTGGATAACTGGATTAGGCCAGAGACATAACTCCCAGAGGACTATGCATTGATTGAACCCATGCCTCTATACTCCTGCAGGATGCTGGGATCAGAATCCTATAGAACAAGGGTGTTGGGGAGTTGTTGAGAAAAATTGGTGCTGAAGGCCCATCTTCTGGCTTCACAGGGCAGAGGCTGAAGACCCTGCTGTACACATTTCCACATCCAATATGACTTCTGTAGGCATCATATAGAAGATTAGTCCATTTACACACCAGTAAATGAAAGCCAAACCACTCCCTCCTGTGAATTTGCAAATACCAAAGCTGATTTTTAGTCTACATTTAGATAACATTTTCTAACTGTAAATTGATCTATCAAGGAGCTACTGTGGTATCTAAGTGAGTGAAAGCTCAGGGCTATGTCAATATGTGCAAGCTGAAAATCTGCCTCTTATTTTAAAATGTTTTTTGAAGTCTTTAAATACATTATTTTAGAATTTATTTCCATATCGTCTTTTGCCGTATGTATGTGATACTGTTCTAATCCTTAGGAACACACACACATTTTCCATGGTTTCTGGCTTACAAAAGTCTTTTGTTCATTCTGGGAAAGCATGGTCTTAAACACCAGAAAATATTTTTACATTACCTTTTTATAAAAAATGAGAAAAAATGCTTTCCATCTAGAAGTAAATCCTATTTGAGTAAATTGTCTTTTGAAATGCAATTGTAAATGTATTTTAAATCTACAGCTAATTTTATCCAAATTCTCATCAAACCTTGTTAAAATGAAAATTGTCTTCTTGGTTAAATCTGGTTTGTGTGGTTGGGGTTCTTTTCAAATATAGTTTTTAAGAACAGCACCCTTAAATTAAGCAGTAATATTTCAATGGGGGAAAAGAAAACTTTTTTTCTTAAATAGAATGAGAGGTTTTTTTTGATTCTGTGAGAAGGGTAATAAAGCATGTGTAAACAATGGCAAAAAGGTGGGAAACAGTATCTAGCTGTGGAAAATTAGAGGTCTGCTTAGATAGGATGGGGGAGGTGTGTGAGAAGACCAAAGAATGAGAATTGCAGCAGGACAGCTAAAAAATCCCACAGGGGTACTTAACTTAAAGAGGAAAACAACTTATTTATTCTTGAAAAATGAATTTGCTTTCCTGGATACCTGGAGTAAATACTGGTGCTGGCTGTAATTTTGTCAGGCAGAAATGCCTGATCTGATTGGTCTGGGAAAAGACCAGAAATGTTCAGAAGGTGAAACAAAATTACCACAGCCAGACTTCCAGACCAGACATTTTCACACAATGGCTCTCTTGAAACCTGGGAGAAAACCTAAGTGTATGTGGAAAGGCCAGAGTATGTCATCCAAGGTTTGATGAGTGTTTGCAATCTTGAGTAATGCTGTGGGATGGCAGCTGTGAGGGCTTTGGATGAATAAGCTCCCTGTGGCAGAAAACTCCTAAGCCTGAAACCAGCAGGCTCTTAATTTTAAGCCAGATGCAGATCTGTGTGTAGATTGATGGAAGTACTGGGGATTTGGGAAGATGGAGGGAGACTTGGTGAAATGCCTCATGCTGGGGGAGCTGAAGATGCCCATTTACAGGACCACAGACTAAATGCACAACAAACCCCACTGTTTCCATGTGCCCTTCCCCTATGAAGGGGTGATGCTCTCACCTCTTCACAAAAAAAACCTACTAGGGAAAGAAGAGCCCATCTGTTTTCTTTAATTTATGATATAGTCTATTGACAGTCTCCTGAATTAGCAAATTGGGATGATCCCTCTGCACACCCTTAGTTTAGGAGAACTAAGAGCTGCAATATTCCCACATGTGTCTGGCTCTTGGTTTCACTCTAACTGCTCTAACCTAGAAATCTGCTACTTAGCGCTTCGTTATCAGGGCTATATGGTTTATTGCTCCTGTAGTAAAATGCTAAACCTAACCACCCCAGATTATAAACCAAGGGACTGTTCAGTGTATTTGAACTCAGGTACCCTGAGTTTTCCTAAATGACAAGAGTATTTGTGGGTGAGACACTTGAAATGTTGAAACTTTGGACCTATTCCCTAAGAACTGTAGTCACACCCCTGAGAGGAGAAGGAGGTTGAGTCATAGTGAAGAAAGGAAAGAAAAGCTGAATGTTTTTTCTATTGCAATCATCCCAGAGGTCAGACGCAACCAAGACAGACAGATGAACAACAAAAACACTGGTTAAATGACTCAAAAGGTTAGGTTTTCCGGCATTGGACTGAAGTAGTTCAAGCGCTCTGAAAGAAAATATGGAAATGAAGCATATTTGCTTTTTGAGTCTAATGCCTGAAGAAAGATCAGATTCAACATTTAATAGTTGAAAGCTTCTGAAGGACTCACACTTTGGCTGTCTGAAAGCTACTGTAAGTATATCAGGACCAGAATGGAGAACAATGAAATTGCATTTGCTTTTGGAGGTGTCTGACGGCGGCATAAAGTGACATATGAACTTTTGCAGCATGGTATAACATAATTTAAGTACCTTATTAAGATACTTCTTTCCTTAAATGAATTCTTTATGATCCCTCACCTTGCTTTTGTTACACAGGATGATTGCAAAACTGAATGATTCATTTGAAGACCTGACTTAGCCAAGTACTTGAATGCATGGTATTCTTTCCTAATTTTGGTATGCTTTCCAGTCTAAGTTTTAATTTCACAGCACAAGGTTCTTACTGTAACCTGCTATTTCTGTACTGATCACACAGTGACCTGCCGGGAAAATAGTTTGACTTTTTGACCTAGTCACTCTCCAGTTGCAGCTTTCGGAAAAGGGAATTTATTTTTCGGAGGTTGTACATTTCCCTATTTGTCATAACAGAGGAAAAATTGATTCAGTGCTGGCTTCTGTCTAGAGCTGCACATTAAAGTGCCCCACAACAGAAGTAATTCAGTTTCTGGGACTCATTAGCAAGTTGGAGCCTCAGCTGAGAAACCAGGGTGCTTGGTGGTTTGTTTGTCACTGCAGTGATCCAGTAAGAGGAGGGAGCCAACCTTCACCCACCTGCTGTATCTATCTGGATTGCCTTCTGTTCTCAAGTGACTGGCCAGTCAGCCCATCGAGCACCTGGGTGTGACTGCAAGCCATGATGAGTCATGGTTTAAGTGTACAACTCATACTGAAGGGAAAACGAGGCCAATTTTAGCTCTACTTCTGATTTTATCTCCAGGTTAGTTCTGTGAAAGTCACCAAAACTGCTACACAGAGCAAAATGTAACCCAATGCAAACAAGATACAGAATGAGATACTGCCATCAACATGCAAAAAGAGAGAGAAATGAACGTGCAGTTCCCTGTACTGGTTCTGATGGCTTCTCAAAAACAGAGCATTAGATGATGCACAAACTAGTGGTTGGTGCTTGTCAAGGGATGAAAGTTGATGAAAACAGCAGATTGGAAAGTGCACTTGCAAATCTGAAACTTATTGTAGAACTGGTAGAATTGATTATACAGTGTAATTTCCTGATAACTTGGTTCTTTAATTTTTTTGTCTTGTGAGGTATAGCCTAGCACACAAACCAGTGAGTTTCCTACAGTGCTTTTCCTCTCCCTTCTTTGTACAGCTCATGATCCGCACATGTGGAGTCTGGTTCTAACAGCATTGGAGGAGACTCACAACCTTTTATAGAAACCTTTTGGTGTTGGGTTTTTCACGGTGCAAGGTATGAGCTTCTTGAAACCACTACCAAAGCTTATCTCAGGAACACAGTTTCTCTTCCCCTTTCCCTTCACAAATCACAACATGGCTGTGTAAGACACCTCTGGAGGACATCTGGTCCAACCCCCCTGCTCAAACAGGACCTCACAGAGCCCAGGACCATATCCAGACAACTCTGAATATCTCAAGGGATGGAGACTCCACGGCCTCTCTGGGAAACCTGTGCCAGTGCTTGGTCACCCTCACAGTGAAAAGGGATTCCCTGATGTTCAGATGGAGTCTCCTGTGTTCCAGTTCGTGCCAATTGCCTGTCACTGAATGCCATTGAAAAGAGCCCATGTACATCATCTGTATACTCCCCCTCTGATATTTGTACCCATTAAGATTCTCCCTCAGCCTTCCCTTAACATGGATGAACTACTAAAGAAATAGGCCAAGATGCCTAGTCAAGGACAAATCTACTTAGCAAAACCCTCTGGTGCTCTTCTTGCTACTGTCACATGATTACAATGCTTTTTGAGACTTTCATTTTTCAGAGAAACATATAAATGTTGTGCTTTAATGAGAGTGCAGGTCTTGGGTGTTCGTTGGAGCCTGGGTGCTGTTCCAGCCAGAGCTTACGTAGCCCAGGACCTTTTCAAAACAGTCTAAAAAAACCCAGCTGAAAAACTCAGTGAAGACTTTTTTATACCTCCTGGATTGTGCAGCAGCCTACTGTTAGATTATGCCTCGTGCCTGGTTCAATATCCTAACTGGACAAACCTGTTTTAGGCTTGAATGCAGTTGTGAAAAGCATCCTATGAGTATGATGGTGATAGTTTCTCTGGATATTTTGTAACTTTTCTGAAATGAGCCCCTCTTGGTTGCAGAGCTCACATAGGGTCTCCAGAAGAGGTTACGTGGGTTGGGTTACATGTTGTCTGCTTTACTTCTCAACAAGTATTTGGAAGGTTTAGGAAAAGGAGGGAAGGCAGAAGGAGTAAAGGACTGCCACACTACCAGAAGGCTGGGAGGTAATCAAATTCTTGTGGGTCCTTCTTCGCACACAGACTTATTTCCCGATAAGGAAACCTGCAAGCTTGAATTTCCTATAGGGTGTTTTCCAACTGTTGTTTTGCTTAGGAAATTAATGTTCTTGTATTATTTCATATACCACTGTGATTCTTTTCTCCTGTACAAAATCCTCATCTTTTTGTCTATCTAGCAAATTCTGCCTGTATTGACTCAAATGCTATCCCAGTATGTTGCTGATTGTACCAAGGCTTTGTGTAAGACTGTTGTCTATGGGTGGGTGTGCTCCACAAGAGGTCAAAACCCTTACAGCCTTTCTAAGAGGATCTATAGGATCTGCAGAGCCATATATTCTCTACCTGCTTATGTAGTAGCACACTGCTGCTATTGGGGCTTTAAGCGGGAGCACCTGGCAGAGCAGTCTGCTGCTGACTAACCTCTCAGAGTGCCCAGGGTCACTTTAGGATTTCTGAGTTGCTCACAGGAGCAATGTTCTCCATTGTGTGTTGTACCTGTGCATAACTACCTACTTCTCCTCGTGTCGCTCCACCTCAGAATGACTTGGAAAACTTTGTATTCTGGAGTTCAGGTGGAGTTTTGCAAGTCATGGTAAATATGGTTTACATCTCTACTTGCAGCCTTGGCAGAGCACAGCCGGGTCTGGACCTGATAAGATAAAAGCCTTCAGCCCTAAGTACTCACTTGCATGTCTTCCCATTGTGTGAAAGCAAGAACGTGCGTTTTCTTTTGCCTTGTGCTTTTTGACAAATGCTGTAGATCTGAAATTGTGCTAATTATCTCAAATGAATTCCCTCTAAGAAAGAACAAAATATCAGTGTTCTAGTTTAATGCTTATGAATTAAGCACTGTAAAAAATGCCCCCACCTTTAATATCTCACATACGGTCTCAGAAATTGGGGGAATGTACTAAACTGAGACAGTAAGGGACTGTGTTGCACAGCAGTTATTATGTATCAGAAGATATATTATACTCACATACTTTTCAAGCAGAGAAACGTAGCAGAAACAGCACAGCTGTCACAGTGGTAGGAGAAGAAATCTTAAAATCATAGTTTAGGGAACAAAAATGTGCAATTATTCACACGCAGAGAATAGAATATGGATTAGATATTTTTCTCTATGAACTTAAGAAATGCATGCAGAAATCGCATGTCGATACGCAGTAGTGACTTCTGCTTTATTAATAGATCGTGAGGTGTAGAGGAGGGTGAACAATACAGGGGCATTTTTGACAGTGTTACTGAAGTAAAATAATAAATGAAACAGAAACATTCAGGAATGGAAATGAACTACCACTGCAGCTGGGAATGTAGGCTTTGGAATTGGCACTTATAGCCTGTGTAAGTAATATTTATGTAAAATAGCACGACTCTAGGATTGTGCATTAAATACTCCAAGAGAGAGTAAAATGGAGTATTAGTATAGGCTGAATCCCTCATCTGCTAAGACATTTAACTGAGCACATGTCAGTAAGCAGAAGAGTAGTCCTACCAAGATCTGAATGAAGAAGCCTTTAATAATCTATTTGAAACATACCCTGTCCTGCTGCATATCAAGAAATATCAGAGATATTCTTCTCCCTCATTCTGATCTGTGCTATTTTAATAGCTCTTGGCAGTTTCATTGGTGGCACAATGTGATTCAAAAACTGAAATATTATAGCAGAATGAGATGGAAACTTCCGAACACTGATCTTAAAAAACAAGGAATAACAGATATTATGTGTAAAACCAGTTTTGAGAAAATGCTCTTGTGTAATAATGATTAATAACCACCTTCACTGTCTTTGGCAACTTACTTTTTTTCCACAACTGTTCCCTATATAAAGCTTATAAACCTGTCTGTCAAAGCTCATTCAGAATAGCTTTAACGTAAACTGTTATATGAATAAAACACAGGTTGAGGTTCTATCCATTTTGTCTCTCATTGTGCAAATCTTGTCCTTTTGACTGAGAGAGGTCATGTGTCATCACAGGTATGTTTATTCGGATTAGTGGCTGTTCTTCTACCAACAAGAAACTTATAACTGCTTTTATGTTGCTGGCAGTTGTATTTGTAAGGCCATGATGAATAAGCTTCATGTTTCTATTAACGTAAAACTGGCTGTCATTGGCATCAATACTTGCTGTTGCATAAAGTGAGAAATAGTTTAGATAACCAGTTAAAAATTGGTAGAAACTTCTCTCGGGCAGGCTTGGTGCTTCCCTGGTGGGTCTGTTCCTCCAGGCCCTTAATCCTAATCTGAAAGCAAGTGCCCCCAGGCAGAGCAGAGCACACCCACACCCAAGGAACTTTCCAGGGCTTTGCACAGCTCAGCCTAACGGGAATTGGCTGTGCTCAGTGTCTGTCCATAGAAGGGTCACTTCTACACTAAGGTTAGGTAGGGCCTTTAGTTTATGCCTAAATAAGTAGCAAAAGCTTGTGTTGAAAAATGAAAGAGCAAACATTTTATTTTCAAGCATTGCTCTTCAGTGATTCTACTGGGGAGCTAGAAGAGGTAAAATATTAACCACACTGAAGGGGGAGGGTGGCAGCTTCACAAATCCAATAGCTAGTGTGTTTGAAACACACTGCATTTGATATAGCAGTTCAAACAGCAGTTGTGAGCCTGTGACAGAGCAGCACAACTGCAAATACTGGATTGCGGGAGGAGCTTGGAAATATGCCTAGGTGTATCTAGGTATACAAATATACCTGGTCTTGTAAAACTGAGCTCCACTTATATCCAAAATGTAAAATTGATGAGTATGTTCCTTGTTTCTTCTCCCAAACATGGCTCAATTTACTCCATACTTCCCTGTTTGACCTGAGCATCTTCTCAGTGTGTCTGGTTGTGCTTCTCGACACGCACAGGCCAGCTAAAGCCCGAGAAAGTTGATGCCTCATCCCCTGTTGGTTGATGGGCTTGAGTTTTGGGGTGAGGGAGTCCCAGGTAGCATTTCCAGTGTCCCCAGTCTGTAAGCAGAGGTGAAGCCTGGCCTCTGATGAAATGCAGCTCTTTGCCTTCTGACTAGGGCACGTCACGGGAAAGAGAAAAGACTTGGCCCCTTACCTCAGGGCTGTGAATTATATAAAAAAAAATAAGTATAAAATTTGGGTGGGGAGCCCCACTACCCAAACATTAGGGCCCCATTTCTTGTTTGCTCTCCCACAGCTCGCAGATTTTGCAAAGTTGCTGCAAACGGACCTATTTGCAACATGAGAGGATCCGCATGTGTGTTTTAACCTCTTTAGCCTATTTTCTGGTGGTGGGGATGCTGTCTTCAAACATGACAAGGCTTTCCATTTCTTTCCTCTGAAACTTCTTTGAATTATTTTGGTAGAAATTACTAAAAAGTCATGAATAACAACTGCCATCACCAGTTTTCCTTAGTTCTTCTCATCTCCTTCTGATCACTAATTCTCTAGACTGTTTCAGTTGATCAAACAGCTGCTCTTCTGAACACATCACCTGGATTTTATTTCAATCCATGTGCATGATTTTAAACTTCAAATTGATGGGTTATAAGAACAGGCAGCAGGCCATTAAAAATGTGACAATTAGCTTGGATTAAACTGAGCTTGTTCAGATACTGTCAGAGTTTTAAATAGTAAAATACAACACATTGTCAACAATGTTAGCTAACTTCCAGGTCCAAGGGTTACTTAATTCATTGGCTACGTGGCCATCATAGCAGAGCAAGTATTATGGGATATATATATTTATAATGAAGCTTCATCCAAAAGGAAAAAATGGTATTTAGGTAGATAATGCCCTGGAAAATCCTTACAGTGAAAACAAAGTTTAACCACTGATGGACTGAAGTAGAATTAGTTAATCCAAAAACTTCTCTGGAAAACAAATGAGAAATGCTTCTGTTGTCTGTTGAATTTAAAGTCATACTGCTTAGAGAAGCTGTTGAAGTACAAAATATGCTTGTATTATCAGATAAAAGCAGAAAACAAACTTCTAGGAAAATGAGTTCCACACAGGAAAGGTGCCTCCAGACTAACAGTATCAAAGGAGACACACTAGAGACAGAGTCCTCTCCCTACCCTACAGGCAGTGACAGAGATATAAGATTATACTAGGGAGAAAAATTGTTGCTGCTGGGGAGAGAAGTTGTCACTGGTGGTTAAAAAAAAAAAAAAAAAGAAAAAAAGAAAAAAAAGGAAGGAGTCCACACTAGCATTGAGAAAAAAATAAATCAACTGGTCAGTAGGAGATTGGGAAGCAGAATAATTTTAAAACAAGTAGTTTGTTGCTACAGACTCCTACAATCAGGGAAAAGCTGCCCATCAAGAAAGTTAACTGACTGTTAATAAATTAAGACAGTTATGTCACTACCAGTAAATTCATTTTTTCCTTTCAATAAAGCTTTAGTGTGGGTATTGAATTAATTTGGTGTGGGTATTAAATGAATTTTTCTATAGAAAGAGCCATCTGACAGAAGGTTGAAGGAGTTCTGATGCGAAACACAGTGAAATGGTTCAATTCACAAAAGGAAATGAGAAAGAAAAGTTCTAGCAGAAAGAATAGGTAACAGAAAAGTTCATCTCTCAGAGTGTTAATAAACAGTGTTAAATGAAACATTTCTGCTTCATTAAAAAGGACTGTTGGCTCAGACCAATGATGCATGGTTACACTGCACACAGATTTTCCAGAAATAATTAGGCAGCTGGATGAAACTGGAGCTGACTTCACAGAGTACATAGCCCAGCTTTAAAGAAAATGAATAACAAGGTCCAGGAAGGAATCACCTGGAATTGCAACTGAAAAAAATAGCAAACCACATCAGCTTGTTAGCTGTTCAGACTGAATAGACAAAGTAGGCAACAATGGGCAAAGAGGGCACAGTAAAGGATGCCAGGGAGCCTAGGCTCTATGCCTGCCTCCCTTCCTCCCTCCTTTGAGGGTCTACTCCTCCTTGGAGTCCCCAGGTGAGTCAGCAGATGTGTTCTGGGGTTTTTGGTCCTACAGACTGGCTCTAGGGAGGAGGGTTGGTACGAAATCACTGCATACTTTTCTTCTCCTGTTCTCTGCACGTGAATGAAATGGTCTCAAACAGTTTTCCTAGGAAGTCCCAAAAGTCCCACATACACTGTCACGAAGTTTACAGTGCACATCTATCTTCTTTCCAGATCTTTATTACTCTGCTAAAATAGAATAAAAAGTTTGTTCTTAAGCTGAGGCATCATCAAAACCCTCTGAAGGTCAAACAGTACAGACAAGCAAACTTGTTTTTAGGGTATATTTCCTGAATTTCTTAGCTCAAACCCCCAAGCAATAACATTTTTCAGCATGTCATAAAAGTGGTGTCCTGCCACTGATCAGCTGTCTTTCTCCAGGATTTTCATTTATTGGAAGAAGCTTCAGGTTGAACCCTAAAAAAGCTCAAGTTCTTCTTGAATATAGTTGTCCATATAGTCCAGACAACTGTCAATTTGTGTCTCATACATCTTCATCAAAAGCACCACAGTAATATTTTTAAAAATTGGGGAGGTTTAAACAGGAATGTTTCCATTGTATTTTCCCTCTCATTTTCCATTGGATCTCCTTTTAATGTTGAATGCTCTCTGGAGTTCTGTGGAGCTGCAGGAGCATTTGCCCTGCAGGTTTGAAGTCTTTAAGGATTTTTTGCCACCTGATGGTGCCTGTGGAGCCCTGGTGACAAAGAGCCACATTTTCTGTTCTTGGAAGACCTCACTGCCTTTTGCCAGTTCCATGAAGAGCAACAGGCAGAGTCAGCCAGGCAAGCTGTGGAGCAGTTCCTTTTGCTCTGCTTTTGCCGGCAAATGTTGGAGGTGACTCAATAAGAAAGAGAAGTCACACAAACCTGCTAAGCCGTGTGTGGCACACCAGACCCCTAACTTGAAGAGAGCAGTGACTGCAGCTTCACACACATACTGTAAGGATTTCAAGTTCCCTGTCACGTGTACTCAGTTTGTGCCCATGCCATGTGTGGTTGGCAGAATAGTTTGTTGATACGTAGTTGGTTTCTGGGAGGGGTTTTTCAAGGGAAGGCAGAACAATATGCCTGATGCTACCCAGAATGTGAGTTTTAGGTACTTTTATGTCCACATAACATGACTCAGAATACCAAGAATCTCAGCCTTAACAGCATTCCCATATTTGAGTGCAGAGAGCCAAGTTTTAAGTGAATCATAGAATCTTAGAACTGGAGACCCAGCTGGTGGGTGCCTAGACCCCAAAGTCCCTAAACAGTCATTGAAGTAAAAGATCTCTATAGCAGGCACTTACGATTTGAACAGATATCTACTCCCTGCTCTTGGCCCCCTTCCCAGGGCAGCATCTGCTGCAGGTAACATGTGATCTGAATTGCTCATGTCTCACTGGGGTGTTTTCTGTGTTGTCCAGGTCCTTGTCAGATGTCAGAGATCTTCATACAGTCTTCATTTTCAAAGGTGAAGTATGGCTTGATGCGACATGTCAATTTTAATTTATTTCAAAAAAATAAGATGTTCAAAAAGACCTATTACTCAGTCCCTGAAAATGAAGTTCCAAAAGACTTGGCATGCTGCTTACACAAACACTGCTTAGTTTTGAAAACTCAGCTTAGGCTTTACAGTGACCAATCTAAGCCCACTGTGGACTATTCCTCTTCTTCTAACTTCATCCTTTGGCTGGCATTGACTCTTGTAACTAAAACAGTATTTAGAAATGTGTTTAATAAATAATTAAATGGAGCTGGAAGTATTTCTTTATTTGTTTTTAAGTAAAAGTCCTCAAAGATGCACCAGTAAGGCTGAGACTCGCTGAAGATGATGTGCTTCTTAAATCCTCTGCTTGCTTCGGAGAGATATTAAGTAAATCCTACTCTTGAAACAGAAAAGTGCATCATCAGACAAAAACCTCAAAATGCTTAAAATCATGCTGAAATAGTAATTTTCTTTGTTCAGTTGTACACATCATGATAGGTCTGGGCTCACTATCTGACATCTCAAAGTTCCTTATTTTTTGTAGGTATATATTTTAATACTCCTGACTAAAGAGAAAGAAGAAAAGGAAAAAAAAAATAAAGGTAATATGAAAGGGAAAGGGAGTGGGGGAGGAGAAGGAGAGGGGAGGGGAGAGTAGGGGAAAGAAGGGGAGGGGAGAGGAGGGGAGGGAAGGGAAAGTTTTGGTTTTGATTAGTAGTGATTAGTGATGATAAATCGGAAAAATAGCAATGGGTTCTAGCCAAATTTAAAGGCAGAGTCTTCTTCTTTCCTGGGTCCAGATGTTTGATTATTTTGTATTTGAACTTGACATCTTCCTCCTTCACAATTTAGAAAGACCAAAGGAATGGCATTGACAGCATGGGAGGATTGAATCGTGAGGTGAAATCACAAGCAAAATTGTGTGTGGTCACATATGCCTGTTTGAAGTGTGCATTTGTGGAGGAGAGAGATCCATGTGCTGAATTGTCACCAATGCATCGAAGCTCTTGGGTTACAGAGTAGGTTCAGCTAGGAAATACTTTAGCTCTACGTCTCTACTTACCACATGCACACTAAAAATTTAATTTGCTTATTACAAATCCAAATTTGAGCAGAAATTCATATGGAGGGCAGAGAACCCACCTTTCCTCCTCTCTCCATTTCCTATCAAAAGCTGAGGGGACTTTCTCCAAGAAAAGGATGCCACAACCAGAACCCTGGGAAATATTTTATTTCTCTGTCTCATCTTTGAAGAAGCTGAGATCTCCTCTTGCTGGAAGAATGGGGAGGGGTATGTGAAGGGAGAAGAAAGGAGGAACAGGACCTATCTGACAGGCACCCATGGCATTTTTGTCCTAGTCCAGTATTTCTGCTACATTTTTACGAAGAAAAGAAAAGCAAGAGTAGTATTTCTAAATTTTTAAATTAGTTTTATGCTGTTATTCTTCTAGTTAAGAGCCATTTCTAATTGTGTTTTATAGTGTTTTGTAAATATTTGACATTTCTTCTGTGTTTGCTTGCTTTTCTTTAAAAACTCATATAGTGTCATATAATGACCCTGTGGAGATACTTCATACGGGTTGGCATGTGTGAGTGGGAACAAATGTGCTTACCAGGAGCGACAAAAGAGAATGTTCTCTTCATTACTTCTGCATTACAAAGCACCTGGCTTGTCTGGCAGCTGCAACTGGACCTAGACCCAGCTCAAAGTGCTGCAGCATGATGCCTGGGTTCTGTATGCTCCTCACAGCATGAAGGTCCTCCCGGCTACCAGATGCTGCGAGGAGCTCTTTAGCTCACTGACAGAGAGCTCCGTGGAAGGGTCCTGCTGCAGCACACTGTTTGAACACTCAATTATTACGTAATTTAGTACGTAATTAAATTCCAGTGAACCTGTAACAGTCAAGTTTCAAGCTGAGGCACTGGTGTCTTTGGCCTCAATCCAGCAAAACACTTCAGTGCATGAATAAAACTACTTTGAATAGACCTACTGGCAAATCAGTGGGAACTACTGATTGCTTCAAGTTACGTATATGTTCGAGAGATTTGTTTGATGTGGCACAGTGCCCCATTGTAAGTGCTGTGTTGAACCAGAGCCTAAATGCAGTTTACCATGCATTTTTGGTGTTGATGATTTCTTACCAGGCAGCCCTGTTCATTTAGATGTGGACACCCTCATTTTAAAAGGAATATTAAGCACTTTTAAATGCCCCTTTCTCATGATAAGCATTCAGGGATGGTTCCCTTTTGGACAGTAATACAGTGGTAGATTTACTCTGGCAGTCAAACAGTTAATTAAAAGTCCCTTGGGCAGAAATTACAGGATTAGTATAGTATCATAAACATCTGAAACCATTGCATGTACTCAGTCATATTCAGGAGATACAAAGGTATCCGCCAGTAAAAATGACATCCACTTAGGTAAAATCCTGCTTATGCTTTCTTTTGTCTTCATATCTCACCTTTAAATACAGTGTAACTAGAATTTTGTCGCTTGCCATGTTTCAGCCAAATGACAAAATATAAACCTCTTTTTATTAATTAAACAAGAATTCTGAAGCAGCTAAAGCAGAAAAACATACTTAATAGCAGGCTTTTTCTGCTCTTTTTCCTTGCAGAATGTTCTAGGAAACCGAATTTTCCAAAAACATGGTTATTCAAATAGACTGTGGGATGTGCAAGAGCCACTAAATTCATTACTGGTAAAACAATCCTAATATTCCAGCACAACCACTTCAGTTCATTGAAACTCGAACTGTGGCTGGAACATTGCCCATGCATTTGGGCACTCCTCCGAAGCTTGACACTTCCTGTATTCAGATTACTTAACCTAAATACAAAGAGAAAAATAGGAAGATAACACTTGTGTTTTCTGTTAGAAATGTGTCACTCATAAATACCAGGCTGTATGAGATTTAAGGCATTTTAAAATTTGCCAGCAAAAAAGAAGCACATTCTTCAGCCGTTCTGTACTGTATTATTTAAAGGATGTTTGACTCTTAGTTTTTGAGCCATTAACATAAGCACTGCAAAGTCCCTGCAGTTGGTCAGTAATGTCTAGTACTTTGAAAAAGTGAAGCCATACAGGCCAGACTTCCAGGCACATAAATCCAGCTGAACTCAACAGAAGTAGTTTGGACAAACAGAGATATTATGATATAGCTCACAGAATCATATAATCACAGAATGGTTTGAGTTGGTAGGTACCTTAAAGATCAGCAAGTTCCAAACCCTTGCCGTGGCAGGGACAACTTCCACTAGGTCAGGTTGGCCTGACCTAGGCCTTGAACATCCAGCCTGGCCTTGGACACTTCCAGGGATGGGGCAGCCACAGCTTCTCTGGGCAACCTGTGCCAGGTACTCACCACCCTCATAGGGAAGAATTTCTTCCTAACGTCTAACCTAAACTTACTCTCTACTCCCAGTTTGAATAATAATTTGCAGTTATGAATTCTCTCAGCTTCTGTGTAATGCTGGAACTCATTTAACTCGGGTGCTTATGTTAGCTGCTGTTCAAGATGTTGTTGAAAACTACACCTCCGTGCAAGTCCCTCTAGTATTTTTAAAATATTGGATATCACTCTTTTGATAGTTTCAGATGTGATCAGATGGTGATAAATTAGTGTAGTGACCTGTACCTAGATATATAAAGAATTATTAGCCATAAACACTTACGTAAACAAAACTTCACTTGGACAAACATAATTGTACACTCAAAACATTGTCTGAGGTATCTCTGCTTCATAATAATAATGTCCCATTACCCACAAGAGGGAGCTCAGACAGTCAAATGTAGTGGTGTCTTTTTCCAATGTAAATTGATGAGAGCTATGTAAAGGGTTATAAATAGATTTAAGCACATTTTTAGCAGTTAGTGCATGGTTAGATGTAATTTATATTAGCTGGGTACTGTAACACGTGTAGGGTTTTTTTTCCTTGAAAGAATACGCCTGTTTTGAAATTATTTCAAAAAGAAGTGTTCACATTCTTGGCACAGATAACTTCATCAGGAGGTACTACTTCATCTGTGAGTAGCTGGCTTTTTTTTTTCACAGTCAAGGGAAGGAACATCCTGAATAAGCCTAATATTAAAACAGCATTAATAGGAATATGTTTGACTGTCTTGCATGAATATTAAGACTTGTATTTTTTTGTACTGACATCTAAACAGTAAACATATATATTGACATATTTGCAGAACATGAATACAAAACAGTCTGACCACAAGACAGTCAAGGTTCTTAGCAGGTAATGTCATTAAATGATGAACTTACTTCTGATTACTCTTAAAAAATTCGGAGTCATTAATGTATTTCGGCTCTCCATGGACAGCAAAGTAATGAGACAGTTAAAGGAACGATCTGGGCAGAGCACTGTGATGAAATGGCTGTGGGGAAGGTCTGTGGCCACAAGGCAATCTGGGCTGTGCACTGAGATGTGTCATACACTTGTAAGACAGTCACAAGATAGAGGTGAAAGTTTTTTGATCACATAACATCACATCATTATCCCTTCATGTGGGAAACTGGGGATCTGGTTAATAAAATTTCCAAACTCCACTTGTGTGATGAGAGCAGCAAAAGCCCATTAGTGGGGATGCAGTTATTTCAGTACTGAAGTGCTCTGGCTTCATAGAATCATAGAATCATAGAATCATAGAATCAACTGGGTTGGAAAGGACCTCTGAGATCATCAAGTCCAACCCTTGATCCACTAACGCTGCGGTTACTAGACCATGGCACTAAGTGCCGCATTCAGTCTCTTTTTAAAAATCTCCAGGGACGGAGAATCCACCACTTCCCTGGGCAGCCCATTCCAATATCTGACCACCTTCTCTGTAAAGAAATTCTTTCTAATATCTAACCTAAACCTCCCTTGGCACAACTTGAGACCATGCCCTCTTGTCTTGCTGATAGTTGCCTGGGAAAAGAGACCAACCCCCACCTGGCTACAACCTCCTTTCAGGGAGTTGTAGAGAGTGATGAGGTCTCCCCTGAGCCTCCTCTTCTCCAGGCTGAACAGCCCCAACTCCCTCAGCCTCTCCTCATAGGTCTTATGCTTGAGTCCCTTCGCCAGCCTACTTGCCCTCCTCTGGACCTGCTCCAGCACCTCAATATCCTTTCTGAACTGAGGGGCCCAGAACTGGACACAGCACTCAAGGTGTGGCCTCACCAGTGCTGAGTACAGGGGCAGAATCACTTCCCTGGTCCTGCTGGCCATGCTGTTCCTGATACAGGCCAGGATGCCATTGGCCTTCTTGGCCACCTGGGCACACTGCTGGCTCATGTTCAGCTTCCTGTCAATCCAAACTCCCAGGTCCCTCTTGTCAATCCAAACTCCCTTCAGTGTAGTTTTTACTCTACGTAGGCTATTTATCAAGGCTTTATTTATCTTTAACGCAAATACAGCAGTTGGCATAGAATTGGGCTCAATGGTCCACATGGGACCCTCCCAAATTCAAATATTCTATGATTCTATGATTAGCAGAATACACTCATATCCTGATACTGGTTATTCCTCTTTCTGTAGAAGAACCATCTGCAACACTCTGAGTGTCTGTATCACATCATAGCTCTGTTGATACTAGACGTAGTCAACAAAAACATAACCTTAATGAAGTAAATATTCATGTATACCTAAACAGAAGCTTCTTAATGTTGAGCTAAGGACAACAGCCTATACATCCCACTGGTGCAAGCCATAAACAGCAAGAAAGCAGGCAGATAAGGCAACAGCTCACTCACCAGTTCCTCTTCCTAGCTGTACCTACTTCCTTTCCATCACTTACAGTTCTCATCAGTTTACTCATTCTGAGCACCCAGAGCACAGTTTGGCATCTGACTGCACATTTGTTACATCAGCACACACATCCTCATTTCATTTCCCTAATTTCTGTATTAAAGTTTAGTATAAGATTCAGACAAATAACTAAATTCACAGACCACCTGCTCTCATATTTTCTAACCATTTCAAAGAAACCAAGCATCTCTCACAACTGGCACCTGCAGGCTGGTGGAATACTTTGCTGCCACAAACCAGCACCCGATTGCAAAACATCATATGACTGTAACATTTGGAAACCATCTCAAGCCCATGGAGATCATCAGACCATGAGATCACCAGTCAACTGGATCTGAGTTCTAGGCTGATGCTGCTTACTCAGTGGGGAGTACAGATGCATGGGCTGTGGTCAGGGAAGATTGAAGGAACTGAGGTTTAGAAGGGGGAACTGATGATTGATATGTAGGAAAGCAGAATGACTCATATGCCAAATCTTGTGCTTTCTACAGCGTAAGCCACTGAACTGTGCCATTTAGGAAGCCTGGGTCAAGTGTAACAGTGATTTGTGAATGGTTGTCATCTTTCATTGATGTGGTATGAGCAACACATGACATTCCCTGTAAGGAGCACTAGAACCTAGAGGTGACTGGCACTGTCCAAAGCAAGGTAGATTTGTTTCATTCTTACAATCTACTTTGAATTTAAAGCATCAGCCATGCAGTTTTGGTGCACACCTGAAGGACCATCTTGATAACTCCCAGTTTAACATTACAAAACCAAGGCACTCAGTGAAGGAAATGGTAAGGTTGAGACTGCCCCTCCAACTTTGTCTGCTACCTTCCCTCTCTACTTAATGCGCATTGTGGTGCAGTCATGCAGTCAGTGTCTGTCCTGTCCTAGAGAAGTCTATTAGGATGGAAAACAGGGCCCAGCTTTTTGGTGCTTATTCAGTAATAGTCATAGTCCTTCATTGCTGCACACCTTCCAGGCCTGTCATGAAGACCATTAATAGTTTCATCATGGTTTTTCCAAGGACGTGCATCACCGTATTATCCATGCATATGCATGCCACGACACTCCACGAGGAGGGAGAAGATCCTTAGTGCTGTGAGTGCACATGTGTGACTGTGGAAGTATGTGAATAGAAGAGAAAAGTCATGGCAGCACCCAGGTTTTGTCAGCTCTCCTCACAATCCTGCTGGACAGGGCCAGGACTCCTCCTGCTACATCACTGCCTGGACCAAAGTTCCTTTCCCTGCAGCCCTCTTCTTCCAACACTGCACATGAGAACCCTCATGAGAACCCCTCATGAGAAGAGAGGCAAGACTCCTCCAGACAAATCTGCTGCGTTCCTTTAGACACTTCTACTTCGTGCATTTAGCAAGCAAGGAATTTTATGTAGGAAAAAACACCAAGTGGTTCCATGGCTAAGACTGTGACTAGCTCATTTCTGCGAGGTGGTTTGTGAGATGGATACGTGGAGGTGAGACAGCAAAGTGACAGAGCCAGAGCTCCCCAACCAGCCCAAAGGAAGGCTGAGAAGACCTCTCTGTCCCACCCTTGCCTACTTGTACGCACTGTTAACAATGTGTAATGCTCACAAAGGCCTAGATGGCAGTAAAGCCTCTGGAGGGAGGTGACACACTTCGAAAGATTCACAAAATCAGCCAGAACAAATATAATCCTGAAAAGTGAAACATTGAAAAAAAAGCCGCTGAACCCAAACCTTATGCATGTCCTTATCTTCCAGACCTTTCAAGTGTCAAATTGCCCTAGCCTCTGGTTGTTTCAAGACTGCATGAGTCATATCCTTGCTAACTGGAAGACTTAAATTGAGTTTGTTCAGCACCCATTAGGATGGAAGGAATTCAGTTAGTAATGATATGAAATGGAAATCACAGGTCTTGTTTTTATTTTAAACCCATTTACTTCACTCTTTCTTAACCGTTTTGAAGCAAACCCATTTGCCATCACAGTGGCATGGTTACTTTTGCTAACCTGGATAACCTGGATAATAGCAACAAAAACACTTTATGTAACTGACTGTTACAGTCTGTGGAGGTGTTTGCATTTAGCAGCTTCTTTTGCCATCTGAGCCTTTCACATGCCTTTCCTTGCCTCCTGACCACTGGTGAATTGACAGCAAGAGCCTCAGACTGCACCCTTGTTTTGCTGAATACAACCGTGGTTCCCACAGGCTGCAGTCAGAAATTATAAAATTGAACATTTCATTGGCAGTTGATCTCAAAAGCTGAAACAGGTTTCTAAATTCTTGGGTGAAATACAGTGTAAAACCATCTTTGAAATAATTGTATAAAACTTGCTTTTACAGTGTGATGCTTCCAATGGACCTAACTTGCAGACCAATTTAAGGTCTCTCCTTAAATACCAGGACACAAATCATACAGTTTACTTGGAAAATACAAGATCAATATGAAGAGTGTTTTATTAAGAAGCTTAATTTCAGCTATTTATTCAGCAGAGTTCCAGAGTATCTAGAGAAAAAACTCAGCATGTCAAAATTGGAGATTTATTGAATACGAAAATGTTTCTCATTCTTATGAACTTGATAAGAAAATGAAGAGGTGGATGATAGATATAGCAGTTACCTTTCAGAAGGCTGTTCTAGCCATGTTTATGCTTTGCAACACCTGATTGATGTTGACTCTGCTACATTTTAATTTGACTTACCTATGAATATTTTTGGAAAATTCCATTTGTTTACTGTCCTGTCTTTGAATCCCATTTCTCATACTATTTTTTCTTTTAAAAATAGTTTTCATGAGATACTTTAATTTTTCTTCCTTGGTACTTCTATATCAGTTTTACTCATTTGAATTGTGATACAATTTCTCCAAGTCAGTGCTCTCAGACACTTGAGCATCTGTACTGGCTGGTAAATATATTGATACAAGGCTGTTATTTTTTACTTTCACCATAACTAAAAGTAGGAGGAAAATCTGATTGCAAATAGCCATAGTCAAGATTAAATACAAATCTCTGACTTCAATTAGTTTGGGATGGTTTAAGAATTTCATATTTTTCCAGGCTGGTAGCTGGACCACACCACAAATTTGGTGTCTGTACACGTATAAAAATGTTTCCTGAAGACTTCCATACTGTTCAGTATCTACAGGTAAAATATACTCTTTGGCTGCTCTCAAGGTGCGATATGTCACAAATGGGGCCCAGCTTTCCTTCTCCACCTCACTGTGGAGAAGGTTTTAATCCCAGCAAATAATCTGTTATTATTCTGATATCTAACGCAAAATGGCTGCACTTAAATAGAAAATTTCAAGGTAAGCACAATTATTTGTAAGTAAAGGTCTGCCATCTAATTCAATTGCATCCGAAGCCAGTCTGTTGATGAAGTAATTTTATGTACTTTTTAAAGTTTTCAATGAATTCACTGAAATCACCAGACTGGATGGTACTTTCAAAGCTAGATGGAAAAATTACTAAAATGACAAATTAATTTGAAAATGAGAACACTTTTGTTAATACACATAAATACAGACAAAAAAAAGTACATCTTAGACTCTGCAGTGTTCCGTGCTCAAAGCAAAGCCTTGATGTCCGTTCAGGTTTTGTTTCCCATCAGTGCAAAACTCAAATAAGGCTTTTCCAGCATTCCCTGCCTGATATTCCAAGTGGGTTTTATTAACTATGTTTTTTTTTTCCTCTTCAACTTTCACAAGATATAGTGAAAATTTGATCCTCAGATAACAAGAAAAGAGGAATAAACACAGTGCTGCACTGCCTGTGGAGCATCCCAGCAAGAAGCGCGTGCCTCAGGAGTGATTTCCCATCGTGTCTCCGCTCTGGCCTGGGTACAGCAGCAAGCAATGATGGGCACGGATGCTGGCACTGCCCTGATGGCTCAGGAGGAGAAATGGAAACAAGGTTGTCCTCTCCTGCAACCTCTTCATGCTCTCCTACTGCAGTCCCAGGTGCTTGGAGCAATGCAGAGCCTGTTTTCACATGTGTGCTGCAGGAACCGTGTAGACAGTGAGCATGGAAAATAAAGGGCAACTTGTGTACTTTTTTTTGTCCTCTTTGTTCCCAGGAATTGTTCTGATTAACATAAAATACCATTTTTATGATAGATTAATAATAATAAACAAAGCTAAAGTTCTGATGTATACAACAATTGAGAATATTGAGAACTTTTCTATATCCACTTTTAATGAAAAAATGAATAATGAATAGAAATAGAAGTATAACAAAGAATTTCCAGTTGAACTAGGAAAATACAGGGATAAATAGAGCAAGTAAAACTGACATTTTACTTCCTGGTTATTTGTATATCCCCATTATTTGTATATTCTCAGTTATTTGTACATCCTGTCCCTACTTAGAGCCACTTATGTTTCAAAACAGACCAGAAAATAAGAACAAAATATCCTCACAGCACTTTTACTGACATATTCTCAGTTGAAACTATGATGAAACTATGATTCGTATATTAATTTTTCATTTCTTGCATGCCAAAAAGTACAAAAGCCAAAAGACTCTCAAATCTTTACACTTAAGGAAGGAAATTTTGATCTCAACTGTTTCCTTTTATTTTCATAACTTGCTAATTATTACTGGCAGTGCACTCATTTGAAAAAAAAAATATATTACTTCAATTTTTACTGTGCAATTTCTCAGATTTTATATAACAATGTAAAGTTGACATGGGATAATGAAGTACAGTTTTTACCAGTGAGGAGATCTGTTTTAAGATAACTTCCAAACACTTCAGGCATGAGGAAAATAATTCAAAAAAAATCTTCACCAAACTAAATTTAACATACATGTATTCCATATGCTAACATTGCCCCTGCTGTATGCCTTAGTATGATCCAAATTTCCAACACAGGAACTATTTATACCATTTTCTAGTGTGTCCATATCTTCTTAAATTGGAAGAAATATGTTTAGAAAAGAAATCTGATCTACTAGAACATATAATGGGGATAGATTAACTTCAATTATGTTACTTGAAATAAAATATCCATTATATAATGGATAAAATATCCATTATATTAAGTTACTGGCTGACAAGCATTAAATCAAATATAGACTTCTACATACTCCGTATCTGTAGTAAAGTATTATAACATATTAAACAGATCCTTATTTTAAAATCTCTTTCCAGCACAGGACCAATCATTTATGAACTGCCTCACACAAGCTAGTTGGGAGTTATGAGGAACCCTGTCTTTTTTGATATTGTATTCTGAGCTTTTCCAGTTGCTCCACGCACTGCGTCTGGGCCAGCTTCAGTGTTCGGTTCTCCTCTGTCAGTTCTGCATATTCCTTAGCCAGCTGAGCAGCATCCATGCTTTCTTTTTCCACTTGTTCCAGCCTGGCAATCAGCTCCTTTCTAATGATTATGAAAAAAACCCCAAATATTAAAAATGGTAGTATGCAAAAATTTGTCATCATGTGTTAGGTCAAAGCTGGACTGTAGGTTGTTAACATGGTATTACCTCAGCTCGTGTGAAACAAGGGCCTAGAAAATTAATTTGTTAGAGTCCTCTTTTTTCCATTAAAAGATGAAGCTTCCAAAATCGCTGATAGGTTTGCTGTTCAGTGACCAAATCTGCAAAATGCTGGTTTCAAGTATTTGTATTTAGGGTTATTCAGCCTGGAGAACAGAAGGTTTCAGGAAGACCTTAGAGGCCCTACCAGTACCAAAAGGTGCTCCAAAAGAGCTGGAGAGGGACTCTTCACAGGGGTGACAGGACAAGAGAATGGCTTTAAACTGAAAGAGAGTAGGGTTAAATTGGATATTGGGAAGAAATTCTTCCATGTGAGGATGGTGAGGCACTGCACAGGTTGACCAGAGAAGCTGTGGCTGTGACATCCCTGGAAGTGTCCAAGGCCAAGTTGAATGAGGCTTGAAGCAACCTGGTCTAGTGGAAAGTGTCCCTGCCCATGGCAGTGGTTTGGAACTAGATGATCTTTAAGGTCCATCGCAATCCAAACCATCCTATAACTGTATAATTCTGTGATCTCTAACTTCAGTAAATGTTGAACGTGTAATTCATGGTGGTGAATCAAGTGCTAATACTTTACCAGAAGAATAACAATATATTTTTCTCTCAATATCAAATATAATTGAAAGAGAGCATAATTTTTTGTTCAGTTAGTTAGATTTATTAGTAAATTCTGTGAAGTGCACCTGGTTTCCTTTCTCTATTACAGATGATTCTAGTAGATACTAGGCACATGAATCTGAACTACATATATTGCTTCTATAATATGTTTAGGCTCCGACCTTAGCCCTACTACTGAGGCAGAGTGATAGACCTGCAAACCTGACGCCTCCTGGTCCTCATAAGAGCTGTGGCTTCTTCTGGATGGAGTAACACAGTGCCCTGTATTCCCAGAGCTGGCCAGGAGCTGGAGTCTCCTGTATAGTATCAACTGAAATTACCTCAGCACAAGTTAAGATAAAAGAGGTCTTAAAACACACTGAAGGCATGAGTAACTCACAGGGTTAGTGAATTACTAATTGTTCTCCACTTAAGTCATCCAGCAGGCTAGCCTGGCCTCTGGGGTTTTTCCCCTTTAAGTCAAAAATTCACCCCTGCTACAGGAAGTCTCTTCTAAAGGGTTCTTAGTTCTTTTGATCATTCTATCTCAGAGATTAGTTAATCTTTAACGGTTCATGGCCCTATGACTTTATTTCTCAGTCATATCAAAACAATGCTTGTAGATCACCAGTGGGAAGATGTTAGTACCTTCAAAGTGGATAGCTTTTGCTGTGGTCCTTAAAGGAGCCTTCTTGTCAGGCTAGACCTGTACTTTCAGACAGGAAATTCCTACAGATCTGGAATTCTATTCCCACAGGTCAGAGTATTCATGAAAAGATAACATTTCTGTATTTGCTCATCACTTATGTTGCTTGTAGCTGCAAAGCTACCACTTACAGCAGTAAAAGTGTAAGCGCATGGGTTTTGAAAAACACTTCTGCCTGGGCTTCTTTTAGGATCAATTTGACCTTCCTCTGTCTTTACTGCAGCTTTCAGTGATAGCAGAGTTTGCCCACGGTTTACAGTCACAATTACGTAAGTTCAAGGAGTCACAAAGTTAGAAGAGATTCTTGACACAGTCATTTCTCTCAAATGTGCTTCCCATTGAAAAAAAAAAAGAGTTAGCAGCCATTACAGAAATTTTAAATCATCCTAAAGAGGCAGTATATAGGCATCTTCCTACAGCTAAATATGTTGGCTTTGTTTTATACTGTTGAGGTAATGCAGAGCAGCTATGCTGCAGCAAAGCTTCTTTCTCTTTCCTTTCACCAGGTGAAAGGTGTGTTCAATTAAGCCTTTGAGGGAAAACATCAAGAGCCTATTTTAGCTCAGCAAAATTCTGTTTATATTTGTCACAAATAGTCGTAAAATTTTTAGAAGCCGCAAGCCATTAACAGATTTATTTCTCTTTGGTTGGGCCATGATAGATCAACCAATTTTCAAAGGGGCCAAGATGATTCTGCTAGATAGCTCCTATTAATGGGACAGAGACCATGGAGAAGTATTTTAGAGAGTAAAAAATGCATTTAGGGACAATGAGGTTTTACAAGTCTTTAATCACTTCAATCTCTCAAGGGTCTCCTCTGGAAGACTTTTGTTTCTGGAGACCAAGAGAGAGTGTCAGCAATATTTCTTTGCAATTATTCTCTGGTGCAGTGCTGGACTGAAGGATTAAATTAAGCTCTTTCAAATTACAGACTGTTAAAACAGAAGTGTCCAAAGAAATTAATTCAGAATCATTCTTCCTTACTTTTCGTACACTTATGAGCTTCTTAAAGGGAGATGTAGTGAACACACTAATAAGTAATCAGCATCTTCACAGCGGACAAATCTTTTCTGTGGGGACTTTTAGTACTTGAAAAAGAATGGTACTAACTACTCTATTTGAACTGGAGCCAGGAGTGGCACAGACAGACAATGTGAGAACTCGGACAACTCTGTTAATGAATGTCAGTCCTGATTTGATAAGATGAGACTTTGTGCAGGCAGGGCATTCATGCTGCTTTTCAGTAATATTAAAGCAACATAGATAACTTTTTCCCCTGTGGGATTTACCTTTGCTGTTAAACAAATTATAAATGTGCTAAAATAAAAAATATACTCATTACTGTAGTCCATACTCTAGGACTTCCCTCATAGAAAGCAGTTTCCTTGCACTGATTCTGTGATCCAGTAGTACTATGTGGGCAGAAAAGGGCAATTCAGTCATCTTTCCTGTGTTTCCTGTTTGGGACAGTATCTCCAGTTGTCTCCCAGTACGTTGGAGGCAAACAGCTGTCCAAATAACTAATTTCCAGTAAATTGCCAAGTAGCTACTTGTGTGGCTCCCTGTGTGTATGGTTGTACATATGTGTTATTGATTGACTACTCATGAGATTGTGCTGGAAGTCTGATAGATGCTACAGGCTGGATATTAGAAAAAGGTTCTTCACCTGGAGGGTGGCTGAGTGCTGGAAGAGGCTCCCCAGGAAAGCGGTCACAGCACCAAGCCTGATAGAGTTCAAGAAACGCTTGGATGATACTCTCAGACACATGGTGTGACTCTTGGGGATGGTCCTGCGCAGGGCCAGGAGTTGGACTCGATGATCCTCGTGGGTCCCTTCCAACTCAGCCTATTCTGTGATTCTGTGGTAAAATTGCCCACTTCTGAGTCAGCAGAACCTACTTGTTCCCTTCCCATCAGGATCAACACCTGTTTACAGGGTAGGGTGATGTTTCAGGCCTGCCACAGAACTAAAATTAGAGTACTGGGGAATTGCTAAATGTTATGAATGGTCTAGCTTACAAAGCTCACAAAAGGATGAGGACAGTAACATTTTCTTCTGATCTAATCCGGGATTTGAACTTAGCTTCCAGAGGTTAAAGAACACCATAATAAGCTCTTGCACCATGTAGCCTTTGTTATGGATGCTTAATAAATAGGTCTAGCACTGTGTAATCTGTGTTTTCTGTTAATGGCTATCCCAAGTTTAAATATTAACAGCATTGATAAGGTATTTTCTAAACTAGTGCTGAGGTACTCAAAGCTTTGAGACAATCTGTAATGTACACTCTAAGTGTTCTTTTCTGGGGAGGGATTTGTGAGGGAAGGGAGCCTGCCAGAGCAGGAGAAAAACACAGCATGGTCTTAGGGAAATTATTTCTCTTGGCCTTAATGACCGACCATGCAGACAACAGAGCTCCTTAACACTAATATTCACAATGAATAAATACCAAGAAAAGTGACAGACTAAGCAGATAAATCTGTCTGGAGATGAGTATATTTAAAGATGGACTGGACACAAGGAAAACAGCTTCCAGAGTACAAAGAATCAGATTTGTCTTTCCCCAGTTGTGAACAACGTGTTCAGGATCATGCATCTGTGGCACCACACATTTCTTCACAGCTAACATGTGTCTGTGTTCTGGTGGCCCATAAGATCATCTTCATTTCTCACATTTGACATGGCTTTCACATTAGGAGGAATCACGAGACCCTGTAAGGTAATCGCTGTCTGAGAAGACTGCCCTTGTGTGTTTAAAGCCTACTAATTGATTTTTAAAACAACGAGACAGCCTGTTTTAATTTAAATGAAAATATATCCAGATGACAACACATAAAAGGTCATAGAATCAGAGAATGATTTGGTTTGGAAGGGACCTTAAATATCATCTAATTCCAACACCCCTGCCATGGGCAGTGACACTTTCCACTAGACCTGGAAGTCTCTCTTTGTGTTAGAAAAGCTGTAATTTAATTTCCACTATTTGGCAAGTAACATATATTTTGCATACACATGATGATGAAAAATCAGGTCTAGAATGGGAAAATTATTGAGCTAAAAGGTTGCCTTTAAGGTTTATGCTAATCTTTTTCTGCAGTACCTGGAAGTCTGAAGACTGTTTGTCTTAGCAATGTTGCAAAGACAGTCTGGAAATAGTGTACCTGGAGAAACCATCTGGTCTGGAAACCTTAAAACAGTCTTATGGTCATGAGAGCATGCTAAAGCATATGGAAGACTTCCACAAAATTAAGCAGACATCTCCACTGCATGTCATTTGCCAAGAAGGCCAACGGCATCCTGGCCTGTATCAGCAATAGCGTGGCCAGCAGGACCAGGGCAGTGACTGTCCCCCTGTACCTGGCACTGGTGAGGCCAACCCTCAAATTCTGCATTCGTTCAGTTCTGGGCCACTCACTGCTAGAATGACATTGTAGTGCTGGAGGTGTCCGGAGAAGGGCAATGGAGCTGGGGACGGGTCTGGAGCACAAGTCTTGTAACTGGAGCAGCTGAGGGAGCTGGGGGTGTTTAATCTGAAGAAAAGGAGGCTCAGAGGAGATCTTCATGCTTTCTACAACTACCTGGAATGATATTGTAGCCAGGGGGAGGTCAGACTCTTCTGCCAGGTAACAAGGATGAGAGGAAATGGCCTCAAATTGTGCCAGGGGAAGTTAAGATTAGATTTAGGAAAAACTTTTTCTGGAAAGGGTTGCCAAGCACTGGAATGGGTTGTTCAGGGAAGTGGTGGAGTCACCATCCCTGGAGGTGTTAAAAAAACATGTAGATGTGGCACTTGAGGACATAGTTTAATGGCAAACATGGTGGTGGTGCTGGATTGATGGTTGGAGTTGATGATACTAAAGGTCTTTTCCAACTCTAATGATTCTATGATTCTATGTCTACTGTGACATGTGCAAAAGAAGAAAAGAAATCATATTCATGGCAAAGAAAAGGAGTGAACCTAAACCAGGTGGTGATCAAATGATATTTTCTGAAGAGTTATATTAGAATTGTCTGGGGGAGGAAAAAGCGATAACCAGCCAGTGCTAAGAATATAAGATACAGCTAGCAACCATGGCAACTCTAATATTTAACTACATAATCCAGGGTCATTATCTAGTAATAGCAATATAACAAGTGCTCAAAATAACCAACCATCCCACCCCTTTCACCCAAACTTAGATACCCCAAAACATCTGTTATGGAAATACATGTGTGTTTCTGGAACATAAATTAAATTACATTCTGTGCCCTAAATGTGGTGTGCTCTCGCTTCCACACCCTTTTCTTTATTTTCAATCATGTCTCCCATTCCACAGTGATTTTTTCCCTTGTACTACATATTGCTGGCATAAATGGGAAGAGTTTGAGTGAAGAGAGCAAACAAAGCTATGATTATATTAGCAAAAAAAAATCTACTCAGTCTTCTTCTAAATTCTTTCAATTTCTTCCTTCCTTTTTTAGTTTTCTTCTTGAGTAACTTCTTTTACCCTTCAATCATTTTATCAAAATAGTATTTAAGAGAAATAGACAATAGCTAACAGGTGCATTAGGCACCTGTGGATCTTTATTTCCATACATTCAAATTCAAACGTAGAAGAAGATAAAGACACCCACAAAAGGGGCAAATTTCAAAAAAGCTGCAAACGCCATCTTTTCAGTTTGAATTAGATTTGATTGAATAGAGAACTGCTTTTGAGGCTCCAAGCTTGTCCATCTCATCAGACTTTTTAGAAAAGTCAAAGCATCCATTCTAAGAATGGAATACTCAACTCTTCCAGTGGCGGGGCAACCAGAGCTTTTCTGGGCAATTTGTGCCAGTGCCTCAACACCCTCACAAGGGAAGAATTTCTTCCTACTATCTAATCTAAACCTATCCTCTGTCAGTTTAAAGCCATTCTCCCTTGTCCTATCTCTACATATCCTTTTAAATAGTCTCTCTACATCTTTCTTGTAGGCTCCCTTCAGGTACTGAAATGCTGCAATTACAAGTGTGCTCAGGTATGTAAGCTTACGTGTGTGTAAAAGTATATGTGTCCTAATAACTTTCTGATCCCCCTTCCAGTTTTAACCAAACTTGGTGCAGTTAAGAGGTCCCAGTTAGTTTCTGGAAGGTTTAATAAAAACAGACTGCTACAGAAAGGATTGTTGCTTCAGTGGGGAAAGGCAGTCTCATGAGACCTTCTCCAAAATACTACAAAATGGAGAATCTACCTGGAGGGAGAAGCTATAAACAGTTCACATATGGAGAAAAAAAAAAATCTTCAGTTGGCACTTGCAGCTTGTTAAACCTCAAAATCAAGCAACCAGTGCACCAACCTGTAGGAAATTAAACATCTTTGATCCCAGTGCTCTAGGACCACTTCTTAACATGGGCAGTGGTGAGAGGTGCTGCACTGATATTTGTGATGTTTAGGCATTTCACAGCTATACAGCATGTGAACACAAGTCCACAAATATGTAATTGGAAGGCACATAAGAATCACAGTAATATAATTCCATTCGTTGCCTTATTCAGCCACTCAACATATGTCTACTGGGGCACGGAATCCACAGAACAGGTTCGGCAAAGGTAGCAGTGGTGGAAGCATCCTGACATTGTTCCGCTGTTGACATCCACTGGTGAAATGAAATAAAATGCCAGCCTGAAGCCCGTTAATTCATCCAGGGTAACCACTGCAGAGAGGCTGACATCTGGGCTCAGAAGTTGATTAGGACAGTTGTGAGCTCTGGTAAGCAATTTTGTGCATGTACCTGCCCTTCTCAGGAAGCAAAGTATTTCTAATTCAGCTAGTACCACGGACTCCATAGATTACAAGATTGCATTCAAACAGGATATTTTTTTCACTTAAGAAAGTGCAAAAATAATAACATAAATGTCTATGGTTATTATAATAATAATAATATAAATGTCTAATTTTTAGAGGCTCCAAGCATACCTCATAAATAGGCATAACTGATTCAGGGATGTGTCAGTAATAATAATGGATTTATATCAGTAGACTCTAAAATCCAAATGATCCAAATGATCTAAGGCTACCTTTTGGGTTTATACATCTAAAGTCAAGTACTTAAATGACCATTTAATATTTTATATTCTATTTGGATTTTCAGAATAGAAAAAGACACATAGGTTTCCACTGAATTCGCTTGATTACTAAATACGTATTAAGCAGCTTATATTAGACAACCAAATTTGACAAATCATTGCAAAATTATTTGAATTAATTATCTTTTCCTCATCTTTCCAAACACACCAATTACATTTGATGGGTCATGTTCAATGAATGATGAATCAAATGCAAACACTGCATTTTCATGTATTTTTCCAGGCAGGGACAGTGTAGTGTTAATCTCTTCTGGCTATTTTTTCTTCTCTTTTAACTTTTGTGTCAGTTTGTCAGAATCTGAGTGCCACACAGATCCTACAGTGGAAGGGCATTTGTAGTGGGAAACCTCAAGTAGCTCTGACACATTAAGCCAACTGTAACTATATTGTGTCTGTAGCCATCAACCCTGATAAAGACATCTCACTTTCTTACCCTGAATAGTTTGGATTCAGGGAGTTCTTTGGCTATCTTGTAAGAATACAGGATTTCAACAGTTTCCCTCCCATCAGCTTGATTCTAAGATTCCCATGGATGCAAACTTGGCTGAACTTCAAGGTCGGCTGTGTAGGGATTTCACTACTCACCCTCTTTTGTCTCTCTGAATTTCTTTTTCAGGTTTCTTGTGGAAAGGGACCGAGACCCACAGAGTGCACTTTGCCATTTAATAGTCATGCAAAAGATGACAGGGCTGTGAGTACAGGCCACAGACAAGAAAAAACATCTCCAGCTTATGCACTTTGCATACAAACACCTAAAATGCAAATGTGCATTGAGCCAATGTATACAGAAACAGTGCAACTCACAGAAACACATCCACCAATACTGTCAAGCACTCCAAGCCTAACTGAGGATCTGTTACATTCGTCATTAAAATGTATAACGTTAAATTGAAAAAAAAATTCCCTAACATTAAAAAGGAGACTTGCACCAGTCGAACTGGACTGTTATGTGACCTGGAATCTGTCAGTGAAGGTTTTAAGGGATGCACACATAGGTTAGGGTCCAGAACTATGACAGCTCTTAGTGGGTCCAGTTGATCCTAAGGAGCAATGGCCTACTTGTACTGTGACTGTCAGGCAGAGGTATGGAACAGAATCATAGAGTCAAAAGAATGATAGAATCGTTTGGGTTGGAAGAGACCACAAAGATCATCCAGTTACAACCCCCCTGCCATGGGCAGGGACACCTTCTACTAAACCAGTTTGTTCAGAGCCCCATCCAACCTGATCTTGAACACTTCCAGGGATGGAGCAACCTGTGGCAGTGCCTCATCACCCTCACAGGGAAGAATTTTTTCCTAATATCCCATGCACCTAATACCCTAACCTTGACCTCTGTCAGTTTAAAGCCATTCTCCCTTTTCCTATCTCTTGTAAATAGTCTATCTCCATCTTTCTTATAAGCTCCCTTCAGGTACTGGAAGGCTGCAATTAAAAGGTGTGTGTGTATGTAAGTATATACATATGTGAGTATATATGTATATGAGTTTAAGGTCAGAAAATATTATGTGAAAACTTCATGCTTAAAACAGGATTTTACAAAGAGATTATACAACAGTAAATCCTTTGGGAAATTTACTCACTTTCTTTCTTCCAGCAGAGCAATTTCTTTCTTGACTTCATGGTACTCTTCTGCTATTTTGCAGTGCTGTTTATACACCTGCATAGATTCCTTAGACTCGTGACAAGGAGGCAGAGGCTTTAAGAAAAAGAAGAAGAATGCACTGTTTTAGAATGAAATATTAGTTTAAAAATACATATTTTAAAGATAAAATCTTTATCTTAATTCCTGTGAGAATTTTTTCCCCTAACTGCAGGATATTGCCAACTATTCCTAGTGATGGCCTTTCATGGAAGGAAAAAAACCCAAAACGATCCCAGTTCCCTGCATAAGAATATGCATAAACCTTCAAACCTTGTAACAATTTTCAGAACTCTCCTTGTCAGTTTTGCAAAGTATTCCTAAAGATTGATCAAAGAAAGATTTCTCCCTTACATCCCTCTGTTTCAGCTACAGTGATACATGGATGCTAAAGCTGATGCATTGGTCAGACCCATAACACACAGGAGCGTCTTTTCACTGCAGAAACTACAGCTCTGAGCAGAAGGAGATTTTGAGTGCAAACAAGCTCCTATTCTCCAGTTGTGCAAGATGAGAACAAAACACATGAAAAGACGTAGATTAAATGGTCTTTTTATTCCTAAATGCAATGCTTATTCCAGTTTATTCCTAAATAGGACAGGGCTGTGAATTGGGACACTGGGGTTGATTCTGCTGGACTCAACAGGAGTTAGTCTGCTGACTCCAGTGCAGCCAAGATTTTATGATGGGTTCTATCCCAGCAATATCTCAAGCTGTAAACAGCTTGCTCAAGATAATACCATTTCTCTGCATCTCTATTTCCTGTAGAAGAAGGGCATATGTTTACTTAGTAGAATGATTATGAGAGTTAAACCAGCTTATTTGCAAAGTGTTTTACATTTTCATGTAAAGCACAGGTGAGATTGAGCATAGAAGGATGATGGCAATCAAAAAAAGAAAAATCAGGTTAAGAAAGAGACACATTGAAGACAAAAGCATTATACCTCCTATCCTAAGTACTGACACCATTGTCACAAAATTTTAACTTTTTTCTAATGCACACTGAATGTAATAAATATGGCAAGTAAACCCACTCAGGGTTAGAACTCCTCATGTGAATTTCAGTTGAGACCTTGAAAATACATTTTTGGTTAAATGTAGGTACTTTTTGTTCCTTAAAAAGAAAACTGCTTAATTCAGGCTTATCACATTTTGGCTATAACGCTTTCAGGAAGTACTTCTAAGTTATTAGCCATGAATCTGTTGACTGTAAATGAACTCCAAATAGCATCCTTGAGCCACCTGTTTGAAGCAAAAGGAAACACTTAAAATAGTTCCTTTACTGCCCAGTTAAAGAGCATCCAATTGCCTTTCACAATATTAGTAGATTATTTTACATTTCTTGCTGTCCTACTTTGACTCTTCGCTGTAGCGTAATATTTCTTTAATGACATTTTATTAGGAAAAGAAAAGCACAAGTAATCAGACTTTTCCTATTTATGATCTTCTAATCCTTCTTTTTAATCTAAACTGGAAATTTAAATTTAAAATTCAGAGACAAAGATTGAAAACACTTTTACCCAGGAACAGGGTAAGTTGTTTCAGATGTAACCCAATGCACAGATGTAGGTAATGTAAGGATCTTGTGGGTACTTTTAGACAGTATGTGATTCCTCACTGAAATTTTAACACAGACACTCATTTCCCATTTTCTAAATGCAAAAATGCTGCAGAAGAATTGTTTCACAGGACATTCTCTCTGATCTTGGAGATTTCTGGAACCCAGGGAAAGGGCAGCCCATCACCTGATGAATCTAATCCCTAGGAAAGGGCTTTTAATTGCATTTCAATGTGGATGAGCAATAGCACCATTCATACAGCCACCCAAATAATAAGCATAAATTTAACAAGACAGAATATAGAAGTCTCAGTGCTCTAATCCAAGAATGCAAGGATGAGCCAAAGTAGCATCTCTGGTATCTGCCAGAGATCAGCCATCAACAAATGCATCACAATAAAAAAATTTTGGACGGTACCAAAAGGAAAGTCCCCAAACAGTGATACTTCAAAAGAAAATCCAACCAAACCAAACCAACAGAAAATCACCTTGGATTTGCTTCCAACTTAGTTTCTGCTAATCTAGCTGGTTTAAACAGTTTAAAAATTAAAACAGTGTTCAGTTTCTATATTCCAGCTTCCCACTCAAAAGATATATATAGAGAGCTAAAAATTATCCAGTCATGCTGAAACTTAGTATCTAAGTTTCACTTAGAACCAGTTGCTGATTTACAACCCCCTTCCTACCATTGTCCTCTTCAGTGACATTTTTTCTTACAGTGATATTTTAGCACTTAAAATAAACTTACAACAAATAATACAATCAGTTTACTAATGTTCTGTTAATACAATTCTTTTCAACCTTTTCTGATGGTATTAAGAACTATATAAAGAACTTTTTTAGTGTATTTTTCTTTAAAACATAGATTTGATTATGTTTTCATATGACTAGGTAGAATCATATAATTGAATCATATAATAGAATGGTTTGAGTTGGAAGGGACCTTAAAGATCATCCAGTTCCAATCCCCTGCCATGGGCAGGGACACCTTCCACTAGACCAGGTTGCCTCAAGTGCCATTGAACTTGTAACTGAACACTTCCAGGGATGGGGCAGCCAGAACTGGACAACTTGCAATTTGAAAATTTCTAAGAAAGGATTTGGTGATAGTATTTGGTGATAGATGTCCATGAGTAATTTCTGGCCAGTAGGATATTAAACTGGCTAATGCATTCATTATTTAACAAACATCTCTATTGCAATCACATGAAATGGAGAGATACAAGTCTCCATCCACCTAGAATGACTTTTCTGAATGCATGAGGCCAGACCATGGAGAGTGTTGCAGATGCTACTCTGATGGTATTCCCCGAAGTTTGTATACTATTTTTTTGGTGAGAGTTTGCTACTTTATCCAGGTAACTAATTTCAACAGGCCTTAATAAAGTGCAGTTTGCAGTATGTACTTTTTTTCACCCAGAAGCAAACAGCCATACTTTAATTTCTTCTTAGGACATGCCAAGCTTGATACTTCATGAAGTATCTTGCCTGTCCATAAATTAATACACTTAAAAACATACCTGCTAGAGAAGTCAAAAAACATCCCTGCCAAAGAAGGTTACATTTAATGGCAACAGTTGCTACTTTTAATCCTGTTTATTTCAGGCTTCAGTGTCATCCACCCTCATTTTTCTATGCTGGCAAGATATGCACATGCAGAATCTCTGATTTTGTTCACAAAGTTAGCACAAAAGCTGCAGCTTTAAGTTATACTAGTGATCTATCCTGTTATGCCTGATTTTCAACAAGGTCTGATTTTTCCTTTGTTGAATAACTTGCTGTAACACTGAGAAATGGTCTACAGGATCCAGCAAGTAGACATTAAGAGATCTTTTAGAGACTATTCTATAACTGCACATATATATGCACATCTTTACAAGACATATAAACTGTTCATTTAGACTTTTGTTTGGAATCCAGATATGAAAGATATTGGAAGATGACATGCAAATGCTGTTCATGAAGAAATAGAAAGAGTAGTTCTGCAGGCTTCTTAAGGCAGGTTGAAGGAACTGTTCTAAATAAAATCTTTGCTGGGGGACACAGAATGACAGTTTTCAGGTTTAGGGTTTTTTTCGTTTCACTCACATAACAAGGTATGTTTTGCCCTGCCATGTGAATATCAGCATTCCATATCCACAAAGGCTGTGTAGCTGACAATGTCAATCAAATGTTGAAAAACTTTGAAGCAGATTATTTTTTAATTCACCATAGTTTGTTTGCGTTTACTTTTTGACTCAACTGTGAAAAATAAAATTAAAATTTTCTCCTGAAATTGTTGAAGTTTCAAAAAAAAATTGTATCAGGCAGTTTTACCAGCTCATGTGAACTTGTCTAGAAAGCAGTCTTTACCACTAATTAAAGTCTAATTAAGTCCAATTAAAGAGTGGTATCTTGCTTTTTGTAAATTTGATAACCTTCAGCTAAGCTCTTGTGGAAAACCGGAAAGTTCAGTGCTGATATTTTGGATGGTGGCCTATGTTCGTTATACAGCCTTGTGTACTCTTCCATGATGGAAAACCCCACATTACTCCCAGCAAAAACTAGCACATTGCAGCTACTTTTTGTTGTGCAAGTGGAACTCTTCAACCAGTTTCAGATATCTGTCAGGATATGTCTTGTCTAGTCTAGTTTTACTATGAACATAAGCAGCTCTCTTTCTTCTGAACAATTCAGGTCAACTGGATAAGAGCAACTGAGAGTTTTGCTCTCCTTTGCTGAGACAATTTCCATTCTTTTCTAACTTGGGGATGATGTTCTGAATTTGTGAACATCCATGTCTTACATAACCTAAGACCATAGTTATTACAGCAGCATTACAGGAAACTTTTCAAGTTCATATCTAATTATAGAGTACCACAGTACTCTAGGAATACTTATGGAAATTAATACTAAAAATATTAGTAAATCTTAAAAAATTACATCATCCCCTTTAAAAATGCAGTATACTTTTAAGCTTTCTAAAATAATTTTGTGTGTCTAACAAGAATCTTGGCATTCAGTAGAATCAATTCAAGTTCCAGAGTAAACAAGGTTTCTGCTAAATGCTTATATCATGCACAACAAACTTTCATAACATTTTCATTGTTTCTTTCGTATAAGCATTTGCCACTAAAGCATGAAAAACTATCCTGTGGCTTAGAAAACTGATATTATAAGTGGTTGGAGCTTTTCCTCTGTTGCAGTAAGTTTATTTAACTACGTTAATCTCCACAGATTTGTACAAAAATACAAAATATGACATAAATGCCTCTCAAGCTCACAATTTCACGAGAAGAGATCACAGAATCATAGAGCAATAGAATCATAGAATTGTTTTGGGTTGGAAGGGACCTTAAAGATCATCTTGTTCCAACCCCCCTGCCATGGGCAGGGACACCTTCCACTAGGTCAGATTTCTCAGAGCCCCATCCAACCAGGCCTTGAATGATAAAGAATTACAGAACCCCTTGTCCATCCATATGTGACTTGTATTCTTCCCTCTTCAGGATCAAACTCCCATCTGGAATAAAGACTTTGATGGAGAACAGGGAGATGAACTGAGCAAGTCACAGGAAGTGCTGGAACGGGACAGGCAACACACAGGACATAGCAATGCAGGTACTTAACTCTAGATACTTTCCTCTGCATTCAGTGGCATGAACAACAAGGCCTTAGATGCTGATGTAGGTGTCTAAATATAGCAGACAACCCACAGCGGAGTGTCTGTCAGAGGGGCCACCACCCACGCTGTGGATAATCAAGGAAGTGCCTTCCAAGGACCGGTCCAGCTTTTACACAAGGAAATGGTTAAAGTTTCCCAATGACAAAGTGACAAGTGTAGCCAGCCTACCCTCTCTGCACTACCCACCACAGACACACACAGGTGGGGGAAATAAAAAAAGCCCAAATAAGCATGTTTTATCCTCATTCAAAGTATTGCTGGTCAGTGGGAAGAGAATAATTTCCAATACTGCAAACAAAAGCAAGAAGTTTATTAATATGAGTTTTATTTCACTGATAACTTAGCGGGAATTTCTTTGTAGTTTTTTTTTTAAATAATAAAGCTGCAAAAGAGACATACTGCTTAAGAGCTTAAGAGCTTAAACTGCTCCATTCTCATGTGCAGGGCTTTTGTGTCTAGTTGACCATAAAGCAATTCTGATTTAGGTTAAAAAAAAAAAAAAAAAGAGAGATAGCAGTTGAGTTATTTTCTTACAAATTGCTTCTTGGAATGTGTTCCTCTCAGTGCAGTAGAAAAATGTAACATTCAAAGAGATAATTTGAAAATAAAACATTTTTAGTCCGAACCTGCCTAGTACATCAGCAGACACAGACTGATCATTTTTATTCTTCAGAAAGAAGCTGTAACTAGGACTGTCCTTTAGTAACAGTCCTTATAGAGAATTATTTGCTAAGTTTCCTAGAAAGACCTTCTCTCCAGCCACTCCTACCTCTACCTCTGTAGAGCCAGTGCTGGTACTTGGACAGCAGGGTTTGTTACCCTGCCATGAGGAGGCTGCACTGAACTTTGCCCTGCCCACCTCAGATAGTGGTGCCCAGGTACGGTAGAATTGTGTGAGGAAAAGTGGGAACACTAGGTAATTCTGCTCAAACAGCCAAGTTGTCTGCCAGGGCCCAACATAGGAGGACAAGGGCTTGAAACCTAAAACAGAGGTGCAAATTGCTGGGTACTCAGGCTGTGGTTGCTGCCTACATGCATAGAATTCCAAGTGACTCAGTGAACCTACATAGCTTTCAAGCTGCTTTCAAAATCCAGCCTGAAGATCAGCTAATTTGGGCTTTTTTTTGTTTGTTTGTTTTTAAAACAGGTTTCAAAATTTTCCTTTGTATGTTTGAAACCTGGAAAATTACTATATTTTTTTTTTATTGTCTATTATTATATAGCCACCTAACCTGCATTTATACTTTGCTTCTTTAAATAAAATATAAATGCTTTTAACTGTATGTATGGCATGGTGATGAAAATCTTGTGGCTTTAGATGTCATATTTTTATTACAAAAACATGTACCAGCATTCTTGCAAATTCAAGCATTTCAGGTTCTTTACTTTCAGTTCAGTGCTTCAGCTATGAAACATTATTGCTCTCTGAACTCTTCTGAGGGGGAAAAAAAAGCCAATCATCTTTGTTGCACTGGAAGGTCAGCGGAATAAAGAGGTCAGTATCCTATCCTGTTCCTTTCACCCCAAATCTTAAGCTGTTATTCATTCCTTTAATCATTCCTAGTTATGCCTAAGGAACCTGCCCATATTCTCAGAGTGAGAGCAATAGAGCAAGAGGAGTCTCTGTCATTCCTTTTGCAGTCATTCTTTTGATTAGAACAGTAGGAGAGAATAGTTGAAGTCAGGAGCCCTCCGTGTTGTCTCACTAGTTGATGGATACAGGAAAGATGACATTATTGGACAAGCATGGTCTGCTAATGCCTTTCTCAATTTACACCCAGGAAGCAACTGCCTTCATAGTGAAATATCAGAGGAAGTCTAAATGCTCCTGGGAAAACCGATGATCTGAAGTACTTTAAAACAGCCAACAAACACTTCAGAATCTCCACAAAGAAAAGTGAAATAATTCCTGGTTGTGGAACTGGCTCTGTGCCTGGTGAACCATGGAGCTGTCATCAACTGCTCATTGTCCAGTGTATCGGGGCTCCATCATCCTGTGCTGACAAATCAGTTTGATCACAAAAGGACTCATCACTTTTATCCCAGGCTGTCTGCAGACACCTGCCAGGGCAATCATTAGGGTTCCTGACTATGTAGCATGAACTGCAGTTACTTTGATGACGCTCTCATCAGTCCTGATGACTAGCTTTATTTACCCAAGATTAAAGGTAAAACATCACTACAAAATACATCTTCTCTTGGAAAGCTTCAGAGAAAGCTGATGACATCAATCATAGCACAGCCTGCAGGCATGAGAATATAATACCTGGCTCATTCCTTCCCCTGTCAAACACACAAGAACTCTCTTCATTGCAGTGCAACAGCATGCCCTGCATTTTACACAGGAATTGTATGTAAAAACTTAAAAGCAGGTGAGATTGTTGCAATAGTAATTTCCCTGCAATTGGATTAAAAATGTCAAACCAAATTTTCTGCAGATCTTGAAAAGACAGTGTTTTCTTCTGTGGATATATACAGCCTTATTAAATGTCAATAGGTTAGAAAAGCACCATTGAAAACTTCCACCTTAGTATAACAACCAGAGGCTTTATATCATAACAAATATAGTGACTGTGAAATAAGTTGTCATAACAAATAAAAACCCGTTTACCTGCAGCTGCTGATCTAGTTCTGGAAATGCCAAAGACAAGTTTTCAGGGGAAGCATCATCTAAAAGGTAAACATGATGTTAAAAGTCAATGTCTACCAAAAAGGGCATTTCAAATAATCTATCTGATGAAGTTCTATATTGCATATATTGACAATAATATCGGGATCCTGAAAACACCTCCACATCTTATCTTTTACAGTTGAGATGTCTTAATAGACTCCTTGAAAATACTAGCGGGTTGTTAATAAGAAAATATTTATTTGGTGGAAAGACAGAAAATCTATTTTGTATTGCAGAAGTAAAGAATGTAAAGAAATAAAGAAACAAAACAAAGCCAATTAGTCCAGGAGAACATGCAATAATTTAATAAAACCAATAAACCCAAACTGTCTTCCTGGGCTCTTTCCATCACACTGCAAAGAACCCTCTGAAGACAGCATCGTTACTACCAAAGAGTTCATTAATTGAATGAAGGCCAAAACAATCACAAGAACACACAAACTAGCTTGGCAACCCTGAAACACAAAGAGAAGGCTTTGGGGTGACCTAATTGTGGCCTTACAGTATATGAAGAGAGCCTACAAGAAAGATGGAGAGAAACTATCTACAATTTACATACTGTGTAAGGGACAAGGGGGAACGGCTTCAAATGGAAAGAGAGTAGGTTTAATTAGATATTAAGAAGAAAGTCTTCCCTATGGGGGTGGTCAGGCACTGGGACAGGTTGCCCAGAGAAGCTGTGGCTGCCCCATCCCTGAAAGTGTTTAAGGCCAGGTTGGATAGAGCTCTGAGCAACCTGGTCTAATGGAAAGTGTCCCTGACCAGAGCTGGGGGGTTGGAACTAGATGACCTTTAAGGTTGCTTCCAATCCAAACCATTCTATGGTTCTGTGGTTCTGTGATTCTTTGAAGACTGTTACCTGCACAGACATGATTAGAACAGGGAAGGCGCTACAAATTTCTCCATACTACAGATACATGACTTTAACCTGTCCATTACAATCCTTATGGGCTAGAGTTAGTTTAATCATGACAACAAGCCAAACCATGTTTTTATTTATTTATTTGTTTGTTTTTAGTACAGGCCTCCAGCAAAAGCGGGACAGACTGTGCCAGTTACGTCAGTGTTGTGATGTGGACACCTGCCCAGTAGTAGCTGGACTGAGATGGAACACAGGAATCACACTTGGTAGCATCCCACCTAGTATCACAATTTTTCTTTCTCAGTGACTTTCACACTATAACTTTTGCATTGGATTGTGATGACCACTTAGGCATCTTGCTACAGGTTATGGGGGGTGAGGAGAACGTTACTATTAGCTTATAGTCAGTTATTTGTAACGTATCAAAATTAAACAAGGATGGCTCTCATAAGAGAAAATTGCTAACACAGTTCAGATCCTGCAACATGTCGTATGCTGGCAGACTTGTACAGGGCAACAAAACCCCACTGAGATTAAGAGGACCGCATATCAAAGCAGGATTCTGGATATTCTGAAAGAGTACAGACTAGGATCTAAATTATTTGTCAAATATTTGATATCTTTTTCTCCTGCTCTCCGTGGTCATATAGCAAAGGAAATTAGGGGGGAAAAGTAAAATAAGTCACCTTATCCTATGAAAAATAAGCATACAGGCTAACACATGGTCAGAGCCTAGGAAAGGATGCCCAGAGAAGAAAAAAATAAAATACGGTGATACAAAAGGAAAACTTTTGAACTTCCTCAGAAAACAAAGTGAAGTTCCTATATTTTCATGTGGTAGGAGTTTTGCTAGCATTACCAAGTCATACCCATGTCATACGTGTGTCCCCCTTCGTTTTTCACACCATTTCCCAAAAGTGTCCATTCTGGAAAATACTCAAATTGCTTTAATAGTAGAGGATTGTATCATGCAGATATGCGAGTGTTTACCTTTAATTTGCTGTCGCTTTCTTGTACAATATTTATAAATAGACTAATTTTCTAAAAGAAGAAAGATGAATCATATGGCAAGGCTAAAAGGAAGGACAGAATAAAACTCAGTCTGACTAGGGGTACAGCTGCTCTACAAGTATTTGGCTGAATAGCTGTTAAATATTCTGACAGAGATATTGGACCAGAGTCATGGATGGCAGTTAAGCTGCTATTTGTTTTGACAATTCCAGCAGTACAATCCTTGGTACAGCAGCTTTAAGGAGGGATATTGAACACTTTTAAAATTAAGAAAAACATAGCCAAAGCAACCCTTCAAAGTCCTAAAAAAAAATAAATCTGAAGCAACATCAGCTAGTAATTACTTTTTCACTGCATCAGCTGTTAATAAGAAAATGAAAATAATGCAGTGTCAGAATATTAAAAAATACATTGGAATATCCTCTTAAAAGAACTAATTAAAAAACTTTGGAAGTACTTCATAAAGGATGGAATAGAGAGAGAAATTAATATAGAGGAAATCCTTTCAGTAAACAGATGTTCCCTGCTTATTTTTTGAACTCAAGTGACTGAGTCAATGGTACCATAAATAGAACCTACTGGTATCCTAACCATTATGGCATACCATAGTACATTTTATAATGGGCCTGCCCTAGCATCTATTGAACAGCTGCTAGGGGTTTTTTTTAGTGATACTAGTTTAAGACTTGTTTAAGTCATCATCCAGTGTGCAGAACATCATCAAGAAATGTTGGAGACTTTAGTGGCTTGAAATTTTCCTGGGTTCCTGATTCTCCTGGGCTCTTTTGAGATTTTTCGCTCAAGTATTTAGTTTAGAAAAATTAACAGAAATCCTCATAACTAACTGCAATCTTGTTTTCCACAAAAAGAACAACAAATGACTTTCCCCACAGCTTTCAGTGAAATAAATTACTGCCTCAGGTCAGTTTGTATTTCACTGTTGTCAAAGTAACAACCACAACAATAACAACAAAAATCACTCGGTAAAAACTAAACACGATTAAATTTCACATAAGGGGAAAGCAAATGAAAGCAGTCAGTCAGCTCCTAAAACTTTTTTGAGGATGTTTTCAGAAAGTCAAGAGCAAAGATATAAACTCTTACATTTTTTTCTGAAATAATCACTATTGCCCCTACAAGCTGAAATACTGGGTGTTATGCAAAAAAACAGGCAAAATTACATTGATTTCCAGCCTTCAGAATCTATTGACTCTGAAAATCAGACACAAGAAACGTCTGAAATGTCAGTGAAAGTATTCTGAAGATCAAATCACTCTTACAACTATCTCCTTATCTGTCTGTATCTCTTATTTTCTACTCTACATCTCCTTAACTAGACAACAAATTTCAGAAATACCTCTTTTTCTCCTTTTCTCAATTCATTATCAATTTTTAATGAGTGCTTAGATTAAGAATCACTGATAAAATCAGTGACCCCCTTTACAATAAAGTTAGTGGCTTTTCTGTACCGAAAACCCTTGAAAATATCTAGGCTGATTCTTCAACAGCTACAGACAGCATCTCACCCCTGTGGTCACTATAAAAAAAACCACAAAGAAAATTGATTTATAATTCAAACTGGATGTTGAAAACCTATTTTGTTTAAAAATAAAAATATTAGAAAAATCAAGGACAGGAACTTGCTACACCTGAAAATGAGTTAAGATCCTGGTCAAAGGAAACAAGAAAGTAAGAATAACGTACATATGGATGCCATGGCCATCCCAGCAAACTCAACAGCACCGATTGGTGATGTAAAAGAACCATATCAGGGACTTCATTACAGCCACCTAAGTTAATGTACCTATGACATGATTTCTAAATGAGTAGCACTTCCTGATTTCTCATAATCCCAAATCTAATTTTGAAGTTCTATATTTGAAAGCGCCCTAAAGACCTGTACCCTGATTACACGGTGAACACTTTGAACCAAAGACTTGGTTCATGTGCACAAAAGAGTTCGATTTTCCTGTTTGTTTCATGGTTCACATGCTTGCTTTGCTTGTTGCTGAAAACTGCCATCATAACAGAGAGCATCGGAACTCTATTAGGACAGATTGTCTTTATACAAAAGGCTTACTACTTATCTACTTATGTCCTGAGGCATTCCTCTGATATATGCTAATGTCGCACATTTGGAAATGAATCTTGCTTTCTGGAAAGCTTCACTGATTTAATGATGTTCTGGCCTCCTGGAGATTCCGATATCCCAGACCTCCATCATGTAGACAAATATGAGAAATCCTTCCCATGTCACTGCCTAACTGACACAATGTCTGGTACAATGAAGTGTAATATCCAAGTCTCTTCCTATATGGTTGCTCCATTTAGCTAAACCGTGGGCTACAGGCAATAAATCCTTTAAGGACAACATCTGATTTACTTGCACTATAAAGTTGCAAATTAGTTTCTCTGTGATCTTCATAAAGATAGACAGAAATAGAATAGAAAAGTTTAACTGCGTTGAAAGCACATTAAGGCTGCTAAATCAAGCACTCGAAACTTAGGAAATGCCAATCACAGCTCTGTTTCCTTGAGTAACTGAGTTATGATCCAGTATTTAATTATACAATCAGGTACTATTTTTTTTCTCCTACACGTATTCAGATTTCTTGCTCCTAAATTAAAGAATTAAATTGGTAACATAAGTAGGTTGTCATCCTGTAAGTGGATCAGCCCTAACACAGGAAAAGTACTCAAACCCAACTGCAAGCACCACAAGTTGCATTGGGACAACACCAGCGAACTGTGTGTCAGGGTCCATTCTTGACCCTGGGAGGACAGTGAGATCCAGCAGCTCTGGCCCTGTATGCTGACAGACAACTCATCAAATTCATTCTGGGAGGCTGTATGGCTAAGTGACTGCAACTTGGCACTGCTGTGTGAAGCTCCAGGGCTTATATTCACAGCCCTGCCTGACACGACCTTACAAAACCTTGCAGTTACCTCACTCATAAAATAGTGGGGAATGGTCACTGCCTCACCCAGGAATAGGATGTGAAGTCTTGCTCAGTAATAAGAGTTATGGGCCTCCCAAAAATAGAAACAGTACATAACAGAAGAGATAACAGCAAAATCCTCCTACTCCATATACCTTCACTGAAGCATAAGCATCCTCAGATAAATATCTTTTTGAAGGTATCTCACATGACTTCCTATCTAATTCCCCAAAGACCAAGCCACTTCCTTGTAGGTTGGGTGTAGTTTTAGGAAACTAGCTTTGTGAATTTTAGCCATATGTTTTAGCAACCCTTACTGGTTTTCAATCAATGTGCTGGAAAGCCTCTGTTACCATTACAACTAAAATAAGGATGGAGTAGGGATTTAAAGGTTGCTTTTGAAGAAGCAACCACTGCAAAACAGTCTTGCATGATTAATTAGAAAAACAAAATGTTCTTTGTGTTCATGGGGATAATGAGCATAAAGAGGAGTAAAATAAGTAATTTTGCTATGCTTGTAAAAATATTTCACTATTTCACTATCTGTCGGGTTCATTAGAAAATTTATGTTTTGCCTTTTTTGTCAATGATTTTTCTGGAATGGTCTATCAGAGGTAAACTAATTTCAAATAAAAGAACTCACTAACAATTTCAAAACCAGTCATTTATCACCACATGTCACGAGCAGAACTTTTCAGCTAGACTCAATCTCTTATTGTAGGAGGCAAGGTGAAGAGATATTTACCTATAAACCTTATCTTTGAAGTATTGCACAAAACAAAGCCACTTGTCTAAATTCCATGAAGTTCCTCTTATAATCATTGTATCTTAATATATTCGTAAGTAAGAGTGATAAAGACTAGGACATATTGAACTTCACTGGTTAAATGAAGTTGATATTGATAAACCACAACATATTTTCAACTCTGGAATATTTATTTAAATCTTGGAACACCATTTTTAGTTCAAATTGCATTAGTTTCCAAGTGATGTAAGATGGGCTGGAATAATATGTTTCCAATTAATTAATTTAAAATGGTACCTTAAGTCAAAACCGGTGCAATATTGTGGGAAATCTATGTTAGTGAACTTGACTGAAAGAGCCAAACATAGAGATCTATATATACAGAAATAAGACATACACAATAAAACTGTCGTATATAGCCCACTAATGGGCTGCTCCTGAGACTTTTAAGGAACTGGTTACCCTACTTTCACACTAAAAATACAGCACAAAGCTGGCCAGGATTTCAGTCATCAGGTGTTGACTGACAAATAATATAACGCAATTAAATTATTTCTTGTACACTCGGGATAAACCAGCTCCAGTCTTGTAGGTCAGTTAACACAAAGTAATTTCTTCTCATGAGTTGAGAGCAGTTTCTCCTTTCACTGCTTCTCACACCCAGTGCTTGGTTACAATCCTAGCCAGTGAGATAATTGCCACCCAGAAGAAACATTCCATTTCCCCTTTTTATATCCAGTTATGCTGCTAGTTCCTCCTAGTAAGCAATTGTACAGCCCCGGAAGGAGAATGCACCCTTTTTTGGTGAAATGTGTCATTGTGCCTTTCAAGTGAGGTAGAACTTAAGGAAAAGCTCAAGTCAGACCAATTTCCTGACCACTTAGCCCTGGTGAAGAACTTACTGTTCATGCCTAGCAGTGCATGAGCCTCAGCTGATGCTTTACTACCACATTTTCAGCAGGTAACTCCTGTTTAAACTGAAAACAAATGTCAAGGAAAAAAAAATATTAAAGAAATGTAAAAAAGTAAGAAAAAAGTCTCTGCCTGCTATGGAATACCTAAAGGTCTATCTGTTGAAGGCTTTTGCAGTCCATCTTAAAAAAAAGTTTTAAATACTTGTTTTTACTCTCTTGATTCAGTTAGAGTTTGCTAGAAATTTTCGTACCTGTTAAAAGCTTATTTCCTTTGCCTTCTTTAAATATATCAAACATAATAACTCTTGAAACTTGTCACATGGTAAAACAATATGTTGATTTAGTCCTCCTGGTAGCCCTCACAGGCATGTGATGTAGAGGGGAACACAGCACTCACTCTACGGGTTGCTATTTTCTTTTATCAGCACTCATGAAGATTCTGGATTGCATACTGCAGGAACACTTGCATACATACAATAAAGTTCAAAATTATGAAACAGTTTAACAATATGTAGCAGAAAAAGATTACCTTTCTCTAACTGGGTTTGTTTTCCCAAACATTACAAGAGAGGCTGGGGTTATTAGCAGGATAAAAAAGGAAAAAATAAAACATGAAGCAATGTTAAGGAAGTTAGGCTTCCTGCCTTTCATATCTCCTTCTTCCAAGCTATTCAGAACCTTGTAATTTCCTGTTGTCATCTCTTGTCACAAACCAGTCTGCTGTCTGATTTTCCCATGGTTTCAGCCTTCCCTGACATCAGTGTCTCACATAAGCATCCTTTTTCCATAAGTTACATCTCTCTTCAAGACCCATCTTTGCCATAATTCCTGTATGAGATTTACCACATGACTGTATCTTGAGAGATGAGAATGATTCTTTACTGCCTTCTGTAATAAAAATGTAATTACCGGATTATTTTAATTTATAAAAAGGGTACATATATAATCACATGTATTTCTTTACATTCCTTGTCCCAATCTTTCTGTGTCACTCATCTTTATGAACTGAAAGTTGGGTTCAATAACATATGAAGATGTTTGGTTTTTAATTCCCTTGCTTAGGGAATGAGATTGTATTTCAGTATTGTAGCTGAAAATTAGTATTACACAAAAATTAGCTAGGAAAGTTAATGCAGATTCTAAAATATTTTTTACATGAGAAAAGTGTATTCAAGTTGAGATTCTGTTCACAAAAAGCTCCGGAAGCAACCTCACACATTATCCCACAATGCATACAGTCCCATAAAACATGCAACAGCAGTGGGTTTTAGTTATCCTTATCAGAGATCCATAAACACATCTTAGCCCTGACTCCAGCCACTTTTAGTAAAAGCAACAGCCAACGTTTTTGGAATGCTTTTCAGCTTCCTTTTTGCTTTATTTCATTCTGACTTTCATTGTTTGGCAACAGCTCTCTGGACCTTAATAATATTGAAGGTGCAAACTAATAATATTCATCTATTCCAAAGGCCAAAGGGTCCATGTCTGTACAGGATATGTTTGAGGAAATTAACGCTCCATCAGCACTAGTTGACAGTATTAACATCAATGAAATTTCTGCTGCTTTCTCAGAGATGCCATGTGGGGTATGCATTTCCTGAAACCTTTCACCAAGCTGGGCATGTGTGGCACTTTTCAACCTTCCTGCTAAAAAAAAAAGTCCCTTCCTGCTCTAGGCTCATCCAAATTTGTCCTTTTACTTTTCTCAGTTTAAAGTTCCATAAAACCAGATACACTGCAAGTGCAGGTAAATTGATTAGTTAATTACAGTCCTAAGTATACCCCACAAACCACTGAAAGAAAGCTAAGATCTAAATTGTCAATCTAGTGGATTTACTCTAATGAAATTGTTAATGGAAACATTAAAAGTTATCAGACAGGAAAACTGATCACAGCTGCCACTCAGGAAAAAAATCCACCCATTATACTGGACTAGGTTTGATATTGTAAACACTGGTAAGTACATGTAAAATTTAAAACCAATTATTTCATTGTGGTTTACTCCATAAATTAAACTGTACCTGGGGATTCATTCAGGCTGAAGGCAATTCGTACTTGCTTATCAGCAGGTACCCTGGCGGTAGTGATCATGTGGGCACTTGAGTCAATGCTTTTACTTGTTTGTTCCAGCTGCAATAATACAAACAATATATTTATTACAGAGCACGTGACATCATTCAATAAATGAGTTTTAATGCTTTTCATGCACTCACAGCTACCTTTCCCATTCTAGCCAAGCAATGTTTAGAATCAAAGTCAAGGGAGCGCCATTTCACTTTTCCATTTAAAAAGGAATTAAATGAAATTCAGTGCAGAGACTGCCTTTATTTTTGATATTTATAGATTAGAAAGAATGATGGCAAAGGAAGCTACCCCTCTCCTCACCTGCTTCCTCCCTGCCATTGCCCCTTCAGCAAGCCTTGACTTGTGGCAATGCTGCCTGCCTCTGAAGGTGAAGAAGGAAGAAGGGGTGGGGAGTTGAGAGTAACATGACCCCAAGCCTGCCTTGTGATTGGAAATGTGCACACCACTCCACATGGTGTCAATGAGGAGGCACCCATCCTCCTGCCTTCCACCCATTACTCCCCCAGTCCAGCTGGGCCTGATAGTTGCACACTCAATGGCCAGAAAGTTATGGGGTCTCCAAACCTTGGTGGTGATTTTTCAGTGGAAGTCTGTGCAGGTTAGGGGTCTGTCTGCATGGGTTTGGCTCCCGGATCGGGACCTTATTCCGTCCTCCGTCTTTCTTCTGAGACCATCAATTACAAAAGGTGGTTTTACTGAGATGAAACCCTGCCATTAAGAAAACAGCTAGTTCATTTCAAACCTGACACTAAAGAGCAACAAAAGAATTAGCTACTATTGATCTCTAATGGTGTAATCAGAACATTTCTGAACACTGGAGAGTTGTACTTGGAGCTCTACCACGTATATGTAACCTTCTGGATGAACAGTTTTGGTTAAACTGTTGGATAGCTGAATGCAAGGGATCTCCTTGATTATCTAGCACAAAGCTTCTAAAATTCAAAGATATTAAACTTCTGATTAGCTCCATGTGTGGAGAACATGAAATCAGTGGGGACATGAAATCAGTGGGACTTCATGCATGCAAAAGATCTGCCCATAAAGAAATTATTTTAGGACTGTGGGCTGCTATTCAGTGCACATTGTATTCATACCAACTAAGTGGACAATTATGAGAGTAGCTTTTAAATTACCATAAAAACTTCTTAGTCAATTAGAAACCAAACTCATCAGAAAAATACAACAAATTTACTAATTCATTTTCAGCAGACAACAAGGCATTTAGCAAGTGGAAACAAAAACCAGTTTTCTAAGCCAATAGTCTTGCAGTTTTTCAGTAAAGTGGCTATTGTATTGCAGGGCAATCCTATCAACTCATTCTAATTTACACTGAATTATTTGGCAGTTTCAAAATGTCAATACAACAGAACAATATTTCAGTCTTCCTTGGTGGTACACAAGTGAATCAAACACTTCTCTGGCATCACTGCCATGCAATCAGTGGAATAGGATCAAATTTGCTTTGTGTCCGTTAATTTCAGCATTTCTTGTTTATTTGCTTTGTCTGTTTTGATATTTACCTAGCAGAGTGATATGGTTACTTGTTATTTGAAGTGCATAATCTTTTCTTAAAATAACAAGTAACCTAAAATCCGTACTTCAAATGAATCTGATTGAAGCTGAGAGTGTCTCTTTCTGCTAATACACAAAGGATATCAGGAATTGTTCTTAATTCTCCCTTACTTATATTCAAGACATACAAAAACTGAACTGATATCTACAGAGCAGAGACATAGAAAAGTCAAATAATTGCAACCATGTATGTTTTTGGACTCAGCAAAAGACCCTTGGAGTAAACTGAAATACTTTATTTTGAAGTGCCTTGCATCAGACTGAATTACTTTCACCTTCTGAGCATTATTGATCTCTTCCCCGGCTCCCCACCCTCACTTCATAAAAAATATCTGATACATCTCATTGTTTTAAAAAAAGCAACAGAATTACTAATGCAAAATTCTTTATCATATTTCCCTTCCATACTTCCCAATACAAGGTAAAGGAAAAAACTCCACAAAATTAAGAGATTTTAAGTAATAAGCACATCCTTAAAACAAGGCTGTTCATCCTTCTGTGCTGTTGGTACACTTTCCCCTGACACTGACTATCTCAAGTGGTCTTCCACATAAGAGTATACTTAACATTTCCCATCATAACCTAAGAAATTAAAATGACGCATTCTGCTAGGGGTTTTAAAGTTGCCATAACAATATTGCTATAAGTCTGGTGTGTTATCCCAGTCCCACACTCTCTGGTGTGTGATGCTTTTAAATTACCTCTTTTAACCATCTTTTTAATGTGAGAGCAAAAATCAACATCCTTTCAGTAAGAAATGGTGAATTCTATCAAAACACGAGTGTTTTCATTTTATTCCAATCCTGAAAAAGAAATCTCATCTTTATACGCAGCAATTACCTGTAATCAAGTTTTAAATAATATTGAATTTATCCCTTCACTCCTTTTTGTGCCAAATCCTCAAGCTCTTCATCACAAAAAGCTATCACAGAGAACAGAGAGGGATGGAAGAAGCCTGTGTGCAAACAAGGTGATATCATGAAACAGTCAGATCGGCTGCCCCCAGTTCCCCACCTGCTTTCTCCATGCATGATGAACAATATCACTGTGGACAGAGATGAGGGTGAGTGGGCAACCTGGAATTTAATGAGATTTAACGAGCAGCTCTTTTCTTCCCAACAGTTGCCTATAGAACTGGCTGCTGTTCCTCTGTAAAATATGTGCAGCAGAACTCAGATTAAATGCTGTTACAGCTCTATCAAATTTTTTCACACCTGTTGCCTTACCTCACTTAGCGGAGTGTCTGCACTTGTATAATCCAGGGCCAGCCACTGCCTTGGCTTGTCGTTGCCTTTATGGAGTAAAGCTTCAATAAAAGAAAAGGCTGCACCTGCTGCATAGCAACGAACTGACAAGGTCTGAGAAGCTGAGACAGCTGTTAGGGCAACATGCTGCTACCTGCACTTCCCATAGGCTTTGCTGTCCCAAAAGATCACCCTTTTCCGCTTTTCTCCACAGTTATGCTTTTCCTTCCTCTCCTTGCCAGTGACAAGGGATTATGATGCTGTCACGCTCCAGGGAGGAAAAAATCCTTCTGTCACAGGCATTATTAAGCAGCAAACTGTGGTGAGCCCAAGATTTTTAATTCATTAGTCCTGGCAAACCTGAAATACAAACAGACTTGCTTCATAGGACAGGAATGTTTTCAGCATGACCCAATCAGTGTCTGTGTCTATTCCAGCAAACTGGCAAAGATAGCATGACTCCAGTCAGCAAAAATGTCTGCAGCTCCAATCAGCTTGGGCTGACACTACCAACTTGGACTGGCTGCAAGTGCACTTTCAAATGATAGCAGCGACTGTCAAAGCTGACAACAACGGATGGGCTTGGCCTCTCAGGCTAGGTTCTTGTTGGCTTTTGCCAAGCCAGGCTTGTTTAATAGTAGACGCTAGCCCTGCTCTTCTGAGGAGGCAATGGGCAAATCTCAGAATGCGTAGGCTGTAAAAGAAGATGTATTTATAGATCAGCTGGTGATGGCAGCGATAACTGAAGCTGACTCAATCAGAGATTTGACTGAACTCAGAGGATATCCTAGTGTGATTTTGGATAGCTTTTTTTCAATTTTGAAACCACTGGCAAGCAATTAACGGATAAACCTTGAAATATCACAATAGATTAATTTCTTCAGCTTAAACTTTTATTTGCTATTGCCAGAAAATAATGGTTTAATCCCTGTCTTGCACATGTACTGTGTCATGCACTTGTACTGCCTACATGACTTCAATTGACTGCTACCACTGTCATTAGAACAAAATGGAGAAAAATGGAGAACAATTACAGAATGATTATACAGATATCGTTATTGTTCTATGCTTGAAAAGAGGGTTCTCCTTCTTTTATAGTTCAAAATGTATTTCATATCTTGAAATTCCAAATGGAAAGAGTTTATCTAACCCAAATCTCTGTAGACACATTCCTAGATTCTCTTGGCTCAGCTGAGACACAGAGAGGTTGCAGGACAAATAAAGACAGTCTGAAGTCCTTCCTCACCCTCTCACCTTCTGGCCCTAGTCCAGGATTGATCTCATCAGGGCAAAACTCTTGAAGCCAGCAGTTGCTGTTGTGGCCTCAAAAGACCTTTTTTATACTTCAAAATTACTAAACTGCAAAAGTATCCTACCCCCACTACCTTTCCCCCAGCAATGACCAGGGAGGGTATCAGATAGCTACACCATTAGTTAGGTATCTCCTGAGGCTGTCTTTATCCACAGGGTGATTTCAGAGCAGACTACAGCTCTGGCCCAAAGAGCTGGTGGAAAATGGGACCGCACCTCTGACAACACTGACCATTTTCACTTCTCTTGATGTGTTTTTGAAAAGATTGAGGGTTCTTCCCTATATGTGTGCCTTGGAAGGGGTGGAAGACAGATTAGTCTCTGACCACAACCATTATTACAAATAACATTCTACAGCTCAATATAATCAGCAATTGGTATCGATCTCCAGCTCCACGTCCAACTACTGTGAAAGTATTTGTTTGAAGACACAGAAAATCCTGGGTAGTGGAGGAACGAAAAATATTCTGCCCCAGTTTCCATAGAGCCAGTGTTTCCCCCAAATCATGAGATACTCTTCTGTTTTGTATGGGAGAGATGGTATTTGAATGGTATAAGTGTCTTCATTACATGCCATTACAGTAAAGCCTAAGAAAGGCTCTCTACATAAAATCTTAAAACAGGCAAAATTTTCAACAGCCGTGACAGCAAGGGTCGTGAACAGAAACGATGCCTGAATAGCCCAGGGATGTTTTTTCCAGATGGTTCTGCCACTCCAGTTTCCAGACTGAGACTTCTGTTGCACTTAGTTTAAATAGCATATGCATTTGTTAATTGTGTACGTCGTTTTATGTTTTGTATCCACGACTTTTAAATCTCACTGTTTCTAGTTAAATCTGCATTTTTCACACAATCAAGGAATCACAGAATTGTTGGTGTTGGAAGGCATCTCTGGAAATCATCCAGTCCAACCCCCCTGCCCGGGCAGTGTCACCTGGAGCAGGTGACACAGAAATGTTTCCAGGTGGGTTTTGAATGTCTCCGAAGAGGAAGAATCCATGACGTCCCGGAGGAGCCAGTTCCAGCGCTCTGCATAAAGTTCTTCCTCATGTTGAGGTGGAACTTATTGTGTTTATGGTCATTGCTCCTTGTCCTGTTGCTGGGATCCACTGAAGGGTCTGGCACTATTCTCTTGGCACCCACCTTTGAGATATTTATACGCATTAATGAGATCCCCTCTCAGTCTTCTCTAGACTAAACAGTATCTCCTTATAAGAGAGATCTCCAGACCCCTCAACATCTTTGTGATCTCTGCTAGACCCTCTCCAGTATCTCCTTGTCTTTCTTGTACTGAGGAGCCCAGAACTGACACAGTTACACTCCTCTATGGAGTTTGCTGCTTCTGAAAACTGTGACTCATGGGCTAAGATCCAAAACTGCACCAAAAAAAGGCCCCTGATTTGCATTTAAATATCAGTTCCATGGTTTATGCAACAATTAGTCACCTGAAACTACTACTTTATGGGAGGTGGAATACTTTTAAAATGTGAGAATATTATAGCATTCTGCGTAGAGAACATCAAATTTGAAGCATCAGGATGAATGATTTGACTGTAATTGCTCCAGCATCTATTTATTATTTGGGTCATTGTGCTAAAACTCCCAACAGCATGGATTTAAACAGCACATTTTAAAAGGTTGTTTAAATTACTTTATACACTAGGGAAAATCTCAATTTTAAACAACGGGGAAATTGAAGTCTAGGCTGTTTCACTTCCTTGACTTGCTCAAATAATAGTCAAAGGCATTGTCAATTTTGCGTAGAGATAAATCCCACTTCTCTTACTTACTAAATAGGTGATTAAAATATCTACACCAAATTACCCTCCCATTTCTTGCAACACAAAAAAATACTTCTTTCTGACAGGCTGCACATACACCTTATAGTCACCTCTGTGAAAATTACAGAATGCTGATATCTCCAGGGTTTGGTGGTTGTTTTTTTTTTTTGCAGGAGCACAGCCTGCCCTGTTTCCTTTTCAGTACACTCTTAGTCATCAGCTGCCTGGTCTCCAAGCAAAATTCTTTTAATCCTGCATCACATTATGAAACTGGTGATGTGCTAGAAGAGGATATCATGTTTTATTAGCCAAAAACACCTTAAGGGAACATATCCTAAATTAGGAATACTGGGAGTTACTGATATTCAGTTGTGGAAACATACAAATTTGCAGCAAGTTTTAGGATGAAGTATCAGTTATTCTACAGATGTTAAAAAAAGCCAATACCTGCAATCTAATAAAACACCTGTTGCCTTCACTTTTTTAGCTGTGCTACTTTCAATTCATCTCAGCTTCCTAGTATAAGTAGTATTTCAGTAGCATATGACCTCATTCATGCTAAAATGGTGTTTCGCAGATTGCCAGCCACTATTTTAAAATACACTTTAAATATTCTAGCATATGGAAGATGTTCCAAGAAGAAATTAAAAAAAAAAAAAGTATTGCCTGAAACTGCACATAGAACAAAATCACTCACAATTCAAAATCCCTGACAACTGGAGCAACCAACAGAGCATTTCATTAGTGTTCTTTGGTATTACCTCCAGTCTCCTTGACTAGGTAGTATTTTAATACAGGAAAAATAACGTACTTTCCCCCAGGCTCTACTCTCATAAATGGCTGAACTCTCTCAGATTGAACTAAATCATTAACACCAGCATGAAACACACATTGAGCACTGACTTACAAAAGAGCACATAACTAACTTTATAACTAACAGCAAACTGATATCCAATAGATGAATTCACTTATATAGGATCATACAAGCCTAATGAAGGAGATTGCTGCAGAGAAATTAAAGAATGGGCTCAGTCAAAGTAATGTGTATTTACAAGAGCTGACCTGACAATTTTTACACCTGCCCTATGATCATCTGGAAATAACTACATCTTGAATTGTCTGAAAACCTGACAGGTGCAAAATTCCATCACTTCCACAGCAAACTCCATCCAGAAATTGTAAAATCCTAAATCTGCTGAGAAAAAGAAACCTCAAGTCTTTGAGATATTATCCTGCCAAAGATCCTTGTGTAACTCTGCATGGAAAACAAGATGAAAGCTGAAGTGGGAAATATTACTGGAAAATCTTCACTATTGCCAGAAATCAACATGTGCAAACCTACACACTTCATTCACATCAGCGTAGAGATGGAAATAACCTTTATAAACTAATTATGGGAAGAATGATGGTGGGTCGTGTCAATGGGAAATGGTGAAGGACAACACGGATAGTGTGCAGTAATTCTCTGGGAGATCAGCAGCTAAATGTTCAAAGCCAGCTTTGGCTAGCACTGGCTAACTGGAAACACCATCACTTAATAAAAAATTCATCAATTTTGCTTACCGATTGTGCCACTAAACCACCACAGTCAATTGTCCTAGAAAAGAAAGATAGTTCTCTCATATCCATGTAAAAGTGTAGTAATCACTCTGCTTCAGCTGGACTTGCCATTCCTTAAGCTTTCCTTACTCAAGAACTTGCCTGAAGAAGATACTACAAGACATTCCCACTGGATGCCAGTTGAGTCATCACGCTTTCATGGGTACATGTGTAAGACTTTCAAATCAAAAGAGTCTTTCATGAAGCTTTTCTGCTCTAAGGAAGAAGTCAGCATGCAGAAGAATGTGGCAAAATCCCAAGCAGCAGCTGGTATTCTGGCAATACTTGAAACCTCACCACTGATTCAGCGCTGAAACTGCCTTAGGTAATACTGACAGCTACAAACATAGAGCAGAAGTTTAGAAACAATAAATGCTAGAATATTTATTAGCAAAAAAAAAATTCATTAGTAAATGCCTCTCATAATAGTCCAGTCCTCTCACCTCCTCTAGATATATATTTGCATTTGGAGCCCAGAGAGCCAACTGTATGCTGGGCTACATCAAAAGGGATGTGACCAGCAGGTTGATGGAGGTAGTTCTCCCCACCTGCTCTGCTCTTGTAAAACCCCACCTGTGTCCAGCTCTGGGAACCCCAACATTAGAAGGACATGGACCTGCTGGAGTGAGTCTAGGGGAGGCCATGAAAATGCTCCAAGAGCTGGAGCACCTCTGTTATGGAGACAGGCTGAGAGAGCTCTGGTTGTTCAGCTTGGACAAGAGAAGGCTCTGCAGAGAGCTTAGAGCCCCTTCCAGTGCCTCAAG